>NW_026652284.1:54814020-54916664 GCF_009828535.3 Hylobates moloch
GACTAGGATTGCAACCCCTGCCTTTTTTTGTTTTCCATTTGCTTGATGGATCTTCCTCCATCCCTTTATTTTGAGTCTATGTGTGTCTCTGCACGTGAGATGGGTTTCCTGAATACAGCACACTGATGGGTCCTGACTCCTTATCCAGTTTGCCAGTCTGTGTCTTTTAATTGGAGCATTTAGCCCATTTACATTTAATGTTAATATTGTAATGTGTGAATCTGATCCTGTCATTATGATGTTAGTTGGTTATTTTGCTCGTTGATGCAGTTTCTTCCTAGCCTCGATGGTCTTTACAATTTGGCATGTTTTTGCAGTGGCTGGTACCGGTTGTTTCTTTCCATGTTTAGTGCTTCCTTCAGGAGCTCTTTTAGGGCAGGCCTGGTGGTGACAAAATCACTCAGCGTTTGCTTGTCTGTAAAGTATTTTATTTCTCCTTCACTTATGAAGCTTAGTTTGGCTGGATAGGAAATTCTGGGTTGAAAATTCTTTTCTTTAAGAATGTTGAATACCGGCCCCCACTCTCTTCCGGCTTGTAGAGTTTCTGCCGAGAGATCAGCTGTTAGTCTGATGGGCTTCCCTTTGTGGGTAACCCGACCTGTCTCTCTGGCTGCCCTTAACATTTTTTCCTTCATTTCAACTTTGGTGAATCTGACAATTATGTGTCTTGGAGTTGCTCTTCTCGAGGAGTATCTTTGCGACGTTCTCTGTATTTCCTGAATCTGAATGTTGGCCTGCCTTGCTAGATTGGGGAAGTTCTCCTGGATAATATCTTGCAGAGTGTTTTCCAACTTGGTTCCATTCTCCCCGTCATTTTCAGGTGCACCAGTCAGACGTAGGTTTGGTCTTTTCACATAGTCCCAAATTTCTTGGAGGCTTTGTTCATTTCTTTTTATTCTTTTTTCTCTAAACTTCCCTTCTCACTTCATTTCATTCATTTCATCTTCCATCAGCGATACCCTTTCTTCCAGTTGATCGCATCTGCTACTGAGGCTTCTGCAATCTTCGCGTAGTTCTCGAAACTTGGCTTTCAGCTCCATCAGCTCCTTTAAGCCCTTCTCTACATTGGTTATTCTAGATATCCATTCTTCTAATTTTTTTTCAAAGTTTTTAACTTCTTTGCTATTGTTTTGAATTTCCTCCCATAGCTCAGAGTAGTTTGATCGTCTGAAGCCTTCTTCTCTCAACTCGTCAAAGTCATCCTCCATCCAGCTTTGTTCTGTTGCTGGTGAGGAACTGCGTTCCTTTGGAGGAGGAGAGGTGCTCTGCTTTTTAGAGTTTCCAGCTTTTCTGCTCTGTTTTTTCCCCATCTTTGTGGTTTTATCTACTTTTGGTCTTTGATGATGGTGATGCACAGATGGGTTTTTGGTGTGAATGTCCTTTCTTTTTGTTAGTTTTCCTTCTACCAGACAGGACCCTCAGCTGCAGGTCTGTTGGAGTTTACCAGAGGTCCACTCCAGACCCTGTTTGGCTGGATGTCAGCAGCGGTGGCTGCAGAACAGCGGATTTTCGTGAGACCACAAATTCAGCTGTCTGATAGTTCCTCTGGAAGTTTTGTCTCAGAGGAGTACCCGGCCGAATGAGGTGTCAGTCTGTCCCTACTGGGCGGGTGCCTCCCAGTTAGGCTGCTCAGGGGTGAGGGACCCACCTTAGGAGGCAGTCTGTCCGTTCTCAGATCTCCAGCTGCGTGCTGGGAGAACCACTACTCTCTTCAAAGCTGTCAGTCAGACAGGGACATTTAAATCTGAGTAAGTTCCTGCTGAATTTTTGTTTGTCTGTGCCCTGCCCCCAGAGGTGGAGCCTACAGAGGCAGGCAGGCCTCCTTGAGCTGTGGTGGGCTCCACCCAGTTCGAGCTTCCTGGCTGCTTTGTTTACCTAAGCAAGCCTGGGCAATGGCGGGCGCCCCTCCCCCAGCCTCTTTGCTGCCTTGCAGCTTGATCTCAGACTGCTGTGCTAGCAATCAGCGAGACTCCGTGGGCATAGGACCCTCCAAGCCAGGTGCGGGACACAATCTCCTAGTGTGCCGTTTTCCAGGCCCGTTGGAAAAGCACAGTATTGGGGTGGGACTGACCCGATATTCCAGGGGCGGTCTGTTACCCCTTTCTTTGACTAGGAAAGGGAACTCCCTGACCCCTTGCGCTTCCCGAGTGAGGCAATGCCTCACCCTGTTTCGGCTCGCGCACAGTGTGCTTCACCGACTGTCCTGCACCCACTGTTTGGCACTCCCTAGTGAGATGAAACTGATACCTAAAGCAGAAATGCAGAAATCACCCGTCTTCTGTGTTGCTCAGGCTGGGAGCTGGAGACCGGAGCTGTTCCTATTCAGCTTTCTTGTCTCCACCCTACCTCTTGCCTTTTCCACTCCGGGGAGCTGGGTTGCTATCAGAAGACTGTGATCCAAGTTGTGGATTAAGGGAGATTGTTGCACCACCAATATTCTGGAGTCTTTTAAGAAAGTAATTCCTTTTTCCTTCATACTTCACCATGTAAATAGCATGGAAAAAGCCCTCATCAGAATTTCTGAGGGCGGTGTGACTAGTGGAGACATAATAAAGCAACAGAAAAAATCCTTTTCTTTCTCTATTATGATGCACTTTTTGCCTGCTCAGAAAGTCTAGAGATCTGGAATTTGTAATGTAGGAATGCTGACTTATCTGTGATGGGTGCTGGACACCAGGTCAGGGAGCATGAAGCATCCCTTGCTCAGACCATAAAGCACCCCTTCAGAGAAACTACAAAGAGGAATTTTCTCTAAAAAATAGTTTATCTTGTAATACAAAGCCTCTGAAATTGAGTATGTGTTTCATAGATCAAAGGGAAATTTGGCATTTTTCAAGTCATAATTTTCGAATAGTTTTTAAAAATTACTTTTAGTTGATAAACGAAGATGAAAGCTAGTGTTTATTGAGCAATTACTAGGTGCCACGTTTACATAAATAAAATGTGGTAAATTCATACAATGAAGTATTGTTGAGTTACAAAATGAATTAAGTACTGATACATGTTACAACAAGATGAACTTTGAGGGCATTATGCTAAGTGAAAGAAGCCAGACATAAAAGACCGTACAACACATGATTTCATTTATATGACATGTGCAGAATAGGCAAATTCATAGAGACAGAAAGTAGATTATTGATTGATTGCAAGTGGCTGGGGGAGGAGAGAGTGGGGAGTGACTATTATGGGTACTGAATTTTTTGGGGAAATTATAGGAATGTTCTGGAGTTAGTGGTGATGGTAGCACAAACTTGTGAACATACTAAAAACAACTAAATTGTACATTTAATCAAATATAATCTTTCCACAAGGGCCTTCTTTCACCTTCCTAAATAAAAGATCAATTAGAATGAAAAAACACTCTATTTTGTAGGTGAATTCAGGTATAAATTAATAGCTGAAATATAAGTTAGGAAGAGGTAGTTACCATGAGAATGAAATACACCAAAATTCTATAATGCTCTTTTTACCCTGTGTCTTCCAATCAATGTCGTTAATTCAATCAATAATTTTTTTCCAGATGCTGCTATGTCTTTCTCATTAACAAAATTATTTCATGAAATTGGTGTGAAGTTGGTAATTATTAAAGCTGGGAAATAGAAAATGGGGTCCATTTTTCTATTGTTCCTACTGTATATCTGGGTGAAAATTTCTGTAGTACAGTTTGAGCATCCTTAATCCTGAAAATTGAAATCTGAAGTGCTTCAGAATCGGAAACTTTTTGAGTGCTGATGTGATGCCACAAGTGGAAAATATCATACCTTACCTCATGTGATGGCTTGCAGTCAAAACATAGGCACACCACACACAGTTTCTTTAGTGTCCCCAAGGGAAAAAAGACCCTCTCAGCCACCTTTATTTGTGATATATCTTTTCCACACACACTCAGATTCCCCGAAGCACACCCACAAAGGGTAATAAAATGGGCACTTGCAGGACAGAAGCACAAGTGGCAAGTTCCCTATGATGCCCCACATAGGGCCAAGACCTGCATCACGGGTAGCTGAGTTAGTGACTCCTTAGCATTCTGGTGGTTCAATGAATGCACACTCTGTTTCATGCTAGAAATTCTTAACAATATTGTATAAAATTACCTTTTGGCTATGTTTATAAAGTGTATATGAAACAGAAACGAATTTCCTGCTTAGACTTGGGTCCCATCCCGAAGATATTTCATCATGTATATGTGAATATTCCTAAATAAAAACAATTCTGAAATCTGAAACAGTTCTGGTACTGTGTTTTGGATAAGGGATATTCAACCTGCAGCAAATTAAAGAAATTACCTGGTGGAGGAAAACATTAATTTTTAAAATCAGTTGATTTATTTTCTTTTTTGAATTTTTATAAGGGAGGTGAAATTAACCTTAGTGCAATGTGCAGATAGAACCATTCCTTCACCTTAGAAATTTCCCAGTCATTACCTTCCACAGGCAAGTACTATTTTGATTTCTGTCATATGGATTTGTTTTTCATGTTTATGAATTTCACATAAACAGATATATAATATGGCCTTTGTATGTATTTTCGTTTGCTCCACATAATATTTTTAAAGTTTGCTCATATTGTGTGTTTTAGTAGTTCATTCCTTTTTATTGCTGAAGAGTTTTGTTATATGAATATGCCACAATTTGCTATCTGGTCTCCTGTTGATGGATATTTGGACATTAGTTTTGGTAGTTTTGAAAGAAAGCTGTGATGCATGTTCTTTTTGTGGACATGTATTTTCATTTATCTTTGATATTTACGATGAAACTAACAATAATTTTGTAAAGTGTTGTACCAGTGTACACTCTCCCCAGTAGTGAATGAGTGTTCTAGTTGCTCCATGTCCTCACTAACATTTTATTGTTGTTCCTTTTACTGTTGTTAGCCAATCTAGTGGATGTAAAATGTTATCTAATTGTGGTTTTACTTGGCCTTTCCCTGATGACTTTCCCTGATTTTGAGAACCTTTTCATGTGCTTATTGGCCTTTTGAATGTCATATACGATGTGGTCTTTCATATCCTGACTTATTTTAACAATTACGTAGTCTGTTATTTGATTGTAGGAGCTTTTTGGTCAGATATATGCATTACAAATATTTTCTCTCAGTGTGTGGGACTTTTCATATATTTAATTATGGCTTTTGATTATTAGACATTTTAATTTTATGAAGTCCAAATTAGCAATTAAAAATGTCCAGTACTAATTTGCTTACCATGTTACTGTATTGTTTTCCTCTAAAAGTTTCATAGTTTTTATTTTTACATTTAGGCAACTTTAAGTTAATTTTGTGTATGGTGTGAAGGAGGCTCCAAGGTTTAATTTTTTCTATGTATTTATCTGGGTCTTCCAGTATCTTTTATTAAAAAACCTTTCCTCCCCAGTGAATAATCTTAACATTTTTGTAAAAAATCTATTGACTATATATATTTGAATCTGTTTCTGGGTTGTATTCTATTTTATTCATCTATTTGCCTATATTTATGATCCTAATTCACTGTATTGATTGCTATAGCTGAAAAGTAACTCTAAAAATCAAAGTTGAATCAACTTTGTTATTCTTTTTCATGATTGTTTTGATATACAAGCTCTTCTGTGTTTAAATATAATTCTCATTGTCACTTTATATTTGAAAACCTCTTTAGATTTTGATAGGAGTTACATTGAATTTATAGATCAATTTGGGAAGAACTATCTTCTTAACAATACTGACTCTTCGAATTCATGAACGTGGTATATATCTTCATTTATTTAGGTCTTAGATTTTTCTAAACAGTGTTTTGTAGTTTTTAGTTCAGAGAATTTGCATATCTTTGTTAAATTTATTCCTAAGTATTTTATGTTTTTTATGTTATTAAATTTTATGTTATAAATGTAATTGTTCACAAATTTTATTTTTCAATATGGCACAGTATTGGTAAACGTATCCTGCAACTTTACTAAACTCATAATTAATTATAGTCACTGTTTTGTATTTTTATGTGCAGAATCATGTCATCTGTGAATAAGGGCAGTTTTTGGCCTATTTTAATTGGTTTGACCTTTTTTGTTTTCTTTCCTTATTGCTTTGTTAAAATTTCAAGTAGAATGTTGTAAAATTTCTTTAAATTTCTAGTTTGCCAAGAGTTTAATTTTAAATAATAAATGAGTGTTGAATGGTTTTGTCTGCATCTTTTAGGTGATCATATGGTTTTCTGCTTTATTCTATGAATAAATGAATTAAAACAATTTTAGAAATTTCTACTTTTCAGATGTAGAAATAAAAAATGATACATTCTTATTAAAATACTACTTTAGCTGGATCTGGAAAATGGATATGTTGTGTTTTATCATTATTCAGTTTGAATACTTCCTTTAGTTTTTTTTCATGGTTTATTTATATATGGATTGTTCAATTTCCACATATTTGCTTTAAACATATGTTTTATTATTTACTTCCCATTTAATTCCACTGTTGTTAGAGAATGTGTTCTGTAAGATTTTAATCTTTGGGCATTTATTAAGATGTATTATATTTATTATCTAAGATATAGTCCATCTTTGTGAGCATCTGATAAGCACTCAAAAATAATGTGTATATTTTGGAGATGTAGTTTTAATGTTCTATACATGTTAGATAAAGATCATTTATAGTATTGTTGAAGTAGTTTATATTTCTACTGATTTTTTTTCTAGGTGATCTATCAATTACTGAGGGAGATGTATTAAAATATTCAATTCTGAATGTGATCATTTTTGTCCCTTGAAGTCTGTTAATTTTTGTTTTATGGATTTGAATGACTGTATATTAGATGTATTAAATGTGTATTAGACACATACACATTTCTCTGGTAGTATTTTGAAGTCTACTTTTTTATATTGATGTAACCACTTAAGTTTCCTTGGCTTAGCATTTGCCTGGAATATTCTTTCCATCTTTTTATGTTTTACTTAGTGATTTTATCTATAAAGTATATATCTTGTAGTTGTACTTTTTAAATATTTGGTTTGGCAGTCTCTTCTAATTGCAGCTTTTAGTTTATTTACATTTAATATAATTACTGATATGTTCGGATTTATGTCTACCATTTCCTGTTGTTTATTTGAATAATGTATTGTTTTTTCCTCTTTATGTTCTCTTTTTCTTTTGGGATAATCAAATTAGCATTCTATTTAATTATTGAATTTCTTTTAGTTATATCTATTTAAAAATATCTATCTATCTATCAAATTTGCATTACTTTTTTACTGTTTTCTTTAGAGATTACCAATGCCTGTTTACTGACTGCTTAGAGTTAATATTTTACTGACTTCATTTAAAATGTAAGACATTTTTAATGATATAGCTCTATCTACATACATCCTTTTTGTCATATATTTTATATCTACATCTGCTACACACAAATCTTAAATGTTGTAAGTTTATGCAAATCAACAAAGTTTCCCTTAAGGAAATTAAGAGGCCAGTCATGGTAGCTCATGCCTGTAATCCTAGCACTTTGTGGGGCTGAGGCGGGTGGATCACTTGAGGCCAGGAGTTTGACACCAACCTAGCCAACATGGTGAAACCCTATCTCTACTAAAAATACAAAAATCAGCCGGACATGATGGTGCATGCCTGTAATCCCAGCTACTCGGGAGGCTGAGGCAGGAGAATTGCTTGAACCCAGGAGGTGGAGGTGGCAGTGAGCCAAGATCATGCCCTTGCACTCCAGCCTAGGTGACAGAGTGAGACCCTGTCTCGGAAAAAAAAAGAAAAAAAAAGGAATTAAGAGAAGAACAAAGGTTATTTTATTTAAATGCACTTTTACCACTTAAAAAAATTTTTTTTATAGACCTGAGTTTCCATTTGGTGTCATATCCTTTTAACTTAAATAAGTTTCTTTTGTGTTTGTAAAAAATTTAGATGTATTGGCATGAAGTCTTCTGTTTTTTGTTTATCTTAACATATCCTTATTTCACATTCTTTTTTGAGGGATGCTTTCACTGGTATAGAATTCTATGTTGATAGCTTTTTCTTTCAGTAATGGAAAAAGATAGATTTTTTTTCTGGCCTCCATTGTTCTGGATAATACAGCAGTCATTCCTACTGATGTAACCATATGTGCATGTGTCTTTTTTCTTCTGACTTTTTAAAAGATTACCTTTTTGCTTTTGTTTTGTAGCAGTTGACATAAATGTGCCTTGGTATGCTGCTCTTTATTTTTTTAATTTAATTTAATTTAATTTAATTTTTGAGATGGAGTCTCGCTGTGTCGCCCAGGCTGGAGTGCAGTGGCGCGATCTCGGCTCACTGCAAGCTCCGCCTCCTGGGTTCATGCCATTCTCCTGCCTCAGCCTCCCAAGTAGCTGGGACTACAGGCATCCACCACCACACCTGGCTAATTTTTTGTATTTTTTAGTAGAGATGGGGTTTCACCATGTTAGCCACAGTGGTCTCGATCTCCTGACCTTGTGATCTGCCAGCCTTGGCCTCCCAAAGTGCTGGGATTACAGGCGTGAGTCACTGCACCTGGCTGCTGTTCTTTATTTTTATACTGCTTGAAGTTCTATGAACTTTATTCTTTAAGCCAATATTTTGCACTACATTTGTGAATATTTTGGCCATTATTTCCTCAAGTATTGTTTTTTTGGTCCATGTTTCTCTTTCTTCAATGCAAGGATTTCTAATTACACATAAATTGGGCCATTTGATATTTTCCCACAGACTACTGAGACTCTTTGTTTTATTTTATTACCGTTACTCTTTGTTGCTCAGATTGAGTTATTCCTTTTGACTGTCTTCAAGTTCACTGATCTACTTTTCTGTTACCTTCAATCTTCTGTTAAGCCCAAGAAATGAATATACATATTTTTTCACATATACTTTTCAGCTTTAGAATTTCAATTTGGCTCTTCATTTTAGTTTTCATATGTTCTGATAGTCCTCATCTGTCCATTTATTATATTCATTATAATTATCTTTTTATTTATGTTTTTGCACGTATTTATAATAGTTGTGTCTGTTAATTCTACCATTTTAATCATCTTGGGATTTGTTTCTACTGATTGTTTTTTCTTTTGACCTTAAGTCAGTTTTATTCTTCTTTATGTATCTTGTAATTTTTTATTGTGTTCTTGGCATTATCTATGATATGTTATAGAGGCTTTGGATTCCATTATTTTCCTTGAAAGAGTGCTTTCTTTGGTTCTAGTAAGCATTTGAATTGTGGATTGATCATGTTAGGTTAGTGGAGGCTTGGGTTTACACTTTATTAGGGCATATTTGCTTTGGTTTTGTTGTTAGTCATGCTAAATCACTTAGTTCTGGAATAGACTATGCATAAACAGTGGGTTCTGGAGTTCTGGAGTTTCAGTGGAAAGTCTAAGGTGTTTCTATCTCCTCTAACTTGGCACAACTTATCATTCAAACTTTGTTTTCCCTTTGGTGAGCAGCAGCTATGACATAGTGTTAATTTCAGGGGCAAACATGAGAGATTTGAAAAACTTAATTGTTTACACATGTAAATGGAAACACAGCTCTATTGGATATTTTATTGGGAAATCTTAAAAAACAATATTTTTAAATAGAAATTGATGGTTATCAATAAAATGGGGACATTGATTATATTCACTCAGACTATGAGAAATTAAAAGACAATGCATACATAAGCACTTATAGAATCTAGCATATTGGAAGAGTCTGATGTATATTTGCCATCATCTATCCACTCATTCATTCAATTGCCAAATATTTTTAAATTACTGATTATGCGCCAGGTGCTGTGCTACTCACTAGAGATGCAAATATTTGGTTTGTTAAAGGTGGTAGTTAAAGGTATATTTGTAAAAGCCTTTGCATTGAAACTTTTATACATTTGTATTAACTTTTTTATATGTAAATGAGATCTGGTATTTATTCTCTCTTAGCAAGCCAAATTGAAATCAGGAGGTGTTTTAGTTCCACGTTTGCTGCTATTTCCTCATATGAATTAGGGCAAGCCAATTTTTCTCTTTAGCTCTCAGTTACCCATCTATAGAATGAAAGTATTCCACTAGGTTAATGGAGCTTGATTTGTTTTTAAAACTTGAAGAAGCCCCATGCCCAGTAACAACTTTACCCCTACAGTTCAACTAAGATGTTAACAGAGAAGTTATATCAAAAAGGTAGTAGTCATCCCTCTGTAAATGGTCTCTCTACCTTATTATCTACTATTCTGAAGAAAACACACACACACACACACACACACACACACACACACACACGTATTCTAAAGACCCAAGGAAAAATTCATTTTAGAGCCAAACCTGGGAATCAAGATACTATTAAGTATTATATGTAAATAGAATTATTGCAGCTCATCAGCTAATTCTGTTTTTGTTTTGTTATTTAACAAATGTCTAGTGACTTTTGGGTCTGTGGTTAAACTTTTTTATAAGGATTGGATGAGGAAAAATGTTCACCAAACTATAAACTACAGAAATGAGTCTGAACACTTTCCAAATGTGCTTATGTGGGAGGAGTTCAGATAAGTGAAAGAAGAAGTAAGATTGGGGTGAGTGGCTCAGAAATGGAAGTATACTTTGTGGATCAGAAATATGCATAAATTGGGTTTGGCTTCCATTGGATATGGGAGACAAGGGCCAGGTTAAGGGGAAGAAGCCCAATGTGTGGATTTAAAGCCAGAGACAAGCTAATTTTAGATTACAGACATTAGAGATGGAAAAGATCCACAAGATTATATTACCAAACCCATTCCCCTGCCAGTTCAGAATACATTTGAACAGAAAGCAGATCGCATATGAAACTGACCTCAACCAATGGTTGAAAGATGGGGGACAGGCTACTGTGTGCTGCTAGATAGATTCACAAGGATGGTGTTCTTCCGAATAAACTTACGGGTAACAGGGGATTTTTTAGGGATCATAAATAAGAAAAATGGATTTACATTTCTGCTCAGTGATTGCTCTGGGACCTAAAATAATATAATGCCAAATAATACTACAAATGCCAAATACAATGTAATAACATAATGCCAAATAATTATAATGCCAAATATAGTGATACAAATAAAAATTAGTTCAAGAGGTACTACTTAGATCAACTTAAATTCTTTT
This sequence comes from Hylobates moloch, assembly GCF_009828535.3. NCBI lineage: Eukaryota > Metazoa > Chordata > Mammalia > Primates > Hylobatidae > Hylobates > Hylobates moloch. Next base: position 54,825,084 of record NW_026652284.1, read on the forward strand.
GCCTCTTTAAAAGAAGCTGGGATAGACATATTTGAAACCAAGAGAAAAATGTTTTGAAGACACATTCATCTTCTTTAGACAGTGTGGTTGCAGTGTTTTGTCCTTAAGATTCATTGTCTACAGGATTGGGGCTGTTGATGAATATTAGAGAGTTTGTGCCCCAGTCTCCAAGAGAATGGTTCCACAATGCCAGTCTGTTGACTAATACAAATCCACATAGGAGAAGAATAAAGACAATATGAGTGTTTGATAGAGAAAATTTTATTAAAATTAAAAGATTCATCATAATTCTGAGATGAAGATCTTCATTTGCTTTTAGAATATCCTTCTTTAAAAAAATAGTATTGGTACACATATTTGAAATCACTTTTCTTCGCAAAATGAAAGTTGATAAATAACCCTATAGAAATCCCTGCATTTAAACAACGAGTCTATAGCATTCAAATTCAAGGTACAATTTCTTCAGAACAGTCTGAGGGCATTTTAAAAACAAAAGGGAATGTACATCAAAACTAAACCTTTATCAGTTGTGAGATAATCCATTATTTTAGGTGTAACCAAGAAAGAAAACACAGACAAATTATTTGTGCCATCAATGGTAAGATGTATCCTGATATCAGAATTGTTAATATGTGAAAGGATGTGACCCAAAGAATCTACAAAATGTACTATATAATTAGCATAAAGAATTTTCATTCATTTAACACATAATTATTAGAAATATTCTTACTGAGTATTTGTTCATTAACACAATGCATTTGAGTTCAGGCTTTGAAGAGTTTCTGATTGATAACATTAGATCATGTCTTCCATCTTTCATTTTTTTTCTCCTCAGCGTAACATTTCTCAAAATTTTGAAGTCTTCCAAGTTACAGTCTTTAGATATTTCTTGCTTGATAACTGTATGTTTGGATGTGCCAAGTGCTTGACTGTGCAAACCGTTCTATATCCTCAAACAGTCATAGCTCAGTGGATGCAAGCAGACTAAATAATCACCATAATATATAGGATGTGCTTTTATAAGGCAGGGAGGGACAACTGTGAGCTGCTAGACACATTCCCAAGGATGCTGTTCTTTTTGATAAGCTAAAGAGTAGCAGAGAATATATTTAGTGATTATAAATGAGAAAGATGAATTTAAGTTTCTGCTCATCCTAAATATCTCTCCAAGTCTTTCTCAAAGAGAATTGCTGAACTTACTCTGTCATATTTATGTAGAAAATAATGCAATTTCATCCCTATGATCAATTATTAAACTCCTCTCATTAGTATTTAACTATACTTCGGTGACAATTTTTTGTTGATACTCAAATTCCCTAGTTAGTAGAATTGCAATTTTTAGTATTACAAAATACAGACAAACTAACTAACCTGAAGTTCATCATAGTTCTGTCACTGGGGGAGATTAAGTGGGGCTGGACTTATCAAGAGGCAGTGTTGGAATTTTTTGTAAAAAACAGTGTGTCTTGTATCTGAAAAGCTTTACTCTAGAAAAGTCTATAATATAGAGGTTTTATTAAATTAGCCCAATTTCTTTTTTTAATGATTTAATCTTTTATTTTATTTAATTTTATTATTATTATACTTTAAGTTTTAGGGTACCTGTGCACAATATGCAGGTTTGTTACGTATGTATACATGTGCCATGTTGGTGTGCTGCACCCATTAACTCGTCATTTACCATTAGGTATATCTCCTAATGCTATCCCTCCCCCGTCCCCCCACCCCACAACAGTCCCTGGAGTGTGATGTTCCCCTTCCTGTGTCCATGTGTTCTCATTGTTCATTTCCCACCTATGAGTGAGAACATGCGGTGTTTGATTTTTTGTCCTTGCGATAGTTTACTGAGCATGATGATTTCCAGTTTCATCCATGTACCTACAAAGGACATGAACTCATCATTTTTTATGGCTGCATAGTATTCCATGGTGTATATGTGCCACATTTTCTTAATCCAGTCTATCATTGCTGGACATTTGGGTTGGTTCCAAGTCTTTGCTATTGTGAATAGTGCCACAATAAACATATGTGTTCATGTGTCTTTATAGCAGCATGATTTATAATCCTTTGGTTATATACCCAGTAATGGGATGGCTGGGTCAAATGGTATTTCTAGTTCTAGATCCTTGAGGAATTGCCACACTGACTTCTACAATGGTTGAGCTAGTTTACAGTCCCACCAACAGTGTAAAAGTGTTCCTATTTCTCCACATCCTCTCCAGCACCTGTTGTTTCCTGACTTTTTAATGATGGCCATTCTAACTGGTGTGAGATGGTATCTCATTGTAGTTTTGATTTGCATTTCTCTGATGGCCAGTGATGATGAGCATTTTTTCATGTGTTTTTTGGCTGCATAAATGTCTTCTTTTGAGAAGTGTCTGTTCATGTCCTTCGCCCACTTTTTGATGGGGTTTTTTTTTCTTGTAAATTTGTTTGAGTTCATTGTAGATTCTGGATATTAGCCCTTTGTCAGATGAGTAGGTTGCGAAAACTTTCTCCCATTTTGTAAGTTGACTGTTCACTCTGATGGTAGTTTTTTTTGCTGTGCAGAAGCTCTTTAGTTTAATTAGATCCCATTTGTCAATTTTGGCTTTTGTCGCCATTGCTTTTTGTGTTTTAGTCATGAAGTCCTTGCCCATGCCTATGTCCTGAATGGTAATGCCTAGGTTTTCTTCTGGCGTTTTTATGATTTTAGGTCTAACATGTAAGTCTTTAATCCATCTTGAATTAATTTTTGTATAAGGTGTAAGGAAGGGATCCAGTTTGAGCTTTCTACATATAGCTAGCCAGTTTTTTCAACACCATTTATTAAATAGGGAATCCTTTCCCCATTGCTTGTTTTTGTCAGATTTGTCAAAGATCAGATGATTGTAGATATGTGGTGTTATTTCTAAGGGCTCTGTTCTGTTCCATTGATCTATATCTCTATTTTGGTACCAGTAGCATGCTGTTTTGGTTACTGTAGCCTTGTAGTATAGTTTGAAGTCAGGTAGCATGATGCCTCCAGCTTTGTTCTTTTGGCTTAGGATTGATTTGGCAATGTGGGCTCTTTTTTGGTTCCATATGAACTTTAAAGTAGTTTTTTCCAATTCTCTGAAGAAAGTCATTGGTAGCTTGATGGGGATGGCATTGAATCTATAAATTACCTTGGGCAGTATGGCCATTTTCACGATATTGATTCTTCCAACCCATGAGCATGGAATGTTCTTCCATTTGTTTGTATCCTCTTTTATTTCATTGAGCAGTGGTTTGTAGTTCTCCTTGAAGAGGTCCTTCACATCCCTTGTAAGTTGGATTCCTAGGTATTTTATTCTCTTTGAAGCAATTGTGAATGGGAGTTCACTCATGATTTGGCTCTCTGTTTGTCTGTTATTGGTGTATAAGAATGCTTGTGATTTTTGTACATTGATTTTGTATCCTGAGACTTTGCTGAAGTTGCTTATCAGCTTAAGGAGATTTTGGGCTAAGACAATGGGGTTTTCTAAATATACAATCATGTCATCTGCAAACAGGGACAATTTAACTTCCTCTTTTCCTAATTGAATACCCTTTATTTCCTTCTTCTGCCTAATTGCCCTGGCCAGAACTTCCAACACTATGTTGAATAGGAGTGGTGAGAGAGGGCATCCCTGTCTTGTGCCAGTTTTCAAAGGGAATGCTTCCAGTTTTTGTCCATTCAGTATGATATTGGCTGTGGGTTTGTCATAGATAGCTCTTATTATTTTGAGATACATCCCATCAATACCTAATTTATTGAGAGTTTTTAGCATGAAGTGTTGTTGAATTTTGTCAAAGGCCTTTTCTGCATCTACTGAGATAATCATGTGGTTTTTGTCTTTGGTTCTGTTTATATGCTGGATTACATTTATTGATTTGCCTATGTTGAACTAGCTTTGCATCCCAGGGATGAAGCCCACTTGGTCATGGTGGATAAGCTTTTTGATGTGCTGCTAGATTCGGTTTGCCAGTATTTTATTGAGGATTTTTGCATCAATGTTCATCAAGGATATTGGTCTAAAATTCTCTTTTTTTGTTGTGTCTCTGCCCGGCTATGGTATCAGGATGATGCTGGCCTCATAAAATGAGTTAGAGAAGATTCCCTCTTTTTCTATTGATTGGAATAGTTTCAGAAGGAATGGTACCAGTTCCTCCTTGTACCTCTGGTAGAATTCGAAGTTAGCCCAATTTCTTTATCAGAAACATAGAACAACTACTTATCAATTTTTATGTTTTCCTACTGCTTAGTATCCATGGTGCACCTATAGGAAAACAGTGTGGTTCAGAGTAAATAAAATGAAGATCAAGATTGAGAAAATCAGATCATGACCCCTTACTAGAAAAACTCATTTTGGCCTCATTCATGTCTAAATATCCCCATTTAATGGTGCTGATACTTCATCAGAGATAGTAGGGAAATGCTAAAAATGTTCTGTGGAAATGCTAGTAGATATGGACAGGAGAGAGTTTTAGCTGTTTCTTGAAGACAGTTATAATAGGTAGTATATGTGCTCTCAGTGGTGCATGTTGACACTGAAAAACAACTGATAGGAAACCCACTATGCAATTATAAAATAATCATGATACTGAAATAGCAGTCTTTTTTGTGCCACAGGTTCAGGGTAGGAAAGAATTTTAATATGCTTAAGATGGGGGTTTGACCTAACATTCTGATGTGTGATGAAGTTGAAAATATGTAACTTGGGATAAGAAAATGATCTGTAAGGAGAGGAGAAGGAAATTTGTGGCTTTTTTCCATTTGAAAGTAATTATGGTTTCCTCTAGCCAACTCCAGGAGATTTAATAACTTTTTGTATTGGAGAAGGGTGGCCCATGCCATATGGCTACCCCTTACTTCTGTGTTCAAACTACAAAAAGCACAGTTTGGAAGCACAGCAAAATTTATTCATTGTAAATTCATTCTGTAATTCTTTTTATGTCTTAAAATTATATTCAAGACCCCTTTTTGGCTCTTGAATTGCCTTTAAAAAATTAACTGGCAAGTGTTTGAGGAGATTGAGGGAATAATTTCTAAGTGAGTGACAGAAAACTGTACCTTTTCCACAGATCATTTCAAAATAACCTTTGGTGAGTCCACAATCCATTTTAATTACCTGTGCAAATATCCCATTTCTAATCTTGTGAGCAATGAATGCTCTTGTAACTCTGTGTAATTGCTTGGAATATTGCTACTTAAATATAGAATCCTTTATGAGGGACACTTATTCAACAACGAAATTAAGGGCCAGAGTATTTTGAATTTTGAACTAAAATTCAGCCATGCAACCTTGGATACTTCCAGTTTCCCTTTAAAATTATTTCCTCCTGTTTATATGGAGAGAAGGAAAAAATGATTTCAGAATGTTATCAGATTGTTTCAAATAATTTATCACATTTAACAATTTGTTCAGGCGGAATAAACATTGATTTCAACAGATGTAAAGGAAGTAGTTATAATAGTCTGCTTGTTTAACATGTTAAATATCTATTTTTTTTAAACAAAGAACATTTAAAGAATTTCATAGAGATTTTTATTTTGTCCCTTTTTCCAAAGAAGACTCAGAGAAAATTTCGGCTACTTGGCAATTGACAAAAATGTTTAGAGAATGACCACAATCATCCAGATTCACTTTGAGTAGTGTTTAAGCTACAAGACACTATGACTCAGTGATTAGAGGCAAATCTCTTAAACTGTCAGTCTCTTCATATTTATTTTTCCAAACATGTAATTATGATTACCATGATATTATCAGTAAAGTCCATCATAGTCCTTGGAAGTAGTATACTACTTATATGACTTATGATAATTCTTTCTTCAAATGATAACATCCATTTGTATTTTTTAAGAATAACTGTTCACCGTCCCTAAATGAGTTGCTATCATTACCCCTAAAACATAGAGTTGAAGTCATCCCTACAGTTTTGAGGGGATATAATAAATACAATATTGACATGGTGTGCTCCTATTCTTAAATAATTTTATTAACTCATTGCAAACTTTATTGAGATGGTGAATTCGAATGAATACTTATACTTTAGCAGTTTAATCCCCAAAGCATATTATTTTATAACATGGAAATATTAATTTTCTTTAAGCTATGAGTAAATGACCGTGACCAGATTGTTCCAAGACCACACCACTCATTCTAAGTTTGTGAGGTCATTATAAACAACACATGTGAAGTGAAGACAATGTTTACAGTTGTTGACCCATGGCCCGCTTACATGGATACACTTCTTCAGTAGTGTAGAATGAATGTCCTGGTTTGATCTGCCCATGCTGGGTTAAACGGGGTCCAAGTGAGGAAGCAGTGCAAGGTACATCCACAACTGATGAATGGTTTTGTAGAGCAAATAGAAAGAAGAAGATGCTCTGATGAATTGTGTTTGTTTCTTCTTGAGTTTAGTGGGATATCGGAGCATTTCAAGGCTAGTTCTCAAGTTGTAAGGATCCGTTTTGACAGGGATGATATACCGGGTTAAATAGTGTCCCCTCAAAATTCTTATCTACCTGGACCCTGTGAATTTAACCTTATTTGGAGATAGAGTCTTTGCAGATGAATCAATTGTAGCCAGGTCATATTGGATTAGAGTGGCCCCCAGTCCAATATGACTCGTGTCCTTACAAGAAGAGAGAAATTGAGGCACACACACCAGGTATGGTAGAGGTGGGGATTTGAGGGGCAGCCACAGAAGATAGAAAAGAGGCCAGCAGCAGGCTCTTCATTGAGCCCTCAGACACCCTGCTGGTATTTCGATTTCAGATTTTTAGCCTCCAGACTATGGGAGAAAAAATTTTGGTGGTTTTAACTCACCCTATTTCTGGTAATTAGTTTGGGCAGCCCTTGGAAACTATACAGGTGATAACTGGGTCTGATTGTGAATTGGTTCACTAATGGGGCAAGAAAATATTCATAAAAATGGAGGGGTACAATCAGACCCTGGTGTGCTGTGCCCACACTTGGTGGGTGGAAGCCCAAAAGAGGTAATAGAACAAAAGCAGAGAAGTACCAGAAATAACTCAAACAAGCTCTACTTTTCAAGAAAAAGGGAGCTTCATCAGTGTCATATATAATGGAAATAATGAGGAGGATGAGACCTAGAGAAAGGGAGCTGGCAGGATATAGATTATCAGACACTTTTGAGAAAACGTTTAAAAGAGCAGCATCTCTCAATCTTGAGTGCGCATAAGAATGACACACGGACCTTTTTAAAAATGCAAGTCCCAGAGCGACCTCTGTAGATACTAATTCTATAGATCTAGTGTTTTGTCTGGGACTCTGCATTTTGACAGGCACTCCAGGTGATTCTGAGGCAGAAGCTTCTTACACTTCAATTTGTGAAACGCTACTGTAATGGTGAAGTCAGGGTGAATCAGGGTTTGTGGAACCAGAAACTAATACTATTTAGGGACTTTAAGCAAAAGAATAGGAATAAAATGAATACTTATTGAGTGAGAAAAGGAATAACAAATTATTCATTGAAAAGTTCAATTATTGTCTTCCACTTTAAAGACATTTTGAAGTTTCTACCAATTTTATTTCTTTTGGTTAACAGGTTTGGCTTCCACTGGGATACTTCTTTAGAATATATTTGATGTTTTATTGAATAATTCTGAAAATGTACAAAATTAATTTGAAATTAAGGCATGCACAGGAGCTATTCAAATGTACTTAAAATTACAACCACATTATATTCAGCTACATAATTCTGAATAAATTACTCTTATGCCACCACTGGATTACTTCCTAATGCAATATGTGCAGGAGCTTCGTCACTGGAATACTTGTTTCTTCAGGCAATTCCTCTGTGTTGGTGGCAATTTGTGGGCAGCATTGAGTACAACATCTAGTCTTTAATGAGGATAAAATGCATCAGATATCCTGAGATACTATCCAATAATTTGGGATGCATAAAACATGTTAATTCAAGCAGACATACTAGTATTCATTGCACTGATATAGATGTGTGCCCCACGAATGGGGATTCTGATTAATTTCATTCATTATGATCTCCATTAAAAGGAAGAAATACATAATGTTCCTTAAACTGTATGTGTCATGTTGATCAACACTTGTTGATAAGGGAGAAATTTATTTTGACTAAGCATCAATGAGAAGGGAATGTTCCATTTGTAACTTTCTATTGATTAGTTTCTGGCTCTGAACCTTCCAAATCTTGATTCTCCTCCATTTCAACACAATTCTGGTGTCAGGTGCTCTATTACAATACAACCTCTGACCCTGCAACTTCATGTCCTGCCACAAATTTTACTAAAACATATGTCTATGTGAACACATTGCCAGGGCCACTCCCAGGGCCTCAGCTAGTAGATTCCTTTATGGGAGGGCCCCTGAAGCTTAAGCTTCCTTAGCTTAATGGAAAATCTAATACTGAACAGCAGGAACAGAAACTGGGCAGGGAGTAAAGGAGGGCCCAGTGGATAGGCAATGAAGTTCCTGCAGGGGCCTGAGGAGTTAATCCAGGAAGAAATAAGCTATGGAATGGTGGTTATAAAGAGTGGCAGGGTCCTAAGAAAAGGTTCTATTTGTGGAGTTGACCTTTTATGTTTGGGGACATGAATATGCAGAGAAAGAGAGAGAGAATGAGAGAGAGGAGGAGAAGGAAGATAAACAGGTGGAGGAGAAAGAGGAGAAGAGAAGACGAAAAGGAAGAGAATTAGAATAGCAGTTTTAAAATGTTCAGTCACAGACCCTGGGCTTTTTGCTTTCTCTTTCCCCTCTCTTGGAGTTGGTCTACATTCCTGAAGGCTTTGTCCTTCTATTGGGAGAGGGTATTCTCTATCCTCTTGGGCTTTCCCTACAGAACATCTTCTGCCAGCACTTGGATGTCAGTCTGCATCTGAGGCCACTGCCAATGCTTTGTCCCACTTTGGCCTTTGGGCGTTGCACCCTTACCCTCTTCATTTTTCTGCTCTTAGCCATAAATCTGTCCCACGCTTCTCTTGGAAAAACCTCTGAGACAGCAAGGAAGGGATTAGAGGATAGGCACAGGAGCATGCTGAGTTAAAAATGGGGTACATAAGAAGCTTAAGCAGATTATCCCAATATAGATACTTTCCCGGGAAAGCAGAACATCAATGCTCTGCTCTCTAAAGCCTATTAAATAAACATACGTATTATTTAATGACCCTGATTTTTGCCATTGTAAGTTTTAACACATAAATTCTTTATCAAAATTAATCATGAAAGACTGCATTCTAAATGGATTTTCTTTGGCTATTGAGGAGCTAGATCTTTTAAGAGATTTTTGGAACCTGTTGCCTAAAAATAACAACACAATCCAAAGTGCCCACATTTGGCTGTATTCATATGCTGCCAAAAAAATTCAGAAGAAAAGTGAAAAATTCACCCATTCATTTGGATATTTCCAAGTATCCAGATGTTTGGCATCATCCAGACTAAATGTTAGGTGACTAATTGATTGGTTGCTCATGTTCCACATGTTTGGCATTGTATGGATAGATTCTGATTATGCTCTCAGACAGGGAAGTACAATGTGTTTTACATGCTCACTTGGGACCCCAAAGCTAATGGTGTCAAATGAATTTTTCCTGTTTGACCCCCATGGACTCAGTTCAGTTTCACTTGTATTTTTCATTCCCACAAAAATGCAGGTGCAGCTATTTTATTGCCATTAAATCTCATAAAGCACTAAAAGATTTGAATGAGAAAAACAATTCTGTTCCAGCGGAAAGCATTTCATCCCAAGGAATAAAATTTTCCTCTCTTTATTCCAGCAAATGAACAATAAAAAGTATATGAAATCATAGTATCACTAAGTCTTAGAATAAACATCAAAACTTGAATAATTTTTTTAAAAAGGTGGAACTAAGAGATGGAATTTTATAAAAAGAAACTTTCAGTTAGATGGTATCTAAACAAACTTTATTATTTTAACACATAAAGATTTAAAAGAGTTAGGAATATGGCTAGGTGATTTTAACTGCATATAGTGACTCCTTGAGTTCTGTTTGCCTAGAGTTAATTTTTTGTCAAGTACTTCCTGGCTGGGCTGGGCTACTTATTTTTTATTGATTGTGTGTTCTAAGTGGAGCTATAATAGAAAAGTAAGAAAATAGATCAATTTAGGGACCAGAGAGCTACCACAGAAGAGCTATTCCCATTAATTTAAGAGACTTGGGCCTGTGAGCATTTCCTTCAATACGTCTGATGACTTAATTCAACAAATATTGTCTGAGCTGTTTTCATTTGAAGAGCCTATTTGCCTTGGTGCCTTGGGACACGTAGAGTTGAACAGGGTAAAAATCGTTCATTCCAGCTGATGGTAAGTTAGACACTATTGGGCAGAAGCAAGCAATTTTATAAAAATGCACTGTAGGGAAGAAATGGTACCTACCAAATAGACATTAATGATCAACTGTCAATACTTCAAGACATTGAGACCTGTAGGAGTTACTAACATATTCTTTAGAAAAATGAACAGAAATTAGGAATAATTTAAGGAACTTAATCCTTCTTGCTTCTGTGTGACACAGAAACCACTAAGAAGAAAAGAGGGTAAAACAAAAATTGGGAATGAGAATCATAGAATTTCTTTTATACTTGAATGATTTCAAAAGATATGCCAGCATTTAAACAAGGCTTTAAGAATCTAGTAGATTAGAAAGCATTTGAGTGATGAAGTGACAATGACGTAAGTTGAAATCAATACAAATACAAAAACTGACGAATTGTTTCATTCGGAAGAGATCAAATTATTAAAAGATCAAATGCAAAGGGAAAAGTTTATAGATATTGATGTGTTCTGATAAACTAAAGAACCAGACAATACATGAAAGCTTAGCTTTAGGGTGGATGACATTGCAAGTGATATGTAATTAAGGCAATAAGTTATGGCACATGAGTAAATAACATTTCTAAGATTGATCCTCAGTGGTGGGCTGAAACAAATTGATGTATCACAGTAAGCATGACTTCAAGAATATTTTAGGATGGGTGTGGTAGCTCATGCCTATAATCCCAGCACTTTGGGAGGCCAAGGTAGAAGGATTGTTTGAGCCTAGGAATTTGAGACCAGCCTTGGGAACATAGGGAGACCCTGTATTTATTAAAAGATTAAAAAAAATTAGCAGGATGTGGTGTTGTGCACTTGTGGTCCCAGCTACTCAGAAGGCTGATATATGAGGATTGCTGCTTGAGCCCGGGAGTTCTAGGCTGCAGTGAGCTATGATCACACCACTGCACTCCAGCTTGGGTGAAAGAGCGAGACCCTGTCTCAAAAAAAAAAAAATATATAGTGTTTTAACAGAGGTGCTACACAATATGCTGGAATGTATCCAAAGTGGATCAAAGGATTCTTGCTGCAGGAAAGTGCATTCTGCTATGGAAAGTTTTAATAAAGCAGAGGTTGTTCCTCTGCTTTATTAAACTGTCTAATAAGCATACATCTAATTTAACAGAAATAAGTGTAAGACATATGTAGCTTTGGAGAGAAACTGTCTAATTTAATAGAAACTGTCTAATTTAATAGAAATGAGTAAGACATAGGTAGAGAAACTGAACATTTGTAGAAATTGGAACATCAGCCTTAAAATAGTTACTACCACAATTACAAGAAAGCAATTCAGTAATTGTAATAGTAGTCAAAACTTCTGTGTATTTTAGTCATTTATACAAATAGAATCGGCTGTGTATAAGCACAGATCAATACAAATGACTACATGGTGGTGGGATTTATTTAGTAGAGGCCAAATTACTGAAATATCTAGCATAAAGGGAAAAAAATCCATAAATATGTATGTACCCTGCTATATCAAGAGAAATGCTATGAAACAATTAAAGGCAATGTGGAGGAAATATTTAGTTCTAATATGTTTAACAATACCATCCAAGAGAGAATAAATGAAGGTGCTGCTGGTGCCTGAGTGGGATTTTAAAGGACAAATCTGGGTTTCCAGAAGGAAAGAGAAAAGATGTGGAGACTTTTATCAACAAAACAGGCTTAGGTGAGGCATGCTAGAACCCCAAAGTGTGGAATGATTAGTCAAAGTAGAAAAAACTGGCACTCATAGGTGGCAGACAGTCCAAAATACAGTGCCAATAGGGGAGTGTCAAATTCCAGTTTAATTTAAGTTACTTCAATTCATGGTGACTTGATAAGTTGTAGCATTATAGCAGAGAGATCCAGGCTGCAGTAAAATTCAAAGTCAGTGGGGAGCAGGGTCATATTTTAGTGGTTTGCTTGGTTTTCTGTAAGACCCTAAGCAATAGCAATTGAAATAAGAACAATGTGCAACCCTAAGGGAGGAGCAATTGGAAGGGGCTAGGAAGGCTGGCTGGCAACAGCCCAATGAAGCAAGTTTGTTTTCAAGGAATAGTGTGGAAACTGAAAAACATATGGTTGTCCCTGCATCCATCTAGACACCCTGAATGCTGGTTTTATAACAGCAATACTACATTTTGTGCACACTGCCAGATGGAGCCCCTAATGTGCTGTCTGTCTTGGCAGGATGCATTTGAGTTGGGCCTGGATGAGACTGTATATGCTAAGAGTATTGCTAGAGATAAGAATAACTCCGTAAGACAAAGACTGAGGGGGAATGGACAGTCACGCCATATTTAGGGAAAGGGATATTAATTTCATATTCAAACCTAAATACCTGCCTACTGTCATCTTAAATTGTAAGTATCTTACAAGACACTTTAAAATTTAAGATTTCACCTTTTAAATTTAATTGTAAGTATCTTAAATTTAAAACATCTAAACTTAAGCTGTCGGCCGGGCATGGTGGCTCATGCCTGTAATCCTAGCACTTTGGGAGGCCAAGGGGGGTAGATTGCCTGAGCTCAGGAGTTCGAGACCAGCCTGGGCAACACAGTGAAAGCCCCTCTCTACTAAAATACAAAAAGTTAGCTGGGCGTGGTAGCGTGCACCTGTAGTCCCAGTTACTTGGGAGGCTGAGGCAGGAGAATTGCTTAAACCCGGGAGGCAGAGGTTGCAGTGAGCTGAGATAGCACCACTTGCACTCCAGCCTGGGTGACAGAGCGAGACTCCTTTCCAAAAATAAATAAATAAAAATAAATAAATAAATAAAAATAAACCTAAGCTGTGCTATTCTGCCTGAAACTAGTTCCTCCCTATCTTTATTTCAGGTAGGGGCACCCACTTGCTCAAACCAGAAGTTTAGGAGTCATTCTTGATACACCTGCTTCCCTTACCCCTTTCATTCAATCCCTCGCCAAGCCTCGTAAATTTTACCTACAAAGTACTGCTGGTAGAAAGCTGAAACTGGATCCCTTCCTTACACCTTATACAAAAATTAATTCAAGACGGATTAAAGACTTAATGTTAGACCTAAAACCATTAAAATCCTACAAGAAAACCTAGGCAATACCATTCAGGACATAGGCGTGGGCAAGGACTTCATGTCTAAAACACCAAAAGCAAAGGCAACAAAAGCCAAAATTGACAAATGGGATCTAATTAAGCTAAAGAGCTTCTGCACAGCAAAAGAAACTACCATCAGAGTGAACAGGCAACCTACAGAATGGGAAAAAAGTTTTGCAACATACTCATCTGACAAAGGGCTAATATCCAGAATCTATAATGAACTCAAACAAATTTACAAGAAAAAAACAAACAACGCCATCAAAAAGTGGGCAAAGGACATGAACAGACACTTCTCAAAAGAAGACATTTATGCAGCCAAAAAACACATGAAAAAATGCTCATCATCACTGGCCATCAGAGAAATGCAAATCAAAACCACAATGAGATACCATCTCACACCAGTTAGAATGTCCATCATTAAAAAGTCAGGAAACAACAGGTGCTGGAGAGGATGTGGAGAAATAGGAACACTTTTACACTGTTGGTGGGACTGTAAACTAGTTCAACCATTGTGGAAGTTAGTGTGGCGATTCCTCAGGGATCTCGAACTAGAAATACCATTTGACCCAGCCATCCCATTACTGGGTATATACCCAAAGGACTATAAATCATGCTGCTATAAAGACACATGCACACGTATGTTTATTGCAGCACTATTCACAATAGCAAAGAGTTGGAACCAACCCAAATGTCCAACAACGATAGACTGGATTAAGAAAATGTGGCACATATACACCATGGAATACTATGCAGCCATAAAAAATGATGAGTTCGTGTCCTTTGTAGGGACATGGATGAAACTGGAAAACATCATTCTCAGTAAACTATCGCAAGGACAAAAAACCAAACACCACATGTTCTCACTCATAGGTGGGAATTGAACAATGAGAACTCATGGACACAGGAAGGGGAACATCACACTCCGGGGACTGTTGTGGGGTGGGGGGAGGGGGGAGGGACAGCATTAGGAGATACACCTAATGCTAAATGACGAGTTAATGGGTGCAGGAAATCAACATGGCACATGGATACATATGTAACAAACCTGCACATTGTGCACATGTACCCTAAAACCCTAAAGTATAATAAAAAAAAAATTATGGAGAAAAAAAAAAAGGTGCATTATTCCATTGATTTAATAAATTTCTTGCTACATTTATTAATTATTTACATATATATGTAAAAGACCCCATCCACACACACACATACACACACACATGATTTGCTAATTGCTAATGGGGTCTTTTATCCCATTATATCTTTTAATTTGTTGGCTTTTGTGTACGTGAAAACCACTGATTCCTATATAATAATTTTTTACTCTGCTAATTTACTCAATTCTCTTATTGTTTGTAATAGTTTTCTAGTTGATGCTCTTATATTCCAAGGTATACAATCATATCATCTGCAAAGAGTGAAAATTTACTGTCTTCTTTCCTAATTTTTTATCTTCAAATTTTGTTTTATATTCAATTGCCTTGGCTGCTAACTCCGGTATGATGTTAAATCATAGTAGGTATAGTGATCATTTTTCTTCTCCTCTTGTCTTTAGTGGGAATTCCTCAGTTATGCATAATGCTGACTTTGGGCAAAGAATATTTTCTTATCTATACTTACGTTGTTATTAAAAATTAGGAGTGATTTTGAATTTTGTCTTTTTAGCATCCAGGGAGATGATTATATGATCTTTTCTCCTCAGATATATTCATATGATGAATTATAGTAAGTGAATTACATTAATAATCCTGAATTATTCTTGCATTATTGGAGTAAACCCCACTTGGTCTTAGTGGATCATTTTTTCTAATGTACTGTTTTAAATGTACTGCTAATATAACACATAGGTATTTTTATTATACATACAAGGAAGATTGGTCTGTAGTTTTTTTCTCTAATGTCTTCTGAATTTTGACATCAATGTTAACGTATTTGCTTAACAAAAATTAGGATTTTTTTCCTTTTTAATGCTCTGAAACAGTATATATGCAATTAGAGATATTTATCTTTACAAATTTTAAATGTAAAAATTTGTTAAAAGTATTCTGAAGGCCGGGTGCAGTGGCTCATGCCTGTAATCCCAGCACTTTGGGAGGCTGAGGTGGGCAGATCACCTGAGGTCGGGAGTTTGAGACCCGCCTGACCAACATGGAGAAACCCCATCTCTACTAAAATACAAAATTAGCCAGGCGTGGTGGTGCATGCCTGTAATCCCAGCTACTAGGGAGGCTGAGGCAGGAGAATTGCTTGAACCTGGGAGGTGGAGATTGCGGTGAGCCGAGATCGCACCATTGCACTCCAGCCTGGGCAATAAGAGCAAAACTCCATCTCAATAAAATAAAAATAAAAATAAAAATAGAAAAATAGTATTCTGAAACCATTTGAGCCTCGAGGTTTATTTGGGAATTGGGGGACTTAGCTTTTATCTTCATTTCTTATATTGATATTACTCTGTTTAGGTTTTTTTTTCCTTCAGTTTTGGTAGCTAATGCTTTCTTAGAAAATTATTTGTTTCCCAAATGTCCAACAACAATAGACTGGATTAAGAAAATGTGGCACATATACACCATGGAATACTATGCAGCCATAAAAAATGATGAGTTCGTGTCCTTTGTAGGGACATGGATGAAACTGGAAAACATCATTCTCAGTAAACTATCGCAAGGACAAAAAACCAAACACCGCATGTTCTCACTCATAGGTGGGAATTGAACAATGAGAACTCATGGACACAGGAAGGGGAACATCACATGCCGCAATAAACATACATGGACACAGGAAGGGGAACATCACATTCCGGGTACTGTTGTGGGGTGGGGGGTGGGGGGGGGCGGGGACAGCATTAGGAGATATACCTAATGCTAAATGACGAGCTAATGGGTGCAGGAAATCAACATGGCACATGGATACATATGTAACAAACCTGCACATTGTGCACATGTACCCTAAAACCTAAAGTATAATTAAAAAAAAAAAAAAAAAAGAAAATTATTTGTTTTGTCCAAGTTTTCAAATTTATTTGCTTGGTGTTATGCAAAGTAATTTATTATGAGTCTTTTAAAATTTCCTCTGTTTCCTCTCTCCTTTGCCTGCTTTTAAGATAATTTTATTTAAAGTATTTTCACTTTATCTTTTTTCCCTGATTAGTTTTGCTAGTGGTTTATTTATTTTACTTAAAAGATTATTTATTTAATTTTTACAATTTTTCTGTTTTCTAAATCAGAGTAAATTTTCCTTTTTTTTTTAAAGAATAATTCTTTCCTTTTGTTTTCCATTGGTTTATTTTGATATTCTTTTTCTCAATTTTTGAGTCATACTTTAAATATTTAAATTATCTTTCATTGACTTTTAAAAAAGTATACAGTCTTATGAGTTTTAACATGTATCTGCATATACTTGTGAGACCATTACCAAAATCAAGATGACACTTAATTTTCATCAGCCTGTTGTAATCCATCCTTTCTCCATCCCCATCTGCAGATAACCACTGATATACTTCTTGTCACTATTGGTCAGTTTGCACTTTCTAGAATTCTACGTCATTGTAATCATACAGTCTGTACTCTTTTTCACCTGGCTTCTTTTACTTGGCATATCGATTTTGAGATACATTCTTGTTGTTCACATCAATTGTTTGTTCCTTAATATTGCTGAGTAGTATACAATTATATAGCTATACCAGAGGTTATAGAGGTTATCCATTCACTTAAATAAATTAATTGTTTTAAATTTTTATTTTAGGTTCAGGAGTACATGTGCAGGTTTGTTATATAGGTAAACTCATGTCATGGGGGTTTGCTGTACAGATTATTTTGTCACCAGGTACTAAGCCTAGTACCCAATAGTTGTTTTTTCTGATCCTCTCCCTCCTCCCACACTCCACTCTGATAGTCCTCAGTGTCTGTTGTTCCCTTTTGTGTCCATGTGTTCTCATCATTTAGCTCCCACTTATAAGTAAGACTATGTTGTATTTGGTTTTCTATTTCTGCATTAGTTTGCTGAGGATAATGGCTTCCAACTACCTCTATGTCCCTGTAGAGGATATGATCTTGTTCCTTTTATGACTGCATAGTATTCTATGGTGTACATGTTCCACATTTTCTTTATCCAGTCTACCTTTGGTGGACATTTAGGTTGATTCCATGTCTTTGCTATTGTGAATAGTGCTGCAATGAACATAGGGATGCATGTGTCTTTATGATGGAATAATTTATATTTCTTTGGGTATATTCCCAGTAATGGGATTGCTGGGTTGAATGATAGTGCTATTTTTAGCTTTTTGAGGAATTGCTACACTGCTTTCTACAATGGTTAAACTAATTTACACTCCCACCAGCAGTGTATAAGTGTTCCCTTTTCTCTGCAACCTCACCAGTATCTGTTATTTTTTGACTTTTTAATAATAGCCATTCTGACTGGTGTGAGATGGTATCTCATTGTGGCTTTGATTTGCATTTCTCTAATGATCAGTGATATTGATATTGAGCTTCTTTTCTTTTCTTTTTTGAGAGACATGGTGTCGCTCTGTTGCCCGGGCTGCAGGGCAGTGGTGTGATCTCTTGATTGTAACTTCTGCCTCCCAAACTGAAGCAGTCTTCCCTCCTCAGCCTCCCAAGTGGCTGGGACTATAGATGCGTGCCACCACACCTAGCTAATTTTTGTATTTTTTTGTAGAGATGGGGTTTCACCATGTTGCCCAGGCTGACACTGAACTCATGGACTCAAGAAATCTGCTAGCCTTGGGCTCCCAAAGTGTTGGGATTACAGGCATGAGCCACTGTGCCCAGCCGAGGTTTTTTTCCTATGCGTGTTGGCTGCATGTGTTTTTTTTTTTTTTTTTTTTTTTTTTTTGGAAAAGTGCCTGTTTATGTTCTTTGCCCACTTTTTAATGAAGTTATTTGTTTTTTTAATCTAAATTTGTGTAAGTTCTTGATATATGCTGAATATTAGACCTTTGTCCGATGCATAGTTTGCAAATACTTTCTCCAATTTTGTAGGTGGTCTGTTTACTCTGTTGATAGTTCCTTTTGCCGTGCAGAAGCTCTTTAGTTTAATTAGATCCCATTTGTCAATTTTTGCTTTTGTTGCAAATGTTTTTGATGTCTCCATTATGAAATCTCTGTCCATTCCTATGTCCAGAATGGTATTATTGCCTAGGTTGTCTTCCAGGGTTTTTACAGTTTCGGGATTTACATTTAAGCCTTTAACCCATCTTGAACTGATTTTTGTATATGGTATATAGAAAGGGTTCAGTTTCAATCTTCTGCATGTGGTTAGCCAGTTATCCCAGCATTATTTATTGAATAGGGAGTCCTTTCCTCATTGCTTGATTTTTTCAGCTTTGTTACAGATCAGATGGTTGTAGTTGTACAGCCTTATTTCTGGGCTCTCTGTGTCTGTTTTTGTACCACTGCCATGCTGTTTTGGTTACTGTAGTCCTGTAGTACAGTTTGAAGTCAGGTAACATGATGCCTCCTGCTTTGTTCTTTTTATTTAGGATAGCCTTGGCTGTCCAGGCCCTGTTTTGGTTCTATATGAATTTTAGAATAGTTTTTTTTTCTGGTTCTGTGAAGAGTGTCATTGGTATTTGATAGGAATAGCATTGAATATGTAGATTGCTTAGGGCAGCATGACCATTTTAATAATATTGATTGTTCCTATCCATGCGCATGGAACGTTTTTCCATTTATTTGTGTCACCACTGTTTCCTTGAGTTTGTAGTTCTTACTGTAGAGAACTTTCACCTCCCTGGTTAGCTGTATTCCTAGATATTTTATTCTCTTTGTAGCAATTGCGAATGAGATTGCATTCCAGATTTGGCTCTCAGTTTGACTGTTGTTAGCTAGGAATGCTAGTGATTTTTGTACATTGATTTTGTATTCTGAGACTTTGCTGAAGTTTTTTATCAGCTTTAGGAGCTTTTGGTCTGAGACTTTGGGGTTTTCTAGGTATAGAATCATGTCATCTGGAAACAAGGATAGCTTGACTTCCTCCCTTCATATTTGGATGCCCTTTATTTCTTTCTCTTGTCTGATTGTTCCGGCCAGGACTTCCAACACCATGTTGAATAGGAGTGGTGAGAGAGGGCATCTTTGTCTTGTGCTGATTTTTCAGGGGAATGCTTCCAGGTTTTGCCCATTCAGTATGATATTGGCTGTGGGTTTGTCATATATGGTTCTTATTATTTTGAGGTGTGTCCTTTCAATACTTAGTTTATTGAGAGTTTTTAACATGAAGGGATATTGAATTTTATTGAAGGCCTTTTCTGCATCTTTTGAGATAATCATGTGGTTTTTGTTGTTAGTTCTGTTTATATGATGAATCACATTAATTGATTTGTGTATGTTGCACCAACCTTGCATCCCAGGAATAAAGCCTACTTGGTGGATTAGATTTTTGATGTGTTGCTAATTCAGTTTGCTAGTATTATGTTGAGGATTTTCGCATCAATGTTCATCAAGGATTTTGGCCTTCAGTTTTCTTTTTTGGTTGTGTTTCTGCCAGGCTTTTGTAGCAGAATGATGATGGCCCTATAGAATGAGTTGGGGAGGGGTCCCTTCTCAATTTTTTGGAATGGTTTCAGTAGAAATGGTACCAGCTCTTTTGTACATCTGGTAAAATTCAGCTGTAAATCCATCTGGTCCTGTGCTTTTTTTGGTTGGTAGGCTATTTATTACTGATTCAATTTTGGAGCTCATTATTGGTCTGTTCAGTCTTCCTGGTTCAGTCTTCCTGGTTCAGTCTTGGGACAGTTTATGTGTCCAGGAGTTAATCCATTTCCTCCAGATTTTGTAGTTTGTGTGCATAGAGGTGTTCATAATGTTCTCTAATGGTTATTTGTATATCTGTGGGGTCAGTGGTATTATCTCCTTTGTCATTTCTAATTGTGTTTATTTTGATCTTCTCGCTTTTCTTTTTTATTAATATAGCTAGCAGTCTATCTATCTTATTTTTTTTTTTCAAAAACCACCTTCTGGATTTGTTGATCTTTTGAATGGATTTTTTGTGTCTCAGTGTCCTTTGGTTAAGCTCTGATTTTGCTTATTCCCTGTCTTCTGCTAGCTTTGGGGTTGGTTTGCTCTTGCTTCTCTGGTTCTTTTAGTTGTGATATTAGTTTGTTAACTTGAGATCTTTCTAACTTTTTGATATAGGCATTTAGTGCCATAAATTTTCCTTTTAACACTTCCTTAGCTGTGTCACAGAGATTTTGGTATATTGTATCTTTGTTCTCATTTGTTTCAAATAACTTCTTGATTCCTGCCTTAATCTCATTATTTATCTCAAAGTCTTTCAGGAACAGGTTTTTAAATTTCCATGTAATTGTATGGTTTTGAGCTACTTTTTTAGTCTTGAATGTTATTTTTATTGCCCTGTGGTCTGAAAGAGTTGTTGGTATGATCTTGGTTCTTTTGCATTTGCTGAGGATTGTTTTCTGTCTGATTGTGTGGTTGATTTTGGTATGTACCATGTGGCAATGAGAAGGATGTATATTCTTTTGTTTTTGGGTGAAGAGTTCTGTAGATGTCTATTAGATCCTTTTGGTCCAGTGTTAAGTTCAGGTCCTGAATATCTTTGTTAATTTTCTGACTCAGTGATCTGTCTAATACTGTCAATGGGGTGTTGAAGTCTCTCATTATTATTGTGTGGGAGTCTAAGTCTCTTTGAAGATCTCTAAGAACTTGCTTCATGAATTTGGGCACTTCTGTGTTGGGTGCATATATATTTAAGATGGTTAGGTCTTAATTGCTGAATTGAACCCTTCACCACTTGTAATACCCTTCTTTGTGTTTTTTGATATTTGTTGATTTAAAGTCTGTTTTGTCTGAAATTAGGATTACAACACCTTTATTATTTTTCTGTTTTCCTCTTGGTTGGTAGATTTTTCTCCATCCCTTTATTTTGAGCCTATGTATGTCATTGCATGTGAAATGGATCTCTTGAAGACAACATATGATTGGGTATTGCTTCTTTATCCAGCTTGCCACTCTGTGCCTTTTAATCAGGATATTTATGCCATTTACATTCAAGGTTAGTATTGATACGTGTGGATTTGATCCTATTATTGTGTCATTAGCTGATTATTATGTCATCTTGTTTGTGTGGTTGCTTTATAGTGTCAATGTTCTATGTATTCGTGTGTTTTTGCAGTGGCTGGTAATGGTCTTTCCTCTTCATATTTAGCACTTCTTTCAGGAGCTCTTGTAAGGCAGGTCTGGTGGTAACAAATTCCTTCAGAATTTGCTCATCTGAGAAATAAAAAAGATTTTATTTGCTTATGAAGAAATAAAAAAGATCTCCTTTGCTTATGAAGAAATAAAAAAGATTTTATTCTCATCTAGAAATAAAAAAGATTTTATTTCTCCTTTGCTTATGAAGCTTAGTCTGGCAGGATGTGAAATTTGTGGTTGGAATTTCTTTGCTTTAAGAATGTTGAATATAGGCCCCCAATCTTTTCTGGCTTGTAGGGTTTCTGCTGAGAGGTCTACTGTTAGCCTGATAGGCTTCCCTTTGTATGTGACCCGTCCTTTCTCTCTTGCTGCCTTTAACATTTTTTCTTTCATTTTGAGCTTGGAGATTCTGATGATTATATGTCTTCGTGATGATCTGCTTGTGAAGTCTTTTGTGAGGGTTCTCTGAATTTTCTGAACTTGAATGTTTGCCACCCTAGCTATGTTGGGGAAGTTGTCATAGATAATATCCTGAAATATGTTTTTCAAATTACATCCATTCTCCTCATCTCTTTCAGGGATACCAATGAGTCATAAATTTGGTCTCTTTACATAATCCTGTATTTCTCAGAGTCTCTGTTTGTCCCTTTGCATTCTATTCTCTTTATTTTTGTCTGACTGCCTTATTTCAGAAAGCCAGTGTTCAATCTCTGAGATTGTTTCCTCATCTTGGTCTATCATTCTGTTAATACTTGTGATTGCATTATGAAGCTCTTGTAGTGTGTTTTTCAGCTCTATCAGGTCAGTTACATTCTTTTCTCTACCGGCTATTTTGTCTGTCAGCTCCTGTATCACTTTATTAGGATTCTTATCTTCCTTAGATTGGGTTTCAACATTTTCTTGAACCTCAGTGATCTTCATTCCCAACCAGATTCCTTATTCTTGATTCTGTTGTTATCGTTTCAGCCATCTCAGCCTGGTTAAGAACCTTTGCTGGAATACCAGTGCAGTTGCTTGGAGGAAAGAAGGCACTCTGGTTTTTTGAGTTGTCAGAGTTCTTGTGCTGGTTCTTTCTCATCTTTGTGGGCTAATATTCCTTAAATCTTTGAAGTTGCTGTCCTTTGGATGGTTGTTTTTTTTTTTTAATTCTATTTGATGACCTTGGGGGTTTGTGGTATAAGGTGAACTCAGTCAACTGGCTTTGTTATTGGAAGATTTTAGGGGGCCAAGGCTCAGCTCAGGACTCCTAGGCTGCATTCTCTAACCCTGGGGGACTGATATAAAGACTGGCTTTGTTCTCTGGCTCCTTAAGGTTAGAAACCTGCTGTGTTGGAGGGGCCCAGGTACTCCCAGACTGCTGGTCACAATACTGTAATGGGTGGTGCCAGCCAAAGCACTTCATAGGGCAGTGGCAGTGGAATCTGTCTTCATTCACATATACCAGCAGCAGTGGTAAGGGCAGTGCAGTGCACTGCACACTCATCAGCTGGGGCAAGGTGCTAGTATGTGCTGGGGTACTGGCTTTCATGTGGATGTTCACAGTAGTCGCATTAGCAGCGTGGTTGGGGTGGTGCCCTCCCTTTCACCAGCAACTGGGTGTGCATTCTTGCAGATGGTGGTGTTAGGATGGCGGCAGGGCACTAGTGGGAGCAGGACAGTGTGTGTCCTATGTGCACATTCGTGTCAGTGGCAGTGACTGCTCAGAGCCAGGACGGCTTTACAGTTCTTTTTGCCTAGTTCTGCGCTGGCAGCAGTGTTAGCACAGGCACAGGGTGCTGGTGGGGCGGTGGGGGTGTGGAGAAGCTAGTAGGGTTGGGGCTGGTAGGTTTCCTGCCTGCCAACACTGACAACAGTGGCAGTGTGGCAAGGGGAGAGGGGCAGAGTGCACTCACACTCGCAGCAGTGACATGGTTGGGTGCACGTGCACACATGTGTTGGTGGGGAAGGAAAAGTAAGGTCCACTGGTGCACAGCCGTGCTGGCCAAGTGATGTTGGGGGTGGCCATGGTCGAGTGTATGCAGGCAAAGTGGCAGGTGGGAGGCTGCAGTACAGGGAGGGCATGGGTAGGCTGGTGTGTGTCTATGGGGGCTTCTCTGCTGGTACACTCTACCAGTGAGGTATGGTCAGCCAGCACAGGAGCCGTGATGTGGGTCCCCAGGACATACCTGGAGGCTGCACTGCAAGCAGCCATGGCCAAGCTGGGGCCCCAGGAGATGCCAGCAGACTGAGGGGTGCTCAGGTCAGACTGGCCCCATCTTGCAGGTAGTACCATCCTGCAGAGTTCAGATCTAACTTTTCCCCTAAGACTAAAAGTCTCCTGTGGGCACAAGTCCAGCCTAGGGGAATGGGCGTCCCTGGCTGTGCTCCACTGTAGCCACTCCCACACCAGACCCTCTGAGCTCCGCACCAGCTGGAGTTCTGCCCCTACCACTTGTCTAAGCAGTTCTCCCTGACAACTCAAGTGTCTGTGGTGGCCAAGGGGTCTCCTTCTGCCAGGATGCCAGAGGACTATGGTGAGAGCAGTTGCTCTTGCCAGTTCAACTCACCTCTTCCCCAGGAGTCATTGTGGACCAGGAACAAATTCCAGTCCATGGTAGCCTTGTACAGGGTTCCCAGCTTCCTCCCCTTTCAACTCAGCATCTGTGTCTTCCCTCCATTCACCCTCAATGCTTTCCCTCTGAAGATCTGCTGGGAGTGCACCAGTCTTTCTGATGTCCTGGTCCCTTGGTGGAAGATGTTCCTCCTGATTGAGTCTAGTCAGCCATCTTGGTGACATAAGTTAAATGCCAAAATTTTTTCTAAACAGTGTTTTAGCTGCACTTTACAGACCTTATAATAGTGTTATTATTATTACTTTCTGGAAATTTTGCTTGCTAGTTTTAAATTTCCAGGTAGAAGACCTTTCTGTTATTTGGTTTTGTATTTAATTTCTACTTTTATTGCCTTCAAAAGGGTATTCTGTATTTTTAAGGCAGATAGTTCAATAAATATTAATCAAGTCTACTTTATAATTATATTATTTAGATATTTTATATCCTTACATATTTTTTCCCACTTAGCTTTCATGGACTGAGAAGTGGAAATTAAAATCTCCTAATTATAAAAGTGTTTCTATTGATCTTTATTTCCTATAATTTCTTTTTTATGAATGTTGCTTCTATGTTAAATGATATTTTTACCTGCAATTTTTAAAAGATTAAATGAAATCTGTATTAAATGGAATCTTTTTTGCTGAATAGCAAACTATCTGAAAAGTTAGTGGCTTAAAGCAATCACTATTTATTTAGTTCTTCTGTGGGTCAGTTGGCCAATTCTTTTTGTCTGGACCAGCTCAGCTAATCCTGCTAGGTTCTCTCCTATGTGTGTAGCCAGCTGGTAGGTTGAGTTGGCAGCTGAAGCTTCTAGGATAACTGGACCCTGTCAGGGTGTCAGGGTTGCTAGGCCACAAATCCTTCATTATGCAGCAGGCTAGCCTGGGGTTTTTATATGGCAGGCACTAGGTTCTAAGAACAGCAAAAGCAGAGGCTGTAGGGTTTTTTGAGGCCTAGGCTTGGAACTCACAACGTCACTTCTGTTGCTCTCTATTGGCCAGAGGAATTAGCCAGGCTGTTCCCAGTTCCCATGGTGATCCCTGAGTGAGTGAAGAAATGGACTCTCTCTCTTTTTTTTTTTTTTTTTGAGATGGAGTCTCTCTCTGTTGCCCAGGCTGGAGTGCAGTGGCACAATCTTGGCTCACTGCAACCTCTGCCTTCCAGGTTCAAGCAATTCTCCTGCTTTAGCCTCCTGAGTAGCTGGTATTATAGGTGCATGCCACCACACCCAGCTAACTTTTTGTATTTTTGGTAGAGATGGAGTTTCACTGTGTGAGCCAGGATGGTCTCGATCTCCTGACCTCATGATCACCTGCCTCGGCCTCCCAAAGTGCTGGGATTACAAGTGTGAGCCAGCGCACCCGGCCGACTCTGTCTCTTGATGGATGGAACTGCACTGCAAAGTACTGGGCTATTTTTGCAGTCAGACACATTAACTGTACTGTCACTCTAGGAGTTGGATTGTGGAATAAAGAGATTACTTCCAGGATGACTATTCAGAAGTTCAGGAAATGGATACTAAAGGTCTGAACTAGAATATTGGTTGCATAGGCAGAGAAACGTTAAGCATCATTTGCTTTTGGCAAGTGAGAGCAAATGAGGAACTGAAGACTCCTTAGTCTATGATTTCTTGTTTGGACGATATGTGAATGGTATTGTCCTTGTCAGTCATAAAAGGAAGTTGTTGCCCTACAGAAGCTCCTAGCTTCCTTACTTTCTTCCTCTATCAATGTGTTGGTCAAATTTGAAATCACAAAATTGAGTCACATTTCTAGAGGCCAACTTTTAATGTCAGGTATGGAAAAATAATCTTGTCCTAGATAATTACACTGTGTCTTTTGAGCTTTCTTCTGTTTCTTATTAAACCTATTCCAATTCTTCACTTTGGAATAGAAGATTTGGGCAATAGGGTGGAAGTTGGCAGAACAGACCTTTTCTCCTATATTTGTTTTAAGCCATTCAGGTAATGGAATTCATCTTGGATTCAGTAGAACTTCCTGGGAATCTAAGACTGTATCCTGATTGCAGTAAAGCATTTTTGGGGGGGTCTTAGTTTGTTTTGGGAAAAAACTAGTAGTTGATATTTATCTCGTACTTACAATGTATCCTGAGTACTTTATGTATTTTAAATTATTTAATCCTTATAATCTTATAATAACCCATTTAGGGAGCTAATATTACCATTTTCATTTAACAGTTGAAGAAACCGTGACACTGAGAGGTTACCAAGCTAGTGGACATTGAAATCAGAATGCCTGGGATTGGGTTTTAGCTCTGTCACAGACTAGCTGCCTTTGGGACACCCAGTGCATTTGGACGCTAGTAAAAATAAGCAGAAGTAATGGTTCTCAGAACAGTGCCTTCAGCCAGGGCAAGGTTAAGCCAGGTCAGTGGTCAGTTCTACTTACCTTCTAGGATGGCACTTGGAATAGATGCAGTATTGGCATCTACAAAATTTGGTTACTAGTATATAGACAATATATCGTTTCTGACATTGTAGTCCTAAAGTCTGTTCTTTGACTATGTTGGCCTTATCTTGTGAAGTCCATGCCTTATTGTAGAGATTTTTCTTCTTATAACTAAAAATAAGACTGGGATTATTTGCCTACATTAGTGTAATAAAGTTCTACCTTCTTATATCTCAGTTCTTTGAATTGCTGCTCTCCAGAGAAACCTTCATTTTGGGCAATAACAACTCCCTTTCTAATAAGTTGTTCACCCCTGTGGCTTTGTTTTGGTCTGACTGGAGCTAGGCCAGTTCAGATTTGCTCATTACTCTGGAGGCTAAAACCAGAAATTGGCTCCTCAGTGTATTATTAACTAAAATAAGCTTCTCTTCTCTTGAATAATTTTCCTATTAATAATAAAAAACACCAGTGCACAATAAGGAGAAGGGGGAGTAAAAAGCTTGAAAACTGCTGGGAAAATACCCAATTTTTTGTTTGTTATGGTTGATGATGGAAATGGATTACATAACTTAACCATCATTTATTTTAAACAGGCTAGACAAAGGAATAAAACAATGGTGATATAGACATGGGAGTTGGTCTTTAGCAGGGGAGGAGTCTAAAAGAGAAATCTGGTGTAATGGAGATAGACTTTTTGTGGTATGAGGTGGAATGGGGATAAAGGAGCAGTATGGTGGTGAAGGGGGAAGGACTTTCTGTTAGACTTCCCACATGCTTCTCAAACCAAACTGAAGGGTTTTTTTGTGTGTAGGGGGGTCATCTTTCTTCCAGAATCAAGTAGCTTAATTTGATACTATTTGCCTCATTTACATTCTTATGTTATTCTCAGCAGCAGCATCAAACCTATGGAGTTTACGATTCCTTCAGGCAAAAGTGGCAGGTCCCATGTGATAAGGAATATAGTTCCTCAGTATTTGCCCTCCATGAATATGTCAGCAAATTATCCCTATGCACGGATCCAATATGGCTTTCCAGGGGCATATCGCCTCTACTTCCTCTTCTGATCTTGAGGAATTACTAGGAATTCGTTTCATTTACTTAGTTTTCACATTGTATTCCAGATTTTCTGTCTATAAATGGGCAGGGCATCAACTACTTGTGTGAGAAGATGTGTTATGTGGCATGGTTAAAAAACAAAACAAAAGTGGTTAAAAAATGAAAAAAAAAAGAAACAAAAACATTTAGATGATTGGGCATTCCTTTAACATGGACACATCCAAAAGTATCACCTGGACTGCTTGTTTCTTTCCTCCTTTAGAAGTTGCTCATTTGGAAGCAACGTTTCCAGGTTTCTTTTTTCACGACACATGCATATGACAGCCTCTCTTTCCTTATTGTAAGTGAGAAAGGCACACTTACTGGATAAATAGAAATCTTTGAGCCTGTGATTCTGGGTAGAAACAACTTTTAACAGAACTTTGGTGTGAAATGATGTGATTTTCATTACAATTAGTTTCTCTTTTCTGCACTCTCTGTGACACTAAGTACTTGATGCTCTTGTGCTCGTTCCTGTTTTAACAAATGCTCATAGAGGCAGTACAGTGTAGGAGTTACAGACATGGGCTCTGGAGTGAGACTTCCTGGACTTGAATTCTGCTTGTGCCATTTGCTGGCTGTGTAACTTGAATAAGTTACTTAACTGCTGCGAGCCCTGGCAGCTTAATCTTAAAATGAAAGTAAACTCTGTTCTACTTTATGAGGTCGTTTCTGATCATAATAAATAAATGAGACCATAGAGCTAGTGCTCTGCTGGACACACAGTTAAAGTTCTATGTGTAAATAATTATTATTGGGCATTAATTAGATCAATAAGACACTGAGCTAGGGCCTTGAGGAATAGAAAGAGTTATAACATTCCATCAAATGCTCAGAGTTTATATTCTTACGGAGGAATAAGATAAACTCACAATAACAGTAGGCAGCATATAATGAGGGTAGACATTTGAACCATAGTTTTTCAGAATAAGGCTTTACACACACTATTAGGTTAGTGCAAAAGTAATTGTGTTTCTTCTGGCAAGAACCGCAATTACTTTTGCACCAACCGAATAGAATTAGAACTGTGTATTAAAGCATGGGTAGCTTTTGGATAGGAAGGCATTCATTTTTCCTCCTTATTAAAGGGTACTGTCAAGATAAAGTATTGGACAAGCCATCTGTGCATTGGCATGCATTTCAAAGAAGTAATCTTTTACAGGGTTATATACATTTAAAGCACTGTCTTTAGTTATGTGTTAAGAAACTCCATATTCTCAGAGGCACTACTAAGCAGTGGGTGGAGATTATTTTTGGCCAGAAGGATCTTTCCAGAACTCTTGAAATGGTATTATATATTGGTTATATGTTTTGTCTACCTACAGGAGTCATGCTTAACTCCAGTTATATTGGAATACCTTCTACTTAGGAGAAGTTGGAGGGCTAACTCTTGCCTTTTGTTGAACCAGGATTTTCTTGAAATGCAGTGATTTCTTCTTCTGCTAAAGGCTGTGTGTCCCAGGGCCACCTTACGGGATAGTTGGCCAAAGACTTCTTTCCTTCCAAGTGGTCACGGATTTCGACAGGATGAAGTGACTTAGGAACTAATATAGTGAGGAATACATGACTTTGCTCAGAAAAGTGCATACATATCTGTGTTGTTCCTTCTTTATTGGAGGCAAGAGAAAATTGAGTTCAATCTACAATTGTATACAATAATATTGGTTTAATGGATAAATGTTCATTAAAAATACTAATTAAAATTATAATTTGATTTGGAAATTTTGTATAGAAGTTGCTTACAAAAACTAGAAGATTCTAAAAAGTGAAGTTATACCATAAAATTATACGATAGGCTGAACATTAATTGAACATTCCAATTAATAATTTTCTTCTATACTTCATACATTCAGATTGAATTTTTGATTCCAGGATATATTAGCAGGTTATATTTGCGTCAGTGAGGTTAGACATATAAAGTTGCTCTTTAAATGACTGAGCTTTTATTCATTCACTCAGGACCAGCTATTATAGTAGACATTGCATTTGTAACAGCATTCCATTATGTATTCATTCTTTGTTCTAAGGATATCGGAAAATAATGACAACTAAACATCATAGAATACATTACTGATTCTGCAATAGTTTTATGATATATAGCTATGAAATAAGGAGAAGATTTCTGCCTAACTTGGATAAGCAATCATAAAATTAGCCTGAATCATCAAATGGATGAGTATGCTTTTCCCATTTCAGAAAAACCATGATGTTATGAGATACCTGATCCTAGATCCACATTACTGCTCCTGGGAACTGGCAAAAGTGGGCTTGCTAAAAAGACAACACACAGAGGAACATCAGTAGATGTCTGGTTCTCCTGCATTCTGCTTGTTGTTTCTGTGAGGCAAATCTTATTTTTCTGGATATGTCCACTGAGTTTCCTAAAAGTCCATAAACCTAGTCATCTTGATTCCTTCTGTTTTATCCCCTATACAGTAAGTCAAAAAATCTCTGAAGTCTATGTTCTCTCATTACCACTGGCCAAGTTCAAGCCCTCATCATTTTTTAGTTAGACTATGGTAACCATTGCCCAAAGTCTCTTTTCAGCCATTCTCAGATTTTCCAAGTTTATCCTTTACCATTTCAAACCCACATATTCCACGCAAAACTACCCTACTACTTAAAAATCACAAATGGTGCTCTGTCACCTGCAGAATAAAGTTACACTAGTTACTATGCAATTTTTTTTTATAATTCCTTTCCTTTGGGTTCCACAGCTTAAAATATTACCCATTTCCCTCTTAACTTTCTGTGTTTCAGTTATTCAAAACTGACAGCAATTCCCATGATACGATTATGAAATCTAAAAGTTATTCCAAATCCAAAGATTTATAGGTAAAATTCTGTTTGTCCTTCGGAAAGCAGTGCAGCAATCTAAGTCAAGTAATTGTTGACCTAGGTTCTATACCAAGAACTGTGACACATACAAATGAAATAGGGTGACCATTTTCCAGGGACATCCCTTGATTATGTCTGATATCTAAAGTCACTATTAATACCTTCTTTTTACTCTCAGTTTGGGTGATAGATTAGGTGGTCCCTCTGCATATGAGGCACAATTCTTGCTGTCATAGAGGTGGCATTTAAACATATATACAAAAAATGGTTAAAGAGCAATACAAGATCCAATATAATCAAGCACTTAATTTTTTGACAGAGCCCAAAGTGTTACGTTATCATTCAGGAGAGAGTTGAAGTCATTAAGAAAGGCTTTAAAATGATGAGTTAATGGGTGTAGCACACCAGTATGGCACATGTATACATATGTAACAAACCTGCACATTGTGCACATGTACCCTAAAACTTAAAGTATAATAATAATAAATAAATAAATAAATAAATAAATAAATAAATAAATAAATAAGAAAGGCTTTAAATGGGAAGAACCTGAAGGCTGGAGAGACAGAGAGAGGCTTCGCCTTCCAAGTGAGGGAGAAAGCCGAAAAAAAATCACAGAAGCAGGAATATACGTGGCAATTTTGTGCCCCACTGAGGAAACCAACTTGAATGAAGTAGGGGAAATGGTTTGTTGGGTGAGGTTTGGCCATTTGATGGGGGGATTAGGGGGAGTGTGGACTCTGCTGGACCATAGGAACTGTTGTGGTGTCCAGAGCCCAAGAATGAGGAAACATGGCAACAGTGATGATTTTGGAAAACTGACCCAAAAGTGGTGAGTGGGAGATGGTCACTTGTCCTGTGTGGGAAAGAAAATCTGTGGTATTGAACTCAGGGGCAGCAATTCTCTCTTTATTTACATAGCCTCCTTGAGAGAATTCCACTGAAGGGGAAATCCATGTTAGCAAGACTTAGGCTTGGCTCCCACCATTCCATGGGGGCATAGTTACACACATAGGCCGATAGGATTCTTGTCATAGGACAGAATGAACAGAAAATCATTACCTACAGGAAAATGTTTGGTATCAGATGACATGTCTCTTCTCTGGGCCAAGAAACCTATAGAGTTACTATTACTCATTTTTTTTTTTTAATGATAGGAAAAATAGAAATGAAAATACAGTGATGTTTTTCTTATGTTCTAATGCCATGTTTTATGATGCAGCCACAGACGGTCACTCTATTTTGCTGCCTTTGCTGCACTTTGCACACTTATCACATGCTGAGGCAAGGTTTCCTTCACATGTCTAGCTCTCCTTCTGGACAGCAAATTCTGTGTGGTCAGAATCTTATTTTATCTTCAGTGCTTTGCATAATGCACTCCACGAATAAATTAGTGAATAACCAGCTGACGCTGGAATTTCTGCTTTTGATGATTTTGTTTTCACACAAAGAGGTCGAAAGATTCTCAAAAATCCAGAAAAGGGAACATACTGTTCTTCTTGAGGCCGAAGCACGGTTGGGAATTATGAAGCACAGTGGCTTCACTGAGTAGTGAAGGTTGTTGTGGTTTCATTTATGGATCTGACAATACACAGAATTATTACCTGAAGTCTCCTTTCTCAATGAAGAAGGCCACATGATATTCCCTGTTTGGATATTAATGTATTTTATTTTTCTGCCCTCGGCAGTTTCTCCTATGACTTAAATCAACAGTCAATAAATACTAAAGTATAGGTACAGAATCTGTCCTTCATTGCGCTTTCTTGATGCTTTTCATTGTGAATTATGTCAGTAAGGCTTCAAACAGTCATACTAGAAACATGAATAGGCTTTGGAGTCAGGTAGACCTGGTTTAAATTATTCTATCTCACTAACAAGCTATGTAACCATTCACAAGTTATTTCTCCTCTCTAAGCCTCCGTTTCCATCTGTAAATTGGGAATAATAGTAGAACATACCTTATAGAATCATGGTTATTAAATGAGATATGCATTTAAAAGACCATGGCACAGTGCCTGGCACATGGTAAATCCTTGATTAATGTTAGTTTTATTAATATTATATGTGAAAATAGGCTGTTTCCAGAAAATGAAATAGGCCAGTTGTCTTAGAATTAGCAGTTTGATACATTGCAGTGGAAATGAAGGAAACCATTTCAATAAAAACATACCTTAAGGAAGATGAATGCAAGCCCCAAAGTGAGGGAAATAGGAAAACTAAGATACATTCTTTTTCTAAAACATTAATTCATAGCCATTCTTTTTTCCATCCTGGCTTCCAATATTGCATAGAGGAGGGATATACTGCCTCTTAAAAGGGAATTAAAACTTCTTTGTCCAAGCTGGCAAATGTGGGCAAATCCTCTTGTATCTGATGATGGCTAGACAAACATAGCAGGTGTCTGGCTTAATATAATTGAGAAAAGCAGGAAATATGAATATTCAGTTCTCACTGAAAATGATGGGCTTGGCAGGGATAGACCTGAATGGCTGAAGCCAAATGTGAAGTTCATGTGTTCCATTGGTCCTTTTTACTTCTCTGGCAGGACTGGAAAGTAATGTAGATATGAACAATTTTTTAGGAAATTCAAAAGGTAGAGAGGTACAGTAGGTCATTTAGGCCAAGGGATGTATTTTATATTTGCCTTAACTTAATCTTAGGATCTAAGAATCAGCTCTGGATTGAGCTTTAAGGTCCGCTGAGAGGAAAGGCATCCATCCTGCCATCAGCTGAAGAATACGGACCATAAATTGGGAAGTGTTGTTGAAAGACGTGCTTGCCTAGGACATTTCTAAGAGTTACATCTTGATCCAAATATTGGGGTCTTGGATAAAAATGGAGATTTGTGTGCCAGATCTAAATTCAACAAACTTGTTCATATGCCATTCCACACTCATGCCATTCTCTTCTCAGCCCTTTACAGAGAGAATACTCTTCTGCAATGTACTGCTTTTGCTACAACTTTTTCAATATATACCTCTATTTCTTGTACATTCTAGTGATTCCACTAATAAAATATTAGAAGAACAAGCATTAAAGTCTAATTATTAAAGTTAAAAATTATTAAACTAGCACATTCATTCATTCCTCTACTTTGATCCACAGGCATTTCGAGTACTTAACAATCAGAATATATTTTATCTTTTTCTACAGAAGTTATTGGTAAAGAATATTTGCTTTTAACTTGTAAGGCATTTCCAAAATATCACTGTTGGATTTTGTCAAGCTCTTGAGGGATAAAATTCCTAGGAGTACTTCTTCCTTTCCTCCACAACTGGAGTTTGGGAAGTGTCCTGTACCCTCATCAATTTTTAGTGTAACTTTCTAATCATACTTGGACATAAGAATGACATTTCTTGGACTCTAAAGAAACAACTATGGCTGTGGTTTCTAATGGTGGTTGTTATGGGTGGAGTGAGTTAGTTGCTACTGACCTAAGTATACTCTTTACATACACATTGAGACTTATCTTGGTTAATATGTTCTTACAAACTATATAATTAAATGCTGAAGACCATGATTTATTGAATGCAATTACCCAGTTAATGTATTTGCTTTCTATTTTTAGCTTCTCACATGCAGCATACTGATGGAAGAACAGCTCACCTGGTGCCAAAGACAACAGTGGACTTGGCAGAGCTGGCTGCCTTGACAGTGTATCAGTAGCAGAGCTGATCTGGCACCTGCCAGTTGGGTTTATTTCAGCAAACCCACTTTAAAAATTTTATTTGCAAATAATGAATAAATAGGTTTGGAGCCTTTCTCTCCCTCTTGCCATCTTATTTTATATCATCAGGATTGTGTGGGAAATTTTCCCGCCCTTCTGATCTTGCATTAGTGTTTTCAAAGTAATCAATCAATAAATCCTTACAATGGACTCAAGCTGAACTAGGATTACAGGCCACACTTAGAGTGTTATGGACGTGTTTTGAAAAGTTAAGTAGGAAGCCAACAAACTTAAGCATAAAAATCTTGCTTATGAGGACTTACTTAATATATGATTAGTTCAAACTGAAGCAACTTGGCCATGGAAAAATGGTGGCATATGTGTAACTCAAGGACTATTAACCTGATGAATTGTTTTTGAATGGAGTTGTACATATACTCAGTGTCCTGAAAATATGTATCGTCCTGGTACGTACAAGCAATCAAGTAGAGTGCATACAGCCACAGAGGCTTAGGGTCTTTATACGGCCACATCAGGACAGGCATCTTGTTTGATAACAAAATAATGCCCCAGGCTGAGGCAGAGTTAGAGGTCACACACCTTGTTTATTGTAAAAATCCAAAACCAAAAAAACAAAAACAAGCACACATTGTTTATTATGTGCAGCTGACAGGAAAGAAATATCTCTTCTCATGTAAGAGGCATTTCAGATGCCAATACTCTATTACTAGACTCATGATATTAGAAACCACAATGTTACAGTGGTGAGAGAGCCCACTATTTCTAAATCAGTCTTCATTCATTAAAACTGTATAGTTTTGGTAAGGATAGAGTTGAGATAGGGATGCTATAAAAAAGCAGATTATAATCCAGAATCTTCTTACATTCTCTGATAACAATCATGTTGGGACACCAAACAAAGCATCTTTCGATTGATTAATTTGACAGTGGGAAATACGTATGTTAACAATCATGTTAGGACACCAAATGAAGTATCTTTTGATTGCTTAATTTGACAGTGGGAAATATGTAAATAACCATTATTTGTATGCATCCTTTATTTCATTCAATTATTGTTGTCATCATCTATTATTAATACCTGCCAATTCTAGGTATTAATATTAGCTCCATTTTGTAGATTGAGACATGAGGCTTAGAAAGATTAGATGACTTGGGGCAAGTCATCAAGCTACTGCTAGGTGGTGGTGCTGAATTTGAACCTATATCTTTTCACTGAGCTGGTATGCTGTTTTCACTATACAGCTCTACCTCTCTTTGTAATTACTATTGTCTGACAGCTCCATAAAAGTTTGCAAAAAAATTACACCATTGTTGACAAATAGGCACATGCCTTGAATTCGTCCTGCTAATATTCTCCGTGTAGAAACCTTATATTCATTTAGAGCTCCCCAGGTATCCTAGTATATCAAGATGGTTCTGGAAAGGGAATATAGCTCATCATCTAAGCTTCTCTGTTATTATTTCAATCACCATGCTTTCTGGATTCTTGAGACCATTTTCAACACTCCCCAAAGATTTTTCTTTATACATACTACTCCTAACCAGAGCATTTTAGATAAATGACCTAATATACATGTCCATTTGATCAGCTCTGTAACGTTTTCTAAAATTCCTTCTACTTAGTATGAATTTTCTCATCAGCTCCTCTAACAGGGCCATCTATCATTTACTTCACTTATTCAAGAGGCCCTCTTAGGGAGAACAAATATTTTGCTGCAAGAAGATTTCTCTATCTCCTTACCAATGCAGGGAGCCATATATTATATTGTAAGTGGAAACAAAAGTTAGAGTGTATCAAATCTATTTTGCTTCTCAAAAGGCTACTGCATCAAATTAAAAAAAATGTGTTTTATTCTATTTTCTCTTTCTCCTTTCTCCCAGTCCTCTTTTCTTTCATTTGCTCACTTGTGCAATCTCTTTCTCTGATCCAGAAGAAGATCCACGGTGGCTTAAAATGGTTCACAAAATATTGCAAAGTGACATAATTAGAAATGAGTGAGGAATAAAAGAGTATTAATCATAGAAAGAAAAATACTCTGTGAATTTAATACTTCATAGAAGAAGGCTAGGATCAAGTAAGTTGCCGATAAACAGTAAATACACAAACAGTACTAGCTATGATTTCATCATGATTATTTTTAGATGAATACAGAATATTGATACTGAAAAGTTCTCTCAGAAAGTTTAACGGTAAAATACATATGGACTTTCATCATTATACATATCGTATTGTGTTTATTTTCTAACTTCTCCTTACTAACTGTAAGCTGTAGTTGGGTAGGACTTTGACTGACTTAGGAGTGCAGCAGATGGTGCTGATGGTCTATCCATATCTCAGGGGACTTACTACTTCAGGGCGCACCAGCAAATCTCAGTCTCTTTGCCTAAGAACTTTCTTTAAGCTATGGAAAGCCACTTTGCTCATGCAGGAAAATTAACACCATTCATATCCTCCAGAATCCCTTAACCAAAAAGAATTAGTTGGTGTATACATATCTCAACTCCCTCACTCCTCGGGCAATATAACTCTATGATGCATGTTTCCCAGAGCCTCCCTGTGGAACTAAATCCCAATCATCCACTGTGGTAGCTGGCTTACTTTTATTGTCTGCCTTCTCTTTTCGTTTTCCCACTTCTCAACCAAATAAACCACTAGAACATGGACCTTTGTTTTAGGATCTGCTTTTGGGGGAACCCAAATTAAGATAATAATTATATCACCAGAGCCTACTTCAGGATCTAACACAAATTGATTAATTGAATGATATAATTGAAGACAAGTATATGCTTTCAGTTATAAATTTATATTTGTTGCTATCCCCTGCAATTTTTTATGTTTGTAATTTTTTTACTTGTTATGTATTTAGGGGTCAAGGTGCAGTTGTGTTACATGGATATATTGCACAGTGATGAAATCTGGGCTTTTAGTGTACCCATCACTTCAATAGTGTATATTGTACCCAATAGGCAGTATGTCATTCCTCACCCCCCTCCCACCCTCCTACATTTTGGAGTCTCCAGTGTCTATCATTCCACTCCATATGTCTATGTGTATCCATTGTTTAGCTCTCACAAGTGAGAATATGTGGTTTTTAACTTTCTGTTTCTCAGTCATTTTACTAACGATAATGGCCTCCAGCTCCATCCATGTTGCTGCAAAAGACATGCTTTCATTCTTATCATTAAAAAGATTTTATAATGCAAAGAATTAGTGTATTGAATCCCAAAGGTAAATTTCAAATTTTAACTTCTTGGAGAGAAGAGAACTAACATGATGGTCAGTCGGGAGGCTCAAGTGAGGAAGTAGCCACACTCCAGTCTCTGAAGCAGAAAGTGCTCCACGTTCATTCCACTTGCTGGCTTCACAATGATCAAGGAGTCAAGAAGGACCAGCATCTTGTAGCCCTTCTCCATCATTGGGTTAAAGAGAGCGGAATGAAAACCATTTTTCCCCCAGAAGTTTGGGTTTCTTTTCAGCATTCTAATTACCTTATTCATTTTTTGGAAAGACACATAATATGGAATGCTTCCATCAATCACGCACTCTGCAGTCCTAATCAGGGTTTTTGCTTCCTCCTCCC
Organism: Hylobates moloch; assembly: GCF_009828535.3. Lineage (NCBI taxonomy): Eukaryota > Metazoa > Chordata > Mammalia > Primates > Hylobatidae > Hylobates > Hylobates moloch. The sequence continues at coordinate 54,862,821 of NW_026652284.1, forward strand.
CTGAAGATCTGTGGTAAATAGATCGACAGTGTGGAAAATTTTAGTTTCCCATCACCTCTCCCTGTATCTTAGAGCTTAGAGCAAACCTCGGCAACCAGCTGCCTGGTTCCTTGCTCTGGTGCTACATATAGCTGTTTTAGGTTCTCAGTGATACCAGATTCACCAAAATACAGTTTTCTGGCTTCTTTTAAAAATAATCAGAAGATTCAGTAACTCTGATCCTACAACCCTGTGTGGCAATAGTTGGCTGGAACTGCATCACTACTGTCCTGCTGAGATGGGGCTCTTAATTTCCATTTGCCAAACCTGCCTGCTTCTCTTATCTCTGTCAGCTGCTTGTCATTTGAGTTTGAGATCCCTGGTAGCTCCTTAGAGCTATCTTGTTCTGTTGTGCGTCCTTTGTGCTGGAGGCAACTGGAGGAAAGTCTGGCAGCTCCTCCCTACTGCCTTCCCTCTCTCTAATGAAGATCACTCTCTGTTGCTGTACGTTATCTAGACTCACAGAGGCCCATGCCCATACTTAGACAGAGCTTATTTGTAAAAAGGAAGGAACTGTAGGAGTCAGCTAAAAGTTAGACTGGGTGACATGGATATGAGACGTTCAGAAGACAGGACACACTCTTTATAGAATGACACTGCAGTTTGAATGCCACTCCCATGCTGGCCTGTGTGGAACACAAAACACTCTTTCAGAACTGACAAACTCTCTGCTCTCTATCTTGCTTCATAAAAACACTAGGGCCAGGCCAATTACATCTTTTGAAGGCAAAGCCGGCTGTCTCTAAGTCCCCCCAGGGCACGACTTCTTAGCCAAACCACAGGGTCAATGAATTTTTTTGAGCTGCCTTCTAAATACCTCATTCTCTCTTTATTTTAATGAATCAAGTTTACCTTCTATATTATAATTTTCTGATACTCTGAAATATTATTTTAGCTCCCTGTTTAACTTAGTGCAAAACCATGCCCTTCTACAATCTAGAAACCTAAGTTTTCACCAGTGTTACTGGCCCATTGGTTCAAGGAATGGAGTAGACCCCGAATAGCTGAATTTTGTGAGACTCTAGCAGCATTTCTCATGACCTTTTTTGAGAAAAAGTGCAAAAACAACTGGATGATGGGATGGTGAAACCCATTAGTATTAATGGAATACCTGTTCTGAAAATGAGCTGATAAATTCATGTTAACTAGGAGAGATGTTTTAATAGCTAATTCCTCAGCACTGTCATATTCATTATCTGTTTTTACAATATTACTGTGGCATGTTTCATATATCATGTTTATTATTTTTTAATTAGTACATTGTATAGCATAAGAATGGATTGTTTACAAAATTTGCAGATGAGATGAAATTGGCAATGTATTACATATAGGCAATGCCAGAATCAGGATCCTGACAAATTTTTTATTTTCTTTTTTTGGGATGGAGTCTCACTCTGTCACCCAGGTTGGAGTACAGTGGCACCATCTTGGCTCACTGCAACCTCTGCCTCCTGGGTTCAAGCGATTCTCCTGCCTCAGCCTCCTGAGTAGCTGGGATTACAGGTGCGCCACCACACTTGGCTACTTTTTTGATTTTCAGTAGAGATAGGGTTTCACCATGTTGATCAGGCTGGTCTCGAACTCCTGACCTCGTGATTTGCCCACCTCGGCCTCCAAAAGTGCTGGGATTACAGGCGTGAGCCACTGCACCCAGTGATCCTGACAGATCTTGAGAGGATGGAATGATGGGGTGAAACTATTTGAATTGCACTTAAGAGGAATGTCTGTACTCTTCTATATTCACACAGAAGGAAAAACATGCATGTTCAAAAATCACCACTGCACAATTCTAGTGGGAGAAGATGTGGCTTCTTAGCCACACACATGAAAAAAAGTTATAATTACCTGAAGACACAACATGAGTCAACAGTATGATGTGATTTCCCAGAGCAATGAAATACTAAACAAATTAATGGAAAGATTTTTTTTTGTCCAGAAAAAGACAAATGATAGTCTCTTTTTACTAACCTCATTAAGACCAGACACAATCCGATGCTCGCTTACCATGGGTTAAGTAAGATATTGATGGACTGGAGTGTTTAGAAGACAGGAACTGGATAAGGGAAGCTTAGAAACTCTGACTAGTCTGTAGATGGAAATACTAAAGCCAGACATAATTATTGTTTTGAAACTTTTGGAGGGTTGCCATGTAGAAGGCAGAAGAGATGTATTGTGCATTACCCTTGGAGGGTTGAAGTGTGATCAATGATAAAATATTAGAAAAGGAGACTGATATTCATGTTTATATAAAGACAGATTTTATAGTTAGACTGGGTGACATGGATTTATGATTATATAAAGAAATACTTTCTATTTATATTGGGTGACATGAATATTTAATTTTATATCCTAAAAATTAGACTTGTCCAAAACTGTATTGGCTGCCTCAGGTGGGATTTTCATTATTGCTTGTGAGCTATTAAAGAAGTGCATAGATACGTACATATACAAGTCACAGGTTTCACTAAATGATCTCCAAGCATCCTTTAACATTCTGAAGATTTAGAGTCCCATGAGCATAAGCACTAAATGATCTTCATTTGGTTTAATTTCAAAATAAGATCCAACTTCTAAATCATAATTTTCACTGAAATATACTCAATCAAACCATTCATTTCTGTACTTGCTGTCATATTGTGATATAAAGCTATTTACTCACCTTCAATTTCAGTGTTTGGCACATAATGGGATCTGCATTTGTATTTCTTAGAAGAATGAAAATTTTTGAATTATAGAAATTATTTGGTTCTAGTACTCAGATTTTGATATCAATTATGAATACACATATTTATGGGCCGGAGCAAGCAAATCTACAAGTGTTATTGTTTTGCACAAGAAAAAAATGAAAATAAGATGCATTATAAATATCTACAAATGGGATATTGTTGTACTATTCATCCCTCATGCCCTGGGTGACATTGTATACTTTTGCCAAATAGAGAAATAAAGCTCTGGAAACTTTTGTGTAATTGTAAACAAAAGTAGAATGAGTTCTCTGGTCCAGAACAAATACAAATTAATGATTTACAGTATGAAATGTATGAATTTTGTTGCTAAAGATGGTGGCGAGTACGAAACTTTCAGCTTGCCACAGTTACATTTATCATGGCAAAATCAGAAAGAAAAGATACTATTTCTGAGAAAACTTTAAAACTTGGCACAAAGTTAATGTCAACTTTTATGCTTGGAGAGAAAGCAGATGAGTGATTGGTAAAATCCCTTTATCAAATGACACAGTTATAGATTGCATAATATCAATGGCATACAATCTGGAAAAATCATGTGTGGGCCAGCAGAGGCAGTTGCATAGTTGTGCTGGTGTGTAGAATATGAATCATTCCTGAATATATGAGAGAGAAGTGCCTGACCACTTTATGTCTGTTCATCGCTAAATGCTTCTGTCGTTCTCCAGGTTTTCTAAGTTAATGAATATTTTGTGACCCATGTTGTAGCTTGGACAGGTGTGGAGAGAGATAAGCAGTAATGGGGCATCCACTACATCAGGGGAGGGGTTGATAAGACGAGTATGTTCTACCTCAATATTTATCCACTGTATTTTCAAAGAATTGTTGGTGATCAACAATATACCTCTTTTCTCTTAGTTCACTTTTGAAAGAAATAGTGAAAATCAAGATTATGATCAAATCATGTCTGAGTGTACAGCTTTTCAGTGTTTGGTGCCAAAAATGCAACATGAACTACATCTCTGCTTTTTTTTTTTTTTTTTTTTTTACACTGAAGTGTGCTGGCTTTTGAGGATAAAGGTACTCACATTATTATTTTTTTAAAGTGGAGGAAAATTTTTCTTTATGGCTAATTCCAGTAAAGACTATTTCCATGATTTCAAATGCTTTCTACAAGTGGCACATCTTAATGATATTTAGAAGATATTGAGCCTATCACTTCAATTTCAAATATTTCCCAATATTAAAAGAACCGGAAGATGGTTTAATTACCACGAGTTTGAAGTTTCCCAACACCTGACAATTATCGTTACTCAGAAGAGACAGGTTGATTACATATTTTAGGGATATTTAAAAACCAGACATAAATGTTGTTCCATACCTGAAATAAATAATTCCTTATTTCTTCAGAAAGAAGAAATAAATGCAAAAATAAAATAAAGGAATGGAGTAGAAATCCAGAAATCTAAGATGCTGTATCTTTTGTTGACACATTTCAGGTTTCAGATATGATTCATTAGCTTAGTGTTTGATAGAGTGATGGCAGTAGTTGTATAAGTTAGGAAAGTTTCCTACTGTAAGTAACAACAAAAATAAACCAGTGATGACATATCAAACGTGTGAAGTCTTGTATTTCGCACATAGTGAGCAGTGTAGACAAATGTCAATTCTGGGGCTCTAAGGAGATACATGATACAGTCTCTGTACTTTCTTGCACCCTTTCTTCATGGTCACAAGATGAGTGCAGCAGCTCCAGTCATCATACCTGCATTCCAACAACAAAAGAACAAAGGAGAAGACTCACATCTGAATCAAAAGATCAAAAGCTTTTGCAAGAACCCCAAAGAAGACTTCCACTGTTAGTTCATTGTTATATGACTGACTACTCTTGGCTGAAAGTAGCTAGGCAAGCTCTTTTTGGAAGAGGGCAGGGGAAACATTCAAATATTATCTCTTAGTCTTTCATATTGGGCTAGCCAGTTTCTCTATAGAAGAATCTTTCCATCTTCTATCTGGGTGGTGTAAGCCTGGCTGCCAACATGGTGTTCTGGGACTGAGTTGGAAAAGGGGATGGTGGAATTATTTGGTTTGAATGGGTATCTCACTTTCACCTTTCTCTATAGTTCAGCTAGAGATGAATTGTTACCACAGAAATATTTCTTCAGATATCATAGAAGTTAATATCAGAGCCAGAACCAGAAAATATGCTTTTATAAAACATCCTTCTTTCTTTTATTCATTTATTTATTTAGACAAACAATAAAAATTATCTATATTTATCATGCCTAACATGTTGTTTCGAAATATGTATACGTTGTGGAGTGGATAAATCGAGCTAATTAATATATATGCCTTATATTACACACTTTTTTTGGTGAGGAGATTTAAAATCTACTCTCTTCACAATTTTCTAGGATACAATATATTAACTATAGTTACCATGATTTACAATAGATTGCTTGAAGTTATTCCTCCTATCTAACTGAAACTTTGACCAACATGTCCCCAGTCCCTAGTAACCATCCTTCTGCTCCCTACTTCTGAGTTGAACTTTTTCAGAGTCCACAGATAAGTGAGACAATGCAGTATTTGTCTTTCTGTGCCTGGTTTATTTCACCTGAACATAATGTCCTCCAGGATCACATGTTGTCATAAATGACAATGCGTAAAGGATTTCCTTCCTTTGGCTGAACATTTAGTATTCCATTGTCAGAAAATATGGTTTTTGAAACTCAAATAACATTGTCCCAGAAATGCAGGTTTAGAAATGGTGAGTTAAGCACTCCAGTCCACAAAGCTATCTTATCGAATCCCTGTGGTAAAGTACCCCTGGTGTTTTATATTCCTCATGGCTGTTCCAAATCCCTAACATTTGCCCTCTAAGTTTTGTTCCTACGTATCTTTCTCTCAGCTTCTTTTTCATTTCCCTGTATTAAGATTGTCTGATACGAAGACTTCTCTTTCTTTTCTTTACTTTTTCCAAAGTCCAACTTCATCCTCTTCATGAATTTTGTCACCTCACATATTTTTCATTTTTGCTCCCTAAGTCATTTTGATCCTTCTTCCACAATGTTTCATGGATGAATTTCTTTCTTTTCTTTATTATTGTCAACATACTACTTCACAAATTTTTGCTGTAACTTCCAACAGATCTAGGCTCATAATAAGACTTTTGGAGAATCAAAGCACTGAAAAGATTATATACTCTTTCCAGGCTATATTTTAAAATAAAAACAAAAAAAAACAAAACAATAAAATAAGTATATATTGTCTAACATGATGAAAACTTTAGATCGTTTTTTAAAGACACCATCTTCCGAGACAGAATTTGGGAGGGATGTCTGTACTCTCCTCAAGTTGTTTCTGGGCTCTGCAACAGGGGAGATAGGGGAGAAAAAATAGGGATGGATTCCTGGGGTATGCTACCTAGTTGCTTTAAGTGATGAGTCAAAAGGGACTTTTGCTTTTCATTATAAGCTCTTAGTGTTTTTTTTAAAACCATGCATTCCATGTATTACATTAATCTCAGTATTAGTTTGAATTCACACACACAGACACACACACACATACACACACACATGACCCCAAACCCCCACACAAATTTCTGACCCTGGCATTTTCTCTCCCTAGTTTACACAGTTGCTAATTATTATTATTTTTGAAAGTAATAAATAGTATATAGTACGGAAGAGCTCCTAGTTAAAAAACATTACTTTGGGTCCTTTCTCTGTCCTGCTCCCCACTGGGAATCACTTCTACCTGTTTCTGTTTTTAGGTTTTCTGAATAATACATATCATATTAACAATGTATTAACTTTAGACATTGTCTATTGATTTGCTGCAATGATATATGAAGATTTAACTCTAATATCATCATATCGATGATATATGAAGATTTAACTCTAATACCAAATGTATTCATTTCCTGCTTTTTGTCTTATAAAGTATCATAAATATCATTATTTTACAAAATTTTAGAATATGTTATTCTTTCTAGATTTGGGTATGATGACATTTCTCTCATTTATGTTTGATAGTTTTCCCTCTTGGTGGTTCATTTGTTCTTGTGGTTTGATCTTTGTTTTCATTGTGAGATTAACATGTGTGGGGATTTTCTTCTCTGAGAATCTTGAATGTCCTGGGTTTTGGAAGAGTCTTTACAGGGTGGTTTTTGCATTCGCCTGGGTTCTTAACCAGCTCTAAACAAGGCTTCTTAAAAATTCAGATTTAGCATTTCTAGCCCCATTTGATTGATATAAATTTGGACTCATCATCCAAGCACAGCACTATCGTGGGTTTCTAGCTTCTTGCCAATAACTCTTTTTCTATGGAGAGCATTGGCAGATGACAAGCTGCTATACTGCTTCCTGCTTAGAAAGGAGTGTTTGGAGGGCTCAGTGATTATTTCTCCTTGATGACAGAACATATTTATGAGGCTTCCAGCTTGACAAAGAATTTATTTCAAAATATACAGCGCTGATGCCTTACATCCTATGCCCACAGAACCATTAAAATCCCCAACATGAGACTGTACCGTTAACATCTATGTCCTATACTTGTTTATACCCCAGTTGTTTTAAGCCCTTTCTTACTATTCTAACAGTGAAATGTATCTTCGTTTCTGGTTCCTGTAGATTTCTCTTTCTCTATTTTTTTATTTTTGAGAATTGCTCTGATTTTACAACAAAGTCTGATGTATCCTACCCAGTAATTTTACATCATTGGAGTAAGAAGGTATTTTTGCTCATAAACTGCTAGTTTGACTGAAAGTCCCAACTGAATTTTTCCTTAATTTTTTATTTTTATGAAAGTTATACATAGTCATAGTTTTACCAAAAAACTCAAAATAATAGACAAGGCTAATAATAAATTATGGGGGCTAGAAAATAAATGGACTCCTGGACAAACTCCCTTGGACCTGATGACCCACCCAGTGATTGTTTCCCCAGTTCCTAAATGTATAATTAGGATTGATATGCTTGCAATTGGCACAATCTCCGTATTGGGTGTTGGTCTGAAAGATAAGGTCTATCACAGCGTGAAAAATAAAGAGGAAGTCTCAGAAGCTACCCTCCATGACAGCCAAGATAGTAAATCAATAACTATCACATCCCAGGGTGAGGGATAAAAAAGATTAGGGACATTTTAAGGATCTGAAGCAGGAGCTGGAAAATTATGGACCGTGGACAAAGTTGGTGCATGGCCAGTTTTTACACAGCCTGCAAGCTAAGAATGGTTTTTACATTTTTAAAGCTTGTTAAAAAAAATAAAAATATGCCACAAAGACTGTATGTGGTCTGCAAAGCCAAAAATTTTTACCATCTGGCTCTTTATAGAAAAAGTCTGTTGTCCCTTTATCTAAAGGATGCAGGGATAGTGGTCCCAGTACATTGATTTAATTCACCTGTTTGGCCCCTGCAGAAACTGAATGAATCCCGCCTGTGACTGCAGACTACAATAAGCTCAACCACATTAAAGCCCCAATCCCCGTCTTCAAACCAGATCTGTAAGGTATTTTTGATAAAGTGGGTTAATATAACATCAGAACTGCATGCTATTTTATTTTTTAAATAACAATCTGAAAACAGTTTGTAGTCACATAGAAGGTACAATAATATACGCTTATACTTTTGCCTCAGGGCTTCTTCTGTCCTCTGCCATAATAATGTCCAAACATAGTTGCATCTTGGCATCCTGCAGATCATCATATCCATTCATTATATCAATGATTTTATGTTGATTAGTGAGATAAGCCAAAGGCAGACACACTGGAAACCTTGAGAAGGCACATGAGCTCCAGAAGGTGGGAGCTAAATATTGTAAAGTTTCAGAGACCATCCATATCTGTAAAATGTTTACGGATTTATGACACTGAGCATGCCAAGATACCTCTTCAAAGATAAAGACAAATTAGTGCACTTTGCACCTCCTGTCACAAAGGAGGCACAAACTCTGGTGGGCCAGAGGACAAAGCAAACTGCATGAGTAGGCAGCACAGACATCACTCACCACGGTTGCACCAGTGCTCCTTCTTCAGCTTGCAACTATGGCTGTTTGGGAAGACCCGTGTGACCAGGTGAAGCAGGAGTTAAAAGCCTGAGCTTAATTTTCAGCTGGGCTGGCTTGGTATATGGAGATGAGCTAAAATAGATGGCAATTGCACTGAAGCCTCAATCAGGGGTAGTCTTGAAAAACAGTGGCAAGGAAAAATTCTCCTGATGGTGGTGTACCTGGTAGACAACTTTGTGGGTAAAGAGAAATGGCAGGAGATTAGAAATATAGATAGACCTCTAATTAGGGGTCTGGAAGAAAAAAAATGGGGGGAAGATTAGGGCCAAGGAGGTCTGGAGTCAAGGCACAGGGATTAACATTTGGGAGTGAACACAAAGTGTGGCAATCTCTGTACATGTTACACCCGCTAGAGAGAACATCCTTCTTCAAAGAGACAGTAAGCAACCAAGTAGACAAAATCATCTGGCCAATTAATGTTTGCCAGCCTCTGTCATTTGCCACCCTAGTGCTGGCATGATGGGCAAAGGAAGTGACTGAGACAGCGGCAACACACAGCAGCCTGCGCTCCCTTTCACCATGGCTGATGTAGCACCATCACTGCCAGCAACAGAGACTGTCACCAAATCCCCCTTATGGAGGCATTTCTTCAGGAGACCTACTGGCCACAGTTGACAAGTTCACAACTGAATGGATGGAGCCTTTCATCCTGGAAGCGTCAGCGGTTTATTCACATGGGAATGGATGCACATTCAGGTGTGGAGTTGTTTCCTGCCAGCCGGGTCTCAGCTAGCATTATTAACCAAAGGCTTACAGAGAGCTTGATTCACCAGTACAGGATCCCACATAACACTGCACTGGACCAGGGGTCTACTTTAGAGAAAAGCAAGTGCAGGAGTGGACTCATGACCGTGAGACTTGATGGTCACATCCCATACACACCACCCACAAGTTGTCAGCATAATAGAGACTTGGAATGACTTGTTGGTAGCACAGCCAGAACACCAGCTTGGAGTCAACTATGTGAGGATGACTCAGGACATTGGATACATATTTATATGTGTAGAAAGGACTTTTATTTGAGTGCATAACTCTGGTCAGTGTTCCTTTCCTTTTCTGGTTTTGGGTAAGGTTAGGGATTAACTTAATAGCATATCTTATAGAAAAGTACAGAGTTTTGCCAAAAACAACTGCAAGTGTAACAGTTACAGCCTATAAATCAATCCATTCATTGGAAATCCATTTTTTATTTTGTTTTGCTTTATAAAAAGAAAGATTGGACAAGGATCCAGCCCTGCGCAATATAGCTGTGGACAACATAGTTATTTTATCAATCCATTGCTCTTGTTGACTCAGTGGTATGTCCTTGTAGAATTGGAAGTGTGTCTATGGGTTCCTGGTTTCCTAGGCTTCCATTGCCCCCCTGGCCTTTGGAGAGTTTCCAGATGACATATTCTTGACTCATGTTAATGGTCTAAATTTGTCTACTGTGCAATTTACTAGCTGGATTAAAAATAATAAAGGTTTTTTTTTTGTTGTTAAGAATTTAAGTTAAAGTTTTGTTTGGAAATAATACATCAATTCTCTTAACACTGTTAAGTCTGAGTTGAGAGTAACTTCTTTCTCCAGATTCCCTCTAAAGATGTAAGCTCTTCATTCACTAATTTTATTACTTTTGATTGAACTCAAAGTTCTGTCAAAAATTTCCTCTCTGTAAAATACATTTCCTTACCCAACTTTCACATTGGGAAAATAATTTTTCCTACATGTAACTCCTCTTTAAAATGCTTCTTTGTCATTTCAAATTGAAATCTCAGTTTTGCCATGGGAAGAGAGTTTTCCAAAATTCCTCTCTCCCAACAGGACTATATGCTGTATTCATTTTTTTGATATTCGTATACAAATTGTTCCCATACTCTAGTGGTTGTCTGAGCATAGTAGAATTGAATAATAAATTAGTGTAGTTATCCAGAACATTTACATTTAATGTTGTGATAAAAGCCAGACATTTTGGCCTGAATAGCCACAGTGATTTTCTAAACTGATCAAATCCAGTGGAAGGTTGCTCAATTTTTCATATCTTAGAGGCAAAAAAATCTAATATAAAGATTAAGATGTTAAAATAGAGGCATAACTGAGGTTTTAATTGGTCAAAAAGTAGAATGTACCCAGAGCTAGGTGCAGCCACCTTCAGATCCTGAACTAGCCCTGCTGAGTTCTTTAATTCTTTTCTGCATGCCCCGGGGAATCACGCTGCTTTCTTCTCTTGGCATTGGTCACACCCTATCTTGTTCAACCCTATCTTGAAGTTGTTTCTCTTCAAATCTTTACTGATAGTTTCTCTAGCTTCCTTCTTTTCTTAATTCTGCTGAAGAGACTCATATGAATCTTCCAATCTTTAGTGTAACATTGATAATTAGCTGTGTGGCCTTACATGAGATACTTGACCTTTCTGTAGCTCAGTTTCTTCATAGTCAGTTAAATGAAGAGAATGATGACTACTTCATAGCATTGTTCTGGAAATGAAATGAGATGCACTGCATATCACTTTTAAAAGGCACTTAGTAAGTAGTTGTCCTCAACTTTTCCCTCTCGTTTTGTTTCTATATGTACAATTTGAAAGATGCAGAATTATTTTTTAAGTTGTTAAATAATATAATTTTGTGTTGGTATGAGAACTGATGGTTTAAAAAACATTTTCATATATCTCACCTTATTTGCTGCTGCCACACTAATTTGAGTTAGGTAAGATAATTATTTATTATTCTTACTTTCAGATAAGGAAATTAAATCTCAGGGAGATAAAGAGAAGCAAGTGTCTAGATTCATAAAGCCTTCAACAGCACAGTAGAAATGGGAGGGAGGTAGAGACACATTCCCTGTGTTGTGGTGTTTAGTGGAGACACCTCCTTCCTGGGTTGTGGTACTGAAAACTAAAGGGTAAATTCTGCAAATGTCTCCAAGTATTGTAGATCAAAGCCAGGGAAAGCAATCAGAAGCCAGATTGCATTCTAATGGCTGGGGAGACTTAGGCGACAAAACTCGATGAAGAAACCACAGCCTGGAAGAATTCTTTAGAAAGAGCCTAGGTCCCAAGTGGGTACCTTGTGTGGATTCAGAAATGAACTAACAATTTTGAATGAAAAGGACCATTAAAATGTTTCTACCAGGACTAACTACTTTCTTTTGTCAAATTAGCTCAAGTTAATTACAGAATAGACACTGCCTGAATCTGTATTTTTCTAATTAATATCAAAATTAATTAAGACACTTAATTAAGACACAAAATTAATTAAGACACTAACATTTAATGTTGTATAATGTATATGCATATGCGGAAACACTATTGGATTTTACGAACTGATGAATATATAGGATTATCTTATTCCATGCCATTCCTTTAACAGATATTTCTTGTGTACCTGGGATGTACCAGGTATACTTCTTGGTATAGGAACTATACCAGCAAAAATGATCATGGAGCTTATAATAGAAGAGGTGTTTATAGCTTAGTAATATGAAAAATCATACAAGATCCATAGTTTTTTAAAATTAAGAGAAATAAAAAATAAAAAGAAAAAACTGTGAATATAATTGGTTTCATCATAATTTCCTTGCATCTGAAGTCATCAAAGTGGTATTATCTACATTGTTAATTATTTTTTCTAAAATTTTAGTAGCAGTAGAAGAAAATTCATTTTATTTATTTATTTAGTAGTATTTGTAGCAAGTATATATGTTTTAATGTTTCAAGTGTATATATGACAATTTCTTCTCCACTAATTTTAGCTTGCTTATATTGCTAAGAGCACATGCTAATATAATGCTAATCTATACTAATTTTGAATTATATAAGCAAATACTTTTTGCATGCCACAGAACTCTTTTTTGTTTGCTTTCACTGGAGGTATCCACATAGGTTTTATAAACCAAAAATAAAATTCTAAGCCCCCCAGCCAGCTGAATGGACCCCTCTTCTCAGCCAAGGGCATTCCAAAGTTAATCTGAAAGACTAGTTCAGGCCATGATGGGAAGTGGGGTTGGACATACATACCTCATTATACTCTCCTCCCTTTGGAATTCAGTCACAACTGACCAGCATTAACATTAAAACAGAGACATTAAGACTGACAAAGCAGGCTCTTTTTAGCAATAAGATACCAATATGATAAATAGCAGGCCCAAAGAAACAGAAATATTTTACCCAAAAATCTATTTATTTGACATATTTTCAAATGGCCCTGCAAATCTGTCTCTTGTGGGAAAAATCTACATTCTGTAGAGAATCCCTTTTCCTTTCCAGGTCTTTTCCTGACACAGGAGACAATTAACGAAGAGTCTGGTACCTTTTTAAGTCAAGAAACATTACAATCTATTCTCTCTGAAGCCAGCTACCTGGAGGCTTCATCTGTATGATAAGAACCTTGGTCTCCACAATCCCTTATGTTAACCCATACTTCCCTTCTGTTGATTCCAGGTCTTTAGATAAACTCTTTCAACCAATTGCCAATCAAGAAATCTATGAACCCACCTATGACCTGGAACCAATGTATATTTTAAGCGTATTAGTTGATGTCTTATGTTTCTCTAAAATGTATAAATCTGAGACGAGAAGTCTTCCGATCGAAGGTTTTTCTCGATCAAAGGGCTTGTGGTCTCACGGGCTTCAAGGAATGAAGCTGTGGACCGCAGCGGGAGTTGTTATAGCTCAATTAGAGAAACGCACAGACCCAGAGTGTGCGGCGGCAAGATTTATTAAAGCAAAAGTTAAAGTAAAGCGAAACCAAAAGTAAAGCTTCCACACCGTGGAAGGGGACCCGTAAGGGTTGCCGTTTCTGGCTTGGGTGACTTATGCTTATATCCCCTTATGACCTCTTCCCGTTTCCTTTTTCTGTCCTATAGACTTAGCTTATTTTCTATCCACTTGTGGGTTGGCGGGCCTGATTGGTTAAAAACATCAGGCTGCAGCTAGAGCTTAAACTCCCTGCATGATTGGTTGAAGTTTCAGTCCCTTAGCTTGCAGCTATGGCTCATTTTGGCTTAGGGATTAGTCTCCTCAGGGAAGTCCCTATTGACCCAGGAAGTCCAGCCAACTTAGCCCCTTAGTCCCTCGAATCCAGGCTGTAGCCCAACCACCTGGGCCATACATTCTCAGGACCTCCTGAGGCTGTGTCACAGGCATGTGCTTTTTTTGTTGTTGTTTTTTCCGGAGTCTTGCTCTGTTGCCCATGCTGGAGTGCAGTGGCATAATCTCAGCTCACTGCACCCCTGCCTCCTGAGTTCAAGTGATTCTCCTGCCTCAGCCTCTTGAGTAGCTGGGACCACAGGCACGTGCCACCACACCCAGGTAATTTTTCTGTTTTTAGTAGATACGGGGTTTCACCATATTGGCCAGACTGGTCTCAAACCCCTGACCTCAGGTGATCCACCCACCTCGGCTTCCCAAAGTGCTGGGATTACAGGCATGAGCCACCATGCCTGGCCACAGGCATGTTCTTAACCTTGTCAAATGAAACTTTTAAATTGATTGAGATTTGTATAAGATACTTTTTGGTTTACAGTTTCTTAATCTTAATATTTTTATAGTAATATTATGAGGTAGGAAATACTTATTCATTATCAATTTATTACAGAAAATATGTCATGGGTTAATTTTCTGGTTTAAGGCCACCCAGCTAAAAACTGGTGAGATTAATATTTAAACTCCATTTTTTCTAATTCCAGAGTATATGCTCTTTTAAATTTCACATAGTTTCATTTATTCTACAATAACTTAGTGCCATTTGCAAATTCTATTGTTTCCTTTTTCTTCTATTTCAATAAAAATAGTCCTGCTTGTTTGGGCTTAGAAACCAATACCACCAAATGTGGTTTTTCAACATGCTGAACTGAGGAAGCCACAAGGTCTGTCTGATCCCTGCCCCCAACCGTGATCCCTGCCCCCAACCATATCTTCCATAGAAGGTGAATTCTTTTATCTGCCTAAGATCCAGACTTACCAAGGAGAACAACTGTTTTTTTCTTTCCCTCCCTGCTATCTCATAATCTATTGCAGAAATGAAGACCAAGATGTGACCACACTGGAACAGATCTTTTTTCAAGATAGTGACTCTCTCCAAGGATCATTTAATTTTTTAATTTTAATTTTTTTATTGAGACCAAGTCTCACACTGTTGCCCAGGCTGGAGTGCAGTGGCATGATCTTGGCTTACTGCAACCTCCGCCTCCCAGGCTCAAGCAATTTTCCTGCCTTGGCTTCCTGAGTAGCTGGGACTACCAGTATGCATCACCATGCCAAGCTAATTTTTGTATTTAGTAGAGACAAGGTTTCACCATGATGGCCAACTGGTCTTGAACTGCTGACCTCAGGTGATCTGCCCACCTCGGCCTCCCAAAGTGCTGGGATTACAGGTGTGAGCCACTGCACCTGGCTGTCCAAAGATCATTTATATCCAAAAACTATTTACAAGTTAATTTTTGTTTCCTATCCAGTCATTCTCCCTAGTAATCATTATGGCCTCTCAATATAATTCCTCTTCTTCTTCCTCCCATAACCTGTTTCAACAGGATCCAAGTCCCTATTCTCCCTGTAATCTCATATGACATGTAAGCTTCTATACCTATTTGGGAAGTTGAGTCTTCATTCCGAAGGCTCCCATGAATACATGTTAAATAAATTTGTCTGCGTTTTCTTCTGTTAGTCAGTCTGCCCCAGGTTAGTGGTTTTTCAGTGAACCTTTAGGGAGCTAAGAACCTTGGCCCTCATATACTTTGTTAGAGTGTGGTATAACTGATGCAGTCACACCAAATCTCTGGATCTGTAATTTTAAGTTATTACTAAAGACATCTACATGAATGCAGGGAAATTCATTCATTCAATCAATAATTCAATGAATATTTATTAAGGACCCATTATTTACTAGACACTGTTTTGTGTCTGAAAATTTGAGAAATAAAATATAAAGCTTGCTGGCTTTTAATTTCTCCAGGAGAGAATACTCTGATCAAAACCATCTGCTCAATTGAATCTGTATACATGATTTCCAAATTTTCTATTTTATTACATTAAATTAGTTGGAAATGAAAAATTTAAATTATTACAAATATATAGAATTATCCAATACAAAAAGATAGTCATTCTGTAGCAGGACGAGTCACAGACAAGAATCCCTCAGACACCAAGTTGTAGAAGGAAAGGGCTTTATTCAGCTGGGAGCATTGGCAGATTCACGTCTCCAAAAACCGAGCTCCCCAAGTGAGCAATTCCTGTCCCTTTTAAGGGCTGACAACTCTAAGTGGGTCTGCTTGAAAGGGTCGTGATCAATTGAGCAAGCAGGGGGTACGTGACTGGGGGCTGCATGCACCAGTGATCAGAATGGAACAGAACAGGACAGGGATTTTCACGATATTTTTCCATACAATGTCTGAAATCTATAGATAACACAAGCAATTAGGTCAGGGGTTGATTTTTAACTACCAGGCCCAGAGCGCGGTGCTGGGCTATCTGCCTGTGGATTTCATTTCTGCCTTTTAGTTTTTACTTCTTCTTTCTTTGGAGGCAGAATTTGGGAATAAGACAATATGAGGGGTGATCGCCTCTCTTAATTCAAAATAATGAATAATTAAGTAATTTCATGTAAAGGGCATTTAAAAAAACAGTATTATTGTTTAATTACTCACATTTTATTTGTAATTAAAATTAATATGCTAGAAGATTTGAGACTTATTTTTTAAATTAGGTTAAACATTTCCTTGCAAGTATGTTTGACTGAATCATTAATGTTCTTAGCAAGCCTTGTAACCACTTAATGAGTTCATTTTGCCTGCTGCCCAATAGAGCCAATTTATCAAGACAAGGGAATTGCAATAGAGAAAGAGCTTAATTCACCCAAAGCTGGCTGAACAGGAGACTGGAGTTTTATTATTACTCATATCAACCTCCCCCAAAATTTAGAGGTTAGAGTTTTTCAATGATAGTTTTGTGGGGAGGGGAATGGCTGGGGAATGGGTGCTGCTGATTGTATGGGGATGCAATCATACAGGTGTGGAAAATGGTCCTCATGTAGGCAGAGTTCAGTTTTGGGTTGGACCACAGGACCGGTTGGCGGGTCTGGGTGGAGCCATTGGGCATTAGAAATGCAAAAACCTGAAGACATCTCAAAAGACCAATCTTAGGTTCTACAATAGTGATGTTATTTGCAGGAGTAATTGGGGAAGTTGCAAATCTTGTGACCTATGAAACGATGATTGGTAATTGTTTACATCTACACCTTAGCTGAATTCAGGCTCCTCTTAGCCTCCTAACCTGGTGGTCTTTCATTAGCTTTACAAAAGTGAGTTAGTTTTGGGAAGGCCTATTATCATTTAAACTATAAACCAAATTTCTCCCCAGGTTAACTTGGCTTAAGCCTAGGAGGGGAAGTTTAGAGGGTAAAGGCAAGATGGGGGTTGGTTAGATCAGATCTCTTTCACGGTCATCGTTTTCTCACTTATAATTTTTACAAAGGCAGTGTATTAGTTCGTTCTCACACTGCTGTAAAGAACTGCCTGAAACTGGATAATTTATGAAGAGATTTAATTGACTCACAGTTCCACAGGCTGTACAGGAAGCATGGCTGGAAGGCCTCAGGAAACTTACAATCATGGCAGGAGGTGAAGGGAAAGCAAGCATATCTTACCATGGTGGAACAGGAGAAGAGAGAGAGCAAAGGGGAAAGTGCTACACACTTTCAAACAACCAGATCTCATGAGAACTCCATCACAAGAACAGCAAGTGGGGAGTCCACCTCCATGATTCAATCACCTCCCTCCAGTCCCCTCCCCTGATACATGAGGATTACAATTTGACATGAGATTTGTGTGGGGACACAGAGCAAAACCATATCAGGTGGTTTCAGTCTTTATTTTTTTTTAATATAAAATAAACTCCAATTAGCTTCAGGTCAAACTTTTAAAAAATCAGAATTAGTTGATACTACATCTGTGTATACAAATCTGTGTTCACAAGTGAATTTTTAATTACTTTTTCTTTATTTAAGAATTAAAAAGTATGTATATGGAATCAATGGAATCAATTGCTGGTAACTTCACTTTGCCTGAATTAAAGACCCGGGGAGATTTAATCTACGTGTCTTGTAGCCTGTAATTTTCTCTGCCTTTGTCCTATTCAAAACAACCCTGGTTGAGGGGGAGCAGAATAGAAGCAGTGAAGAAACTCACATTCCAGAATGCATGCTTCATTATTGGAATCTTTAAGCATAATAAATATCTTTATGTCTGGATGAAGACATTATTTAAGATATGTTCTGATGGATTGAGAGGAAGGAATTTCCGAGTTCTAGGTGCGTGAGGATATGTGAAACCGAACTTTATCAAATTTAGACTTGGTAAGAGTCTCTGGATGACAATAATAAGAAATATGTAGTTTATTTCCTATAGGCTTTGAGCAATTTAGAATTAGAAGAGACTTTGGAGAACACATAGACTATTTAGATAAGAAAAGAACGGAAGTCCAGAGAGGTGTAATGGCTTGTTCATGGTCACTCCATTGGTTGGTAGTGAAGCCTGGAGCCAACTCCAGATTCCCTGATGCCCTCTCACAATCTCTTTCCATTACTGGGCTTCCTTGTGGAGTAATTCAAACCATTAATGACTTTCAAATACATGGCTTTCTTTTTTTTGAATTAAAAAATTGTAAGTTAACCTTCTTTAGATCAGTAATCCAGAGCATGAAATAGTATTTGCCTTCAATTCCTCAAAATGTAAAGTAAGACTCTGAGTATCTCAAATATTTATAAAATCCCCATATGGAAGTCATGAATTTCTTTTTCTCTATGGAGAGACCCTCAGATTCTCATTCAGATTATCTGTTTTTCTTTTTACATACAATTCTTCAAAAGCTAGTTAGAAGTGATCATCTAGAAGAGATGATCAATGTCCAGCATGCAATGATACTACTTCGATTTATAGCTACCTACTGGCTAATAGCAAGTGGCTTCAGGAAATTACTTGGGGTGTGTGGGGTTAGAGTGGTTGCGATGTGTCTGCTGTGTCATTCCGGTGCTTCTCTTGGCCTGATAATTTAAAAAGGGCTTGCATTCCTCAGATAAAAAGTTTCTTTTCTTTCTCAAAGCAATAATAATAGTAAAGACCTGATAGCTGATGGCCAAATGGTAAAGAATACTAAATAATGTTGTATGTAAACATGTATCAACTATGCCATTTATAATGTTGAATTTAATTCACTTCAGCGAAAAAAGTTTGCACAGTATACATTCTGTTTAGTAAGTTGAGAATGTATAATACATTTTATAATGGTGTCTTTCAAAATTGAATATTAGTCTTGAAAATTATAAACCTTAACTTTTTGGAGAATATGTTTATATTGAGTACTTCAGTCCTCAGGAATGCTAAATTGTTTGGTTGTTTAGATAAGTAATGATAGCACTACACATTTAGAAAAGTTACTTTATATGCAACAAATGGTTTAATTACAAATCTGCAAGTTGAGTGAGGCAAAGCATTGGAAGGTATTGGTAAGAAATAGTCAATATGGGTGAAATGGCATTGAGTTCAATTGTTTGTGATGTAAGTCCAATTTTTATATATAATATATACAATATGTATATGTACTTTAAAAAGTATAAAAATATACTTTAAAAAGTCATCTGCAGTCCTTGAAGATGGATGGCAAATATTAATATTTTGTTTTTCTGTGTCTTTTTTAAGGGATTGTCAATGAGCTATTTTGCTGTTACATTCAGGAAGATTTTGAGGTTGTATCTGAATTTGGTGGAGAAAAAAGTGTTTTGAATGATTAGCCATGTTTGAAATAGGCAAAGAAAAGGGAAATGGCACTTGTGCCATTTTTTTTTTCCAATTCCTGACTTAGATCTGTCATGGACTACTTCCTTTTATTATCACTTTAATTTTTATGTTACTTCAAGCAACCAGTGTTTCTGTGTGCCTGAAATCTAATGGAGTTCAGTATTAGTTCTATGCTGTGGTGGGAAGGACAGGTGGATTGGATTTGAATTTCAGTTCTCCTAAAGACTAGCATTAGCTTGAGCAATTTTCATGAGTCTCAGTTTAACATCTATAAAATAGGCATAGTAATACCTGTATTCTATGGATTTGTGAGAATTGAATGGAAGATTATTAGTAAAACCCCAGCACTATATCTGAAGTTATTTACTTACTTACCTTCTTTCCCAGCCAGTGCTGGTATGTATTTGGGAACATAATGATATTTTGATACTGATTTTAAGTAGACAAATCTATTACACAATATTTATACATTCTAAAGAATAATATACATGAGGCTTAAATATGAGCTCGATTCCTCACTTGCATAAATGTATAAAACTGAGAAACGTCTATTTTACCTGAATGCAACTCTTTCGTGACTTGGTATAATTGATGTGCAAAGATATTTTACATGCTCATTCATACATTGTAACATTTTGAGAGATAAAAGTACAGAGACACAGTCTAAACTAATTAAAAGATGATTAAGCATATAATATGTAATATCAACATATAATTAATTTATTTAAGCAATTCTGTTTACTATAAATTTTAGTCAAGCCTTCGCACAGCAGATCTTTGTTCCAAACATACATTGCTTTTTCTCTTCTTTGCCCTACAAATGAGTTTTATTTTCAGAACTGCAGCCTGTCCAAGTGCACCCTCTACTGGTTTATGTCTTTGGTGCAACAACACTTAGGTCCTAACAAATCACCTAACAAAGGAGGACCATTCACTTTTAGAGTAAAAGCAGGTAACCTTAGAAGGCAAGCATACAGACAAGCACACACAGATTATATTTCAGATGTCTGCCTTCTAGTCACTTATCGTAGAGGGAGGATTTATTTCTTTGAATTTGTTGTTTTAGAATTATATACAACTTCTTAAGGCTTACAACTAGAATTTATTGATTTCATTCATACATTTCACACTACATGCATGGAAATTACACCATGTTTAGGCATAGCTTGAGAAAACGAAGAAAGACACAATATCTCCGACTTCATGGAGAATATGTTCTGCCTAGAGTGCCAAACAGTAAACAAGTGAGTGTAATTTCAAATATATACAAGCAATCTGCAGAAAAGAACACTGTATTGGGGCAGCACCTTTTGTGTGTGAGTGGCATAGGTCTTAACAATAGTTTCGAGGAGGGCCTCTCTGAAGGATTGATATTGGCACTGAGACTTGAGTGTTGAGAAACAGTTAGGCGAGCTAAAATCCAGGCACATGAGACAGCAAGGAAAGCATCCTGCAGTGGAATAGATCTTGAGGTGGTTAATGAAGAAAAAAAAAAAGCCAGACCATTTTGAATGTGGGAGAAGGCTGATATTAAGCAGAAGTGATAGACAGGAGTCTGATGCTCTATAAGACCTGGAGATCATTGTGAAGTTTTTTTTCTTTTCAAGTGCATTGGGAAGCCATTTGAAGGTTTAAGCAGGAGAGCAATGCCACTTAATTTATATTAAAAAAATGTGACCCTGGATGTTCTATGGAAATGGATTTTAGAGGAGCAAGGGTGGGAGCAGGAAGCAGAAAACTCAGCTATCACTGTGATTCAGGCTGAAGGTGATGTGTTAAAAAAAGAAAAGCTGTAATTAAAGATACTTTTTTTTTTCTTTTGGCAGTCTGGTGAAGCCTGTAAAACTCTTTCAGAGTACCATTTTAAAATGCATAAAATAAAATAAATAAAATGTCAAATAATCCACTTGTATTGAAATGTTATCAAAATATTAAAAAACAAATTTGGAAATAGTATATGCACTCCTTTACTCACACATTAAATAACAATAATTAGTAGCGTGTATGATAACCACTGTTATTTCAAAGCCATGATAAAAACAAGAATCATTATAACAGTGCTGAAATAGTAATTTTATTAAAAATATCTGTGAACTCTGTTGATGATGAAGTCAAAGGCACTGCATCTATGTTGCCAACTTTTATATTGGAAGGAAATATTAAAATTTCAGTGAAAAACTACCAAATATAAAGATACAATTTTTTGTACCTTCAAGTTTATTGATTCCTTGTTTTAGTGGCAGAGGTGACAGAACTGGCTTATGAATTGACTTTGAGGAATAAAGAGGCAAGGAAAAGAAAGAACCTAGGGATAGATGATAGCATAATTCAGGTGCGTAAATCTGTGTTGAAATGACCAAAATAATATCAACTGTGCCTAGGCTTAGGGCAGATACTTTTATTTATCCAGATATGCATGTTTGTGGTGATTCACTTCGTGAACTGAACACAGGGTGAAGAGGATCCTCTGTCTGCTTCACAATCACCTGGACCTCACACACTGTTACCAATGCAACAGTGGAGGTGCCTGTACCCCAGACACCAGTGCCATGACTGTCCCAGAATCCAGAGCCATAGTCCTTCCACATGTGCCTGTGCTTCAGACCTTGACTTCCAAGTTTACTGTACTGATGCCACACATCAGTCACTGGTACCACAGACATTGCAAACAAGTCCACAAAACAGACCCAGTGCCAAGAGGGATTCCCTCAGCCACAACTTCCCCAGTGGGAGAAAAATAGATTGAGAGGATCTTTGCAGCCATCACCACCAAAGGCCCCAACAACCCTCAGTGTCACTGCAGATATCCACAGTATTGGATACTGAGGATCCCTGCAATATTCACCAACACTGACCTAAGATGACAGAGCTGCACAGACACAACACAGCTGGCACCCTCACTGATGCCAGAACTGCTGCATCCTATCCATGCTGTCCCCCAGAGAGGAAGGTCTTTCATAGTGAAACTAGCTCATAAAGTCTGCACAAGGTTACTGCTCCATCAAACACAGAGATATCAACATAAAGCTAGGAGAAACATAATAAAACGAAAGAAACATAGCACTATGAAAAGAATATCATAATCTCCCAGTGCCTGACCCAAAGAAAAAAAGAGCTATAAACTGCATGACAAGGAATTTAAAATAAATGTTTTAAGGAAGTTCAGTAAACATTAATAAAGTACACACAAACAATTTGATAAAATCAAAAAAACAACAAATGACCAAAATGAGAAATTTAACAGAGATATAAATAATATTTAAAAATCAAACAAATTATGAAGCTGAAAAATACAATGAATAAAATGAGAAATTAAATAGCATCAACAGCAGAATTGAGCAAGCAGAAGAAAAAAATCTGCAAACTTGAAGACAGGTTATTTGAAAATATACACTCAGAAGAGAAAAATGAAAAAATAATGAAAAGGAATGAAGAAAGCTTGTAGTGTTTGTGGGACAGCATCAAAAGAGTAGATATTTGAGTTATAGGAATTAAAAAAGAAGAGAAAGACAAAGAGACAGAAAACTTACTTAAAGAAATAATGGAAGAAAACTTTCTAAATCTGGAGACATATGTAAATATCTAGGGACAGGAAGGTCAAGTGTCTTTAGGCAGATTCAATCCAAACAAGACTACATTGAAACATATAATCAGACCATTAAAAATCACAATCAAAGAGAGGATCCTGAAAGCACCAAGAGAAAAGAAGCAAATCACATATAATAGAATTCCAATAAGGCTAGCAGTGGATTTCTCAACAGAAGCCTTACAGGCTAGGAGAGAATGGGATCATATGTTCAAAGGAAAACATGTCATTGAAGGAAAAAACCTGCCAACCACGAATATTGGACCTGGCAAAGCTATTCCACAGAAATAAGGAGAAGATAAAGACTTTTCAGATAAACAAGCTGAGAGAGTTAATCACTATCAAATCTGTCTTACAAAAAATGATAAATTATTCAAGTTGGAAGAAAAGAATACTAATTAGTAATACAAAGCCATGAAAGTATAAAATTCACTGGTAAAACTAAATACACAGTCAAATTCAGAATACTGTAATAGTGAAATGATGGTGTGCAAATAACTTATATCTTTAATAGGGAGGTTAAAGACAAAAGTACTAAAAATAATAGCTATAATAATTTGCTAAGGTGTATACAATACAAAAAGATTCAAATTGTGACATCAAAAATATAAAATGTGGGTAAAGGGGTCAAATAAAAGTGTAGAGTTATTTTATGCAATGAAAGTTAGGTCATCATCAGCTTAAAATAGGTTGTTATAACTATAAAGTGTTTCATGTAAACCTCATGGTCACCACAAACCAAAAGTCTGTAGATATATAAAAGATAAAAAGTAAGAAATCAAACCATACCACTAGTGGTAATTATCTAATCACAATGGATGACAGTGAGAGAGGAAGAAAGGAACAAAGGATTTAAAGATAAACCAGAAAACAATTAACAAAGTTGCAGTATTAAGTTCTTACCTATCAATAATCACCTGGACTGTAAATAGATGAAATCCTGTAATTAAAAGACTTAAGTAGCTGAATGGATTAAAAAAAAAAACAAGTCCCACTATATGCTGCCTACAGGAGACTCACTTTACCTTTAAGGACACACATTGATTGAAACTAAAAGGATGGAAAAAGATATTCCATGTGTTATATAGAATTTATGGGAGGCCACTGTTTGAACTGAGCTCATACTCTAGGCCTCAGCAGACCACATCAAACTCAAATGGAGCCATTCATTCTAGGCAGCATGCAATCAAACAGAAATCTGAAATGGGCCATTTTCCCCAAGCCTTGCCACCACAGGCTACAGTGCTTTGAGGTTCTAAATAAATTTGAAAGGCAGTTGTAGGCCACAAAGACTTCAACTCCTAGGCAAATTCTTTTTTTTAATTTTTTAAGTTTATTTTTATTTTTTATTGTACTTTAAGTTTTAGGGTACATGTGCACAACGTGCAGGTTTGTTACATATGTATACATGTGCCACGTTGGTATGCTGCACCCATTAACTCTTCATTTAACATTAGGTATATCTCCTAATGCTATCCCACCCCCCTCCCCCCACCCCACAACAGGCCCCGGTGTGTGATGTTCCCCTTCCTGTGTCCAAGTGTTCTCATTGTTCAATTCCTACCTATGAGTGAGAACATGCGGTGTTTGGTTTTTTGTCCTTGCAATAGTTTGCTGAGAATAGTGGTTTCCAGCTTCATCCATGTCCCTACAAAGGACATGAACTTATCCTTTTTTATGGCTGCATAGTATTCCATGGTGTATATGTGCCACATTTTCTTAATCCAGTCTGTCATTGATGACATTTGGGTTGGTTCCAAGTCTTTGTGATTGTGAATAGTGCTGCAATAAACATACGTGTGCATGTGTCTTTATGGCAGCATGTTTTATAATCCTTTGGGTATATACCCAGTAATAGGATGGCTGGGTCAAATGGTATTTCTAGTTCTAGATCCCTGAGGAATTGCCACACTGACTTCCACAATGGTTGAACTAGTTTACAGTCCCACCAACAGTGTAAAAGTGTTCCTATTTCTCCACATTCTCTCCAGCACCTGTTGTTTCCTGACTTTTTAATGATCGCCATTCTAACTGGTGTGAGATGGTATCTCATTGTGGTTTTGATTTGCATTTCTCTGATGGCCAGTGATGATGAGCATTTTTTCATGTGTCTTTTGGCTGCATAAATGTCTTCTTTTGAGAAGTGTCTGTTCATATCCTTCACCCACTTGTTGATGGGGTTGTGTGTTTTTTTCTTGTAAATTTGTCTGAGTTCTTTGTAGATTCTGGATATTAGCCCTTTGTCAGATGAGTAGATTGCAAAAATTTTCTCCTATTCTGTAGGTTGCCCGTTCACTCTGATGGTAGTTTCTTTTGCTGTGCAGCAGCTCTTTAGTTTAATTAGATCCCACTTGTCAATTTTGGCTTTTATTGCCATTGCTTTGGTGTTTTAGACATGAAGTTCTTGCCCTTGCCTATGTCCTGAATGGTATTGCCTAGGAATGAGGGCCTTACAACTCTGCCTGTTACCATATCCTAGTGTGGCTGAGCCGATATCCAAGTTGTAAGACAAAGTCCCCTTTACTCTTCCCTCTCCTTTCCTCATGCAGAAGGAAGAAGTCTCTTTGTAGCTGTGAGCTGCCCTTCCTGGGGTTAGGAGAGGGATGACACAAGCATTACCTTAGGCACCCTGGCTGGTGTCTCACTAGGTGGTGTGATCATAAGTCCGTTGGCTCTTGCCTAGAAGGCAAATTCTAAGGCTGTGCTGGATTCAGAGCCAATGGACTTGTGATCACACCACCTAGTGAGACGTCAGCCAGGGTGCCTAAGGTAGCGCTTGTGCCATTCTTCTCCCAACCCCAGGAAGTGCAGCTCACAGCTCCAAAAGAGACTTCTTCCTTCTGCATGAGGAAAGGAGAGGGAAGAGTAAAGGGGACTTTGTCTTACAACTTGGATATCGGCTCAGCCACACTAGGATATGGCAACAGGCAGAGTTGTAAGGCCCTCATTCCAGGCTCTAGCTCCTAGACAACATTTCTAAACACACCACCAGCCACAAGGGAACCTACTGCCTTGAAGGGAAGAACCTGTCCTGGCAGGATTCATCACTTGCTGACTAAAAAGCTTTTGGCTCTCAGTAATCAGCAGCAGTAGCAGGTAGTACATGCCATGGGCCATGGGTGAGATTCTGAGACATACTGGCTTCAGGTCTGACCCAGCATATTCCCAGCTGTTGTGGCTAGGAGGAGGTCTTCCTTCTACTTGAGAAAAGCCAAGGGAAGAGTAAAGGTAACTTTGTCTTGCAGCTTAGGTATCAGCTCGACTACAATGGGGTAGAGCAGCAAATGGGCTCCCAGAGTGCTTGATTTTAAGCCTTGGCTGTTGAACAGCATTTCTTGACCTTCTTTGGGCTAGAGGGGAGCCCACTGCCCTGAAAAGGGAGTGCCAGGCCTGGCAACATTCACTATAAGCTGACCGAAGAGCCCTTGGGCCTTAAGAGAACATTGGCGGTAGCCTGGCAGTTCCCCTTGGGCTGTGGTGTTGGCCATGGGGAGAGACTCCTCTGCCTGTGGGAATGGGAGTGAAGAGTGGGAAGGACTTTATATTGTGGTTTTGTGCCAGCTCAGCTGCAGTAGAATAGGACACGAGGTAGACTTCTAAAATTCCAACTCCAGGTCTTGGCTCCTGGGGAGCATCTCTGGACCTGCCAAGGGCTAGGGGAACTCGCTGCCCTGAAGGAAAGGATACAAGCCTGGCTGGCTTCACCACCTGCTGATGGTAGATCCCTAGAACCTTGAGCAAACATAGACAGTAGCCAGGCAGTGGTTACTACAGGCCTTAGGTGAGGCCCAGTGCTGTGCTGACTTCTGACGTCAGGTTTGACCCGGCACAGTCTCATTGAGACTTCTGTCATCCCTCTCCAAGCTCCAGGCAGCTCAGCACGCGCACACACACACACACACACACACACACACACACACACACACACACACACACACAGAGTGAGAGAGAGAGACAGCCTTCATTTATGTGGGAAAAAGTAATGGAAGAGAACAAGAGTCTCTGCCTAGTAATCCAAAGACTTCTTTCAAATCTTACCTAAGACCCCCAAGGCAGTATCTCTATGAGTCTGCAAGAACCACAGCATTACTGGGCTTGGAGTGGCCTCTAATTGAGATCAAAAACTTAGACCACAGCACCCAAGTCCTTTGGAACACCTAGAAAGCCTTCACAAGATGGATGGATATAAGTAAACTCAGACTGCAAAGACTACAATAAATATAAATACTTAACTATTTTATGCCCAGACACCAACGAACATCTACAGGCATCTAGACCATCTAGGAAAACATGACCTCACCAAATGAACTAAAGAAGGCACCAGGGAAACACAGAGATATGTGACATCTCGGGAGATAATTCAAAATAGTTCTTTTAAGAAAACTCAAAGAGATTCAAGATAACACAGAAAAGGAATTAAGAATTCTATTAGACAAATTTAATAAGGAGAGTGATATAATTAAAAAGAATCAAGCAGAAATTCTGGAGTTGAAAAATATAATTCACATACTGAAGAATGCATGAAAGTCTCTTAATAGCAGAATTGATCAAGCAGAAGAAAGAATTAGTGAGCTTGAAAGCTATTTGAAAATACACAATGAGAGAAGATAAAAGAAAAAAATAAAAAGTATGAAACTTGTCTAAAATATGTAGAAAAACACCTCAAAAGAGCAAATCTAAGAGTTAATGGCCTTAAAATGAACTGCACATGCGTGAAGGAGAGATAAAAAATTTATTCAAAGGAGTAATAACAGAGAACTTCTTCAACTAGAGAAAGATATTAGTATTCAAATGCAAGAAGGTTATAGAACACAAAGCAGATTTAACCCAAAGAAGACTAATTCAAGGCATTTAGTAATCAATCTACCAATGGTCAAGGATAAAAACAGCAAGAGAAAAGAAAAAAATAACATACAATGGAGCTCCAATATGTCTTGTAGCAGACTTTTCAGTGGAAACTTTATAGACCAGGAGAGTGGCACGAAATATTTAAAATGCTGATGGAAAAAAATCACTTTATCCAAGAATGTTATATCTGGCAAGAACATCCTTGAAACATGAAGGAGAGATAAAGACCTTTCCAGACAAACAAAAGCTAAGGGATTTCATTAATACCAGGCATTTCCTACAAGAAATGGTAAATGGAGTTCTTCAATCTGAAAGAAAACGACATTAATGTGCAATGAGAAACCATCTGAAGCTACAAAATTTATTGGTAATAGTAAGCACACAGAAAAACAAAATATCATTAACACTGTAATTGTGGTGTGTATACTTCTCATATCTTAAGTAGAAAGAGTAAAAGATAAACTGATAAAAAATAATAACTACAACAACTTTTCAAGACAGACAGTACAATAAAATCAAAATAGAAACAACAAAAAGTCACAGAATTGTAAAAAACTACTTTAAAGTTCATATGGAACCAAACAAGAGCCTGCATTGCCAAGACAATCCTAAGCCAAAAGAACAAAGCTGGAGGCATCACGCTACCTGACTTCAAACTATACTACAAGGCTACAGTAACCAAAACAGCATGATACTGGTACCAAAACAGAGATATAGACCAATGGAACAGAACAGAGCCCTCAGAAATAATACCACACATCTACAACCATCTGATCTTTGACAAACCTGACAAAAACAAGAAATGGGGAAAGGATTCCCTATTTAATAAATGGTGCTGGGAAAACTAGCTAGCCATATATAGAAAGCTGAAGCTGGATCCCTTCCTTATACCTTATACGAAAATTAATTCAAGATGGATTAAAGACTTAAATGTTAGACCTAAAACCATAAAAACCCCAGAAGAAAACCTAGGCAATACCATTCAGGACATAGGCATGGGCAAGGACTTCATGTCTAAAACACCAAAAGCAATGGCAACAAAAGCCCAACTTGACAAATGGGATCTAATTAAACTAAAGAGCTCCTGCACAGCAAAAGAAACTACCATCAGAGTGAACAGGCAACCTACAGAATAGGAGAAAATTTTTGCAATCTACTCATCTGACAAAGGGCTAATATCCAGAATCTACAGTGAACTCAAACAAATTTACAAGAAAAAAACAAACAACCCCATCAAAAAGTGGGCAAAGGACATGAACAGACACTTCTCAAAAGAAGACATTTATGCAGCCAAAAAACACATGAAGAAATGCTCATCATCACTCACTGGCCATCAGAGAAATGCAAATCAAAACCACAATGAGATACCATCTCACACCAGTTAGAAAGGCAATAATTAAAAAATCAGGAAACAGGTGCTGGAGAGAATGTGGAGAAATAGGAACACTTTTACACTGTTGGTGGGACTGTAAACTAGTTCAACCATTGTGGAAGTCAGTGTGGCGATTCCTCAGGGATCTAGAACTAGAAATCCCATTTGACCCAGCCATCCCATTACTGGGTATATACCCAAAGGATTATAAATCATGCTGCCATAAAGACACATGCACACGTATGTTTATTGCAGCACTATTCACAATAGCGAAGACTTGGAACCAACCTAAATATCCAACAACAATAGACTGGATTAAGAAAATGTGGCACATATACACCATGGAATACTATGCAGCCATAAAAAAGGATAAGTTCATGTCCTTTGTAGGGACATGGATGAAACTGGAAACCATCATTCTCAGCAAACTATCACAAGGACAAAAAACCAAACACCGTGTGTTCTCACTCATAGGTAGAAATTGAACAATGAGAACATATGGACACAGGAAGGGGAACATCACACACTGGGGACTGTTGTGGAGAGGGGGGAGGGGGGAGGGACAGCATTCGGAGATATACCTCATGCTAAATGACGAGTTAATGGGTGCAGCACACCAACATGTCACATGTATATATATGTAACAAACCTGCACGTTGTGCACATGTATCCTAAAACTTAAAGTATAATAATAATAAAATTTAAAAAAAGAAAAAAAAGAAGCTTTTGGGCTGAGATGATGGGGTTTTCTAGATACAGGGTTATGTCACCTGCAAACAAAGATAATTTGACTTCCTCTTTTCCTATTTGAATACCCTTTATTTCTCTGCCTGATTGCCCTGGCCAGAACTTCCAATGCTATGTTGAATAGGAATGGTGAGAGAGGGCATCCTTGTCTTGTGCCAGTTTTCAAGGGGGATGCTTCCAGCTTTTGCCCATTCAGTATGATATTGGCTGTGGCTCTTACTATTTTGAGGTATATTCCTTCAAAACCTGGTTTATTGAGAGTTTTTTTTAGCATGCTGAATTTTATCAAAGGCCTTTTCTGCATTTATTGAGATAATCGTGTGTTTTTTTGTTTTTAATTATGTTTATGTTATTAATTACGTTTATTGATTTGCATATGTTGAACCACGCTTGCATTCCAGGGATGAAGCCTACTCGATTGTGGTGGATAAACTTTTTGATGTGCTGCTAAATTTGGTTTGCCAGCATTTTTCTGAGGACTTTTGCATTGATGTTCATCAAGGATGTTGGCCTGAAGTTTTCTTTTTTTGTTGTATGTCTGCCAGGTTTTGGTATTAGGATGATGTTGGCCTCATAGAATGAGTTAGGGAGGAGACCCTCCTTTTCAATTTTTGGGAATAGTTTCAGTAGAAATGGTACCAGATCTTCTTTTACCTCTGGTAGAATTCAGCTGTGAATCCATCTGGTCCTAGGCTTTTTCTGGTTGGTAGGCTATTACTGCCTCAATTTGATAACTCATTATTCATCTATTTAGGGATTCGATTTCTTTCTGTTTCAGTCTTGGAAGAGTGTATGTGACCAGGAATGTATCCATTTCTTCCAGATTTTCTGGTTTATGTGCATAGAGGTGTTTATAGTATTCTCTGATGGTTGCTTGTATTTCTGTGGAGTCAGTGGTGGTATCCCCCTTATCATTTCTGAGTGTGTTTATTTGATTCTTCTCTCTTTTATTAGTTTAGCTAGTGGTCGACTTTATTATTTTTTTTCAAAACATCAACTCCTGAATTCATTGATTTTTTTGAAGGGTTTTTTTTGTGTCTCTGTCTCCTTCAGTTCAGCTCTAATTGGTTATTTGTCTTCTTCTAGTTTTGGGGATTTGTTTGCTCTTGGCTCTCTAGTTCTTTTAGTTGAGATGTTAGGTTGTTAACTTGAGATCTTTCTAGCTTTTTGATACAGACATTTAGTGCTCTAAATTTCCATCTTAACACTGCTTTGGCTGCATCCCACAGATTCTGGTACACTATGTCTTTGTTCTCATTAGTTTCAAAGAACTTCTTGATTTCTGCCTTAATTTCGTTCTTTACTTAGGAGTCATTCAGGAGCATGTTGTTCAGTTTCCATGTAGTTGTGTGGTTCTGAGTGAATTTCTTAATCTTGAATTCTAATTTGATTGCACTGTGGTCTGAGAAACTGTTATGATTTCAGTTCTTTTACATTTGCTGAGAAATGTTTTACTTCTGATTATGTGATCAATTTTAGAGTAAGTGCCATATGGCAACGAGAAGAATATATATTCTGTTGTTTTGGGGTTGAGAATTCTGCCCTTCTTTTTTTTTATTGATCTTTGTTTGTTTGAAGTCTGTTTTTTTCAGAAACTAGGATCACAACCCTTCTTTTTTTCTGTTTTCCATTTGCTTGGTAGATTCTTCTCCTTTCCTTTATTTTGAGCTTATGTTTGTCTTTGCATGAGAGATGGGTCTCTTAAATATAGCATACTGGTGGGTCTTGGTTGTTCATCCAGCTTGCCATTCTGTGTTTTTTAAATGGAGCATTTAGCTTATTTATATTTAAGGTTAGTATTATTATATGTGAATTTGATCCTGTTATCATGATGCTAGCTGGTTATTTTGCAGACTTGTTCATGGGGTTGCTTCATAATGTCACTGATCTGTGTACTTCTGTGTGTTTTTGTAGTGACTGGTAATGGATTTTCCCTTCCATATTTAGTGCTTCCTTCAGGAACTCTTGCAGTGCAGGCCTTGTGGTGATAAATTCCCTCAGCATTTACTTGTCTGGAACAGGATCTTATTTCTTTCATTCAGGAAGCTTAGTTTGGCTGGATATAAAATTCTGGGTTGGAAATTATTTTCTTTAAGGATGTTAAATATTGACCCGAATCTCTTTTGGCTTGTAGAGTTTCTGCTGAGAGGTCCACTGTTCGTTTGATGAGCTTTCTTGGTGGATGACCTGGCCTTTCTCTCTGGCTGCCCTTAACATTTTTTCTTTCATTTTGGCCTTGGCAAATCTGATGATTATGTGTCTTGGGGTTGATCTTCTTGTGGAGTATCTTACTGGGATTCTCTATATTTCCTGAATTTGAATGTTGGCCTGTTTTGCTAGGTTGAGGAAGTTCTGCTGGATAATATCCTCAAGTAAGTTTTCCAGCTTGGTTCCATTCTTCCCATCTCTTTCAGGTACCCCAATCAGTCATAGCTTCAGTCTCTTTACATAATCCCATCTTTCTTGGAGGTTTTGTTCATTCCTGTATTAGTCCGTTTTCACAGTGCTATAAAGAAATATCTGAGACTGTGTAGTTTATAAAGGAAAGAGGTTTAATTGACTCACAGTTCCACATCGCTGGAGAGGCCTCAGGAAACTTACAATCAGGGCACAAGGGGAAGGAAGCACCTTCTTTACAAGGTGGCAGGAAAGTGTAAGAGAGCAAGAGAAGGTGGAACAGTCCCTTATAAAACCATCAGATCTCATGAGAACTCACTCATTATCATGAGAACAGCATAAGGGAAACTGCCCTCATGATCCAATCACCTTCCACCAGATTTCTCCCAGAAAACATGGGGATTACAATTTGAGATGAGATTTGGGTGGAAACAGAGCCAAACCATATCATTTTGCCCATGGCCCCTCCAAATCTCATGTCTTTCTTACATTTCAAAACATAATCATGCCTTCCCAACAGTAACATTACCCCAAAGTCTTAACTCATTCTGGAATTAACCTAAAAGTCCAAGTCCAAAGTCTCATCTGAGAGACAGCAAGCCCTTTCTGCTGATAAGTCTGTAAAATCAAAAAGCAAGTTAGTTCCTTACAAGACACAATGGGTGTACAGACATTGGATAAATGTTCCCATTCCAAATGGGAGAAATTGTCCAAAACAAAGGGGCTGCAGGCCCCATGTAAGTCCAAACTCCAGCAGGGCAGTTATTACATCTTGAATCTCCAAAATGATCTCCTTTGATTCCATGTATCATATATGGGGCACATTGATGCAAGGGGTGGGCTTTCACAGCCTGGGACAGCTCCTTTGTGGGCTTTCATTGAGTGCCTGTAGCTTTTTTGGTATACAGTGCAAGCTGTTGATGGAACTACTCTTCTGGGGTCTGGAGGATGGTGGCCCTCTTCTCACAGTTCCACTAGGCAGTGCCCCAGTGGGGACTCTGTGTGGGGACTCCAACCTCACATTTCCCTTCCATGTTGCTCCAGCGAGGTTCTCCATGAGGGTTCTGCCCCTGCAGCAGACTTCTTCCTGGACATCCAGCATTTCTGTGCATCTTCTGAAATCTAGGTGGACGTTCCCAAACCTCAATTTTTGACTTCTGTGCACCTGCAGGCCGAGCACCACTTGTAAGCTGCCAAGGCTTGGGGCTTGCACCCTCTGAAGCAATGGCCTGAGCTATATACTTTGGCTGCTGTTAGCCATGGCTAGGACATAGGGTGCCATGTCCCAAGGCTGCACAGAGCAGCAGGGGCACTGGGCCTGGCCCAAGAAACCATTTTTTAAGTGATGGTTAACAGACCTGTACTTTAACTATGTTTAATATGTTCAAAAAATTAAAAAAATACAAAATAATTGGGAAATTTAGCAAAAGACTGAAAAGCACTAAAAGAGCTAATGAAAATTCCAAAATGAAAAATATTCAGTGACTAAAATTAAGACTTCATGGGATGGGCATAACAACACATTAGAGAGAGTTGAAGAGGGAATTAGACTATCAGAAGATAGATCGGAAGAAAATATTTAGGCTGAAGTAGAGATAGAAAAAAGGGTGGAAAATTTAAAAAACAGCATTAGAGGTGAAAGTGCTATTGAGAAAAGTTTTTACATATATAGAATGGGAATTGTAGAAATTAAAGTGTGAGAAAAAATGGGACAGATAAAATATTTGAAGAGGTAGTGAGTGAGGATTTTCCAAGACTAATCAAAGACACCCAGCTACAGACTTAAAAAGTGCTAGAAAGCTATATCAGAATAGTTAAACAAACAAACTACACTTAGGCACTGCATACTCAAATGTTTAAAAGTATGAAATAAAGAAAATCTTAAAAGTATTCATGGAAAAAGACAGAAGGACTTCAGAGGAGCCATAATAGACTGAGAGTTGGCTTCAACACCTTTCAACAAACAAAAAGGAAACCAGAGTACAATGGCATACCTTCAAAGCACTGAAAGAAAATAACTATGAAAACAGAATTCTACATCCAGCAAAAATGTTCTTCAAACAGGTGAAATAAAGGCATTTCCAAACGAAGCTAAGAGAATTTCTTAACAATATACCTAGGCTAAATAAAACACTTACGTGTATTTTTCAGACAGAAGGGAAATAGTCTCAGATGAAAGCTCAGAGATACTGAAAAGAAAGAAGAGCAATGGAAAAGGTAGATATGTGGGTAAGTCTGAGTGAATATTGGCTATATAAAGATATAATAGGCCGGGCGCAGTGGCTCACATCTGTAATCCCAGCACTTTGGGAGGTCGAGGCAGGCGGGTCACAAGGTCAGGAAATTGAGACCATCCTGGCTAACACAGTGAAAACCCATCTCTACTAAAAACCCAAAAAATTAGTTGGGTGTGGTGGTACGTGCCTGTAGTCCCAGCTACTAGGGAGGCTGAGGCAGGAGAATCACTTGAACCCAGGAGGTGGAGGTTGCAGTGAGCCGAGATCTGCACTCCAGCGTGGGAGACAGAGTAAGACTGTCTCAAAAAAAAAAAAAAAAAAAAAAAAAAAAAAAGACATAATAATGTCTTGTGGTACTTAAAATACATATTGAATTGAAAGGACCAACAGTAGCAAACAATTTAGGAAGGGAGTGAAAAATAATGTAAAGTGATGAAACTACTAATTTGTTTTAGGCATCTCTGTAGTGCTACCAATAGAACTTTCTTTCATGATAAAAATATTCTATGTATGTGGGATCCAACATGCTGACACAAGTCACATGTGGCTATTGAACAATTTAAATTTGACTAATGCAACTGAATAATTGAATTTTTAATTTTCTTTAAGTTTTATTAATTTAAATTTAAATTGCCACACATGGCTAATGACTATTGTATTTGACTGGACAGCTCTAGAGTAACCACATACACATAAAATAATAGTAAAGTAACTACTAGGCCAATGGAAAATGTTATCTCAAAATAATAAAATATGAAACAAAAACAATATAATCAAATATTGTATATAAAAATAATAACACATAAGGTAAGACACAAAGGAACCTAGAGTAAGAGGGACAAATAAAAACAAATAATAGGATGGCATATGTAAAATACAATATACCAGTAATTACATTAAGTGAACAAATTAGGAATAAAGATTGTCAGCCTAGATTTAAAAACTCTATGTTGCTTTTAAGAGGCAAACCATTAAACATAAGAACATAGCAAAGTTTAGAAGTAAAAGGGTAGAAAAACATTCACCGTATAAAGACTAAAAAGCTAGCAGAGCTAAATTGATGCTAGACAAGATGTTAAGCTAAAATATTATTTGAGAAAAGAAAAGCATTTTATAGTGATAAAATGCTTACTCCACTAGAAAGATATAGCAGTTCTAAATTTGAATGCACGTAATAACATAGACTCAATATACACAAAAGCTGACAGAACTAAAAAGAGAAATAGATAAATTCTCAAGCATAGAAGCTGATTTAACACCTCTCTTTCATTAAGTGATAAAACAGAAAAGTGGCAAGATTGGAAATTTTAAATAGCAAATGCAGATCATTTAACCACTTCTGGTGATGGGACCATCTTAGAAATCTTTTCTCCAGGTTCCCACATGGTATTTTTAAGGGGGTATTTCTCGTTTCTAATTGTGAGACACAGATTGCTGTTAAGCCATGCTCATCAGCCCTGATAGCTGATAATGGCATTGCCGCTTAATTTTTGTAGTTCTTTGCTTTTCTTTCCAAGTGCTTTTCACAGAACTCTCATATCTGCACTGGTTCTCTTTCTTTTGTAGGTTAGGAAATGTCAGCTTAGATACTAAATTACTGTCAGTTTCACGAATGATACGTGTGTGTGATAATGCTAAGATCCAAGTCTTTTGACTCCAAATCTTCTGTTCTTTCTACTAAGATGTTGTAGAAGAGATGGATTGTTTAAAACATCTAATCTAACTTGGAACCCTTGATATTCAATAACTGTCTGTTGCTCTTTGTTGAGCACCAGCCCCTTGCCTCTCTTGAAGGGCTGCTGGGTAATGACATAAAATGAACATGGAGTCTGAAGACCAGAGTCTAAGAACTACCTGCTGGTATTGGTCAAGAAACATAAATCGCCCTGATTCTCAGCTTCCTCATTGTTAAAGTAAGGGTGATATTGCCCACTTCACATAGAGTTATTAAGAGTCTTAGAGGGATAAAGTATATATTTCCCAGGTTACCCAAAGAGATGGTAAGAATCACAAATCAACAGTTCTCTGGCTTTACCATGACTTGTTCTATGAAATTCCTGGTGCTTTCAATTCTGAATGCCACTAGCAATGTCTCAGACTCTTTGTTGCTTAGTCTTTTTGAAAAATTATCAGAAGAATACAGGCATAAGTAATATCTGGGTCCTGCCTGTAAGAATATTATTGTTCCATTTTCATAGACTCTAGGTATGACATTAAACTAAAACAAAATTTTGAGGCAGTAATATCTAAAGGAGTAATAATCTATAATTTAGTGTGTGTGCTAAACTTAGTTTTATACTTTAAATAGAGGGTTACCCTAGGCTAATGCTACTCAAATATAAACATGTGTACAGATTATCTTGGGATCTTGTGAAAATGCAGATTCTGATTCAATGGGTCTGGGACGGGAAGGCAATTCTGAATTTCCAACCAGCTCCCAGGTGATACCAATGCTGTTGATCCAAGGAGCACACTAAAAAGTAAGATCCTATATGACTTTCAAAGAAAATAATTTGTCCCGGTAAGTGTTCTATTTTTTTCTGGTTAAGATGCTTCATTACAAATAATGCCAGCTTATTTCCGGTAATGTTAAATGAAAAGGGAATGTATTAGAAGGATACCAGATAGCTCACAGCATTGTTGGAGATGTTGAGGAATCATGTTCAAGAAGGTAGTAGGATAAAAGAGAGGTAAGGCACGGCCAAGATCATCTTAGGAAGTGTGTTTAAGACTCCGCCACTAGGAACAGCTGTGCTAGACCCTCCCCACAGCAATGCTGGAGCCTTGGCTGCCATATATGTGACAAGTGATCTTTGAATGGCTTTGAACCTGTGCATCACTCTCTAAAGAGATTCAAAGTCCCAGGCTTGAGACACTGATTTACTATGCTGAAATCACAATCCTTCTCCCAGCTGCTAGAACTGCCTGCCTTTCCTTCAAGCAAGGTTCTGCCTCTTACCCATTTTGGTATTTCCAATAAATAGAAAGTATATTTGAACATTGGTATTGAAGCTCAAAATGGCAAATGTCACAACACTCAAATCTTAGAAAGATAGGACCAACAAGAACTCACACAGTCCCAATGCATCCTTTTGAAGAATGTAATTTCTTGGGATGTTATGAAACTTGCTAAAGTTTTCATATGAAGTTAGTGAGAAGAAGTAAGACTAGAATTTTCAAATTATTTCCAATTTTCACCCTGCCCATTTCCTGAATCCTTTGAGGACTTTTCATTTGTTGTGTTAATTAATCATTTTACTTATGTTTGTGAGAAAAGTTGAACAGATGGGAGATTTCAAAAGCCCATGCCACTTCATGGTCTGCTCTGTGGATTCTGGCAAAGAGAGTTACTGTTAGGAAAAAGATTGATAAACTGTGACAATACAGTAATAAAACTGGATTTATTTAATTTAAACTGTAACAGAAACTTGCAATCTCTTTACTGTATAAGTGCATTTAGTAAGAGGCTGGAAAAGATAAAAATAGGTAAAGAGAAATATATTTCTGTGTTATATTGAATAGGGTAAAATATTTTAAGTGAATATACCTTTCGTGGAGTGTAGATGAAATTTTGCGTTAAAAATTAAAAATTTTAAAAGAGGGAAAAATTTTACAATGTTTCTTTAAGAATTATCAAATGAACTTTTTCTTTTTCTTTTTAAAAAGGTACATAAACACACACTCACATACAACTATTTCCTTCATGGCTGAGCCTTAGAGATTCCAAGTTATTTTTGGTTGCCAGATTTTAATCCAGAGGAAGTTTTATGGCTGAGTTAAAATCCCCCCAAAAGCAAAGGTTACAATGGAAATGCTGACAGAGTCCACGCCATGGCAACGTTTGTGAGTCTAGTTTTATTAAAACAATAAACAACTTTTGTTCAAAGTCAAGTGGATGTAAAAAACAAAAAAGCAAAAGAAAAATGCCCCTTCCTGCATTTAATACCTAATCTCTCTGTTATTTTTTTGCCTGAGTTTTGATCCTGAGCTTGCTGGGTCTCGTATGCAATTTACTGGTTTGAAATCAACCTTGCACACCAGCTCCTTATAAAAAAGACGATGAAACATGAGGAGAGGGAGATCATGGCTGCATTGGCTAAAGTGGATACTAAGTGTATACTCATTTAGGGCATTGGGTATACTTATAACTGATAAACGAATCTGTGTTTTACATTTCCTAATTGTCTTTGTATGCACTTTTGTGCCAGATTGTTATCTAACAAATTATACCTGTTTCCTCTTTTGTTGCCAAGTAACACATCAAGGTCTAAATAGTACCTCAGGTTGTATACACTGTACATGCTCCAGGGAGACCAGAAGGCTCACCTTGCACAAGATGGTTAGCAGATGGGTGAAGCTGGTTAATGCTTCTCCCATTTAGTGTCTACAAAGGGAGCCTCAGTGGCTCTGTGGGGTGTGGGGTCATGGGAAAAATAAGAGTACTTTATTCTTCTTGGCCCTTTTGTCACCAGAAGTGATTCTGTGCATGGTGTTTGCAAATAACATGAATCTAGCAGAAAAATAAGAACCATCCAAGAAACAGCTAGAATACAAAAAATAAATATCAATGAAGCCAAACTAAAATATGAAGGAAACCAAATTGAATATGCTGAAATGCCTAAAAAAAGACATTTTTAAAAAGGCTTTTGCATTTACAGAAGGTTACTGAAAATAACAAAAGGGAATAAGATGTTTAAAAAGTAACGGTGAGCTGGAGGCAAAAGGGCAGTGAATTGGTGAGAAATTTTCCACTGCCCAGGGAAGTGCCTGAATCCAGCAGAACAAATGAGCCCAAATTTGCTGTCCTAATTAAATTATATGGGAGGCTTGGTGGTTACATCTTCCAGCTACCAAGCCCTGTCTGTTTGGACCAAGAATTCTCAAACCAGACTGAAAATCAGAATCACCTGTGTGCCTGGTCACACCCCAGAATAATTAAATGGAAGTTCCTGGGGTCTTGGGGATGAGATGAACACCAGTACTTTTTAAAGCTCCTAGGTGATTGCAGGGCGCAGCTGAGGCTATGAACCACTGACTTAGAGGGACCCAGCTGCCCTGGAAATTTTGGCCTTTCAGCTGAAGAATAACTACAGATGTTTGTGGCAGAACATTTCCTCAAGGCAGTTTACTGAGCCCCATTCACTGTTCCCAGCAGTCACAATTGGGTTCTGTGGCTCATAGCCCATTGGTAGAATGTGTATAGCAGATGTTTGAATGACATTAACAAATGGAAGCCTCCAAATCTTTCCTTGTTTAACAAGTAACAGCAGGTCCTTGTTTAAATAGTGATCATTAGTGATCAACTTTAATCCTTCGATTATAAATCTCCCATTTCTACTTCTTTTCTATAAACTAGCTGACCTTTGGGTGCACATTGTGGATGTGTGGATGGCAGCAAACTGGAATTTGGACTAATTGAGCTGTCAATCAGATTTCTATGCACTCCATATCATGTAGTTAATAAGACTGAAATTATGGAAGGTAGTTGATTATTCTAGGCATCTGAAGGATTGGTCTGAACTCAATCAATTTCTTCTTCATCATCTGTTCTCAGGGCCAAAATGCTGAAAACAGTGGATACCATTTCGGATATGGAAAGGCCAAAGTCAAATCTAACTGGGACTCAGCAAAATAGAAATAGTCCTTTTCCTCATGTACGTTTAAAGTTTCATGTTTTAGTCACATTTTCACGATTATAAACTGTTACTTTAGGCAAAGGATTGTTTCTAAGAAGCCAGTGAATTGCACATATACAAATAGGCTGTGTTTCGGATCCATTTGTAGGAAACATCTTCTCAGCCCTCTGCCTCTTATAACCCCTGTGGCTCCTTATTAATGCACCTGCAGGAGAGACACACACTATGTCACTCAGCCCCGGCTGCACCCTCAAGCAGGTGCAGGTGTGTGGGTGCTTTAGCAGCTCTTTGAAGAACGTGATGCAGAACCATGAGCTAATGAGGAGTGCCGGGCACTGTCCACCTGCAACTGGAGCACAATATACTGCTCAGCAAATGTCCACATCTAGCAAAGCAGCTGCCCTTTGTCCACTCCAATTTAGACAGAAGGCAAATGAAAAAGGACACACACAAATTTTGGTTTTCATTCTCCTTGGAAACATTTCAAAAAACTAAATAAACAACTGCCTCCTCCCCTCCTCTACCTCCAGGCTCTTTGGGAGCAATCCCTTAAGCAATTGATGGTTCTTTGGGAGCAGAAATAAAGAGAAAGTGAAAATTCTGGCTTCCTTTTTGAACTACCTTAATCTGTGAGAAAAAAAAAAACCCGAAGTGATATGATAGATGTAACAAGTCTATGTTTATCGTGATTTATTGTTCACAAAGGGCTTTATATAGATGATCTCATATATTCCTTACAACTTTCTTGTGAAGTTTTTGGAAGAGATATTGCCACCCATTCTAGGGGTGGCAATATCTCTTCCAAAAACTGAGACTTGTTGATATTAAGTGAGTTGCCTCAGCAGTCAATGGCACTTTAAAATGTGTTTTACCTATTTTGTAGGACTTTTTACATGTTGTTTTTAACAATGGGAAGAGGATAGCCACTAGAGATACCAATATACACTATTCTGAGCCAAAGAAGCCAAGTTAAAACATGCCTTCATGGCACTTGAATTCTTTATAAAGTAATTTTTGAAGTTGAATTGAGACTTCCTGTTTAGAAGCTTGATTATAAACCCTTGGCTAGTTCTCTGACTTGCACATTTGTGTTCTCCTATTCACTGGTCCTGAGGCCAGCCTCAGTCCCCCAGGGTTTTCTATTTATAGACCTCTTTCCTCTTTACAATAAAACACTTATTACTTTGGGTCAACTTTCAACCAAACAAATCTCATTCATATAGGGGTCCTAAGTGGCTTCATCCTTTTAAACAAAGGAAAACCAAGATGGAAACAAGACAGGGAGCATTACAGTGACTTGTGAGCAGGTAGTGACCAATAACTAGTGGGTTTTCCCAAAAACACAAAATCAAGCAGATCAAGGTGAAAGGGGTGGGGAAGTGGTGCTGACAGTGGTGGAGAGGGTCTGAAAGGATTTTCTTGCTTGTCTCCAAGCTCTCAAGATTTGCAGGTACAAGAGCTCATCCAGGGACCAAGTGCCATCTGTTCATTAGAGACCATGCACACACCATGGGCCTTTGGAAGAAGAAAGCCCACTGGAAAGGGATTCTAGAAAAACATAGGTATTGGGTCTTATATGCCATCTGGAAAATGCATAGTTTCCGTGACTGGAAGTAAGAGGGTATCTCACAGGTCAAGACTGTCCAGGATGCTTCAGGGTCTGCTTGTAGTAAAAGTAATTTTTTTTTTTTGACGTGGAGTCTTGCTCTGTCACCCAGGCTGGAGTGCAGTGGTGCAATCTTGGCTCACTGCAACCGCTGCCTCCCGGGTTTAAGCGATTCTCCTGCCTCAGACTCCAGAGTAGCTGGGACTACAGGTGTGCACCACCACGCCTGGCTAATATTTTGTATTTTTAATAGAGATGGGGTTCACCATGTTAGCCAGGATGGTCTCCATCTCCTGACCTCGTGATCTGCCCACCTTGGCCTCCCAAAGTGTTGGGATTACAGGCATGAGCCATTGCTCCTGGCTTAAAGTAATTTTTTAAAAACATTATTTGTTTTAAAACATTCTGTATTAATTACATTTATCCCCATGCTTCTAGAAAAAGGGTGAAAAAACACTTTTGCACGTTATCTGGGAAATTATTTACAGTGTATTGCTGGAAGTAATGGGCTAGGGATCTATAATACAATATTTTTAATAATTATGATAAAAGGAGAGAATGATACACATTATGAGAAACAATACTTTTGGTATCATCTTTATGATAATGGTATTAGAATTTATTGTGAGTTCTGGGATTCCTATGACTTTTATTTATTATAGTACTTTGAAGTTTTCTTCTAATTCTCTATACCAACTTCCAATTTAAATAAGAGAGAGATGACTAGATACTAGAACTAGGAGAGTTACAATCATTTAGTCAAAACTACAATTTTTATGAGAACTGAGGGTCAGGGAAGTTACATGATTTGCCCAACATCGCACATCTTGTTAGAGGAAGATCTGGAACTAAAACTGAGGAGAAGATGCAGTGGATTCTTTTTCCTTTTTTGTGCATAAATTTCTTGAATCTTTTCAAATACGTTTCGTGGAAACCACTCAGCAAGCAGGTAAGAAAGGGTGTTTGAAGTACAGGATTCTTTCAGAATGCTACAGCCACTCAAAGTCAGCAATGGCTGCCTCTGGCTGACCTTTAGGCAACTTTTATAATCCTGGCTGCCACCTCTTTGATTTTTTTGTGCAACTTAGTCGTCAGTTTAGCAGTTTATGAAGTACCAATA
Organism: Hylobates moloch; assembly: GCF_009828535.3. NCBI lineage: Eukaryota > Metazoa > Chordata > Mammalia > Primates > Hylobatidae > Hylobates > Hylobates moloch. Next base: position 54,905,929 of record NW_026652284.1, read on the forward strand.
TTAAATCACTCATTTTTTTTCCAGTAAAAATAAAACAAAATATAGGGATTTAAGAATTCTATTTACTTATGTGTATCCCCATTATTCTGTAAACTTCATGAAGTCAGGAAGTGAACTATCTTGTTCACTATCATATTCCTGGCACTTCTCACATATTAAGGGTTCAATAAATACTGGTGTCTTTTGCAGATTTTTAACTACCTGACATGAAATTACCAGTAAATACTTGGGCATGCATTGAAAATATCTGACTATATGAAATGTTTCTCAGGTCTAGGGTAAATATACTTTTAAAAATCTCTCTAAAATGGCTAGCTAGTAAAAGCATTTTTATTTCTACATTTGTGTTTAAAATTTGAGAGTGACTTTTCTAGTAATGAGAAAAACATTCACTTGTAGGCATGGTTTCATGTAGAACAGAGTTGTGTTTTTGCAATTATTCAGTGAAGACTCATTGATTTTGTTTTGCAAGGTGGATTTTGCTTGCAACTTCATTTGATTTTAATAAAATTCCTATGAAATAGGTGAGATGGGTATTATCATCCCCTTTAGTTTATGTAATGGGAGGCTCAGTGACTGACTTAGACCATTTCCTGCCAAAGAGGATTGAAAAACATCCTGTCACTGGGGCTAAGGACACAGACTTTCTGGCTCTAAATCCCATATACTTCCCCAAACTCCATGCTTTCTTTCCCGATAGAAACTATGGCCTTGGTAAATTACTCATTATAACTTGCTGCTTTTTAAATGTATTAAAGATCACGGTCCTGCCCCTGTTCCACTGGAGGACTGTAGAGGTTACTCAATAGAGAAGGTCAAGTTGCTGGTAGCTTCATGAAACCTTCCCCCTTTGCTGTGAGGTCTCCTCCTTTAATACAAAATTTGGTGGCCTCTGTTATATGCCTCAGTGTCAAATCTGCTTATGCAAAATTTCATACTCCTAAAAATCTCCAGATAGCAACAAGCTATACATTGGTCTTGTAAAAAATTTATTGTAACCAAATGCTGACAATAGAATTTGGACAGTTCTTCTGAATTTATGACAATAAAATTTCAAATCAATTCAACAAATAATGTTGAGTACTGTCTATGATTAAGGTGGATCTTGTGTTTACAAACATAAGACACATTCCCTGTCTTTAGGAAATATGCAGTTTTGTGGAAGAGACTAACCTGAACAATTAAACTTACAATGTAATACATGCTAAATAATCAGGATAATCAAGCTGCTATACTTGGTCAGATCAGGGGTCATTTTACAGGTGACACATTATCTGGGCTTTAAAGATGAATTGGATGGAGCGACCATCATTCCAGGTGAAGGAAATGGTATAAGCAAAGGCATAGAGGCATAATGATGCAAGGCTTTTAGAGAAATGATAGAAGCTATTGTAGTTAGGTTATACAATTTTTAGGAGGAAATGATGGGCAATGAACATGGGCAAGCATATTGGACTAGTTTGGAGTCCTTGCATATCAGATCCTATTTGTGCTTATGGTTCAAATATTCTGGGAAATCTGGTGGACAGATGTAGGTGATGGGACTTAAGCATCTCAATGATTTCAAGCTGAAGTTCAGGGCTGTGGACCATGTGTGATTCAGAGGCAGCCATGTCATATTAGTAATGTAACTTTGGCAGGAGACTGATCTATGATACAAGGACCATAGAGACGCTTAACCGTTTATCTATAATAAATATGATTAGACAGGCCGGGCGCGGTGGCTCACGCCTGTAATCCCAGCACTTTGGGAGCCCGAGGCGGGTGGATCACAAGGTCACGAGATCGAGACCATCCTGGCTAACACGGTGAAACCCTGTCTCTACTAAAAAATACAAAAAATTAGCCAGGCGTGGTGGCGGGCGCCTGTAGTCCCAGCTACGCGGGAGGCTGAGGCAGGAGAATGGCATGGACCCGGCAGGCAGAGCTCGCAGTGAGCTGAGATCGTGCCACTGCACTCCAGCCTGGGCGACAGAGCGAGACTCTGTCTCAAAAAATAAAAAATAAATAAATAAATAAATATGATTAGACAAATGACCTAATGCAGGGCTTATTGACTTGAATATGCACGGAAATCACCTATGGAGCTTGTTAACTGCAGATTCTGATTCAGTAAGTCTGGTCCTAAGTTAAGCTACTGGTCCATGGACTGTGTTTTGAGTAGCCGGGACCTTCTGCACTGAATAAAAACCCAGGCTTTTGTGAGTCTTGTGTTCTAGACCTAGTGCTCTTTTGCATTTTGTACACAGGGCAAATTATTTAACTTTGCTGGATATCTTGACTGTCAGGCAATTATCATTTTAAGAAGACTGACATTAATACAAAAAGCTTACTTAACCTCAATGATCATGACAACTCTACGAAGATCTTCCAGCAAATGATTATAAAGTACTAGAGTAAATATAAGACAAGTGACATCATTTAAAATAAGATGTTTCTCTTGGAAGTAAACTTTAAGGCACTAAAACAATGAAAGAAGTTTATTTTTTAAGCTATGTCTTGTGTAGACTGAAAGCTGCATCTGATAAAAGAGTTAGAAAATGGACCCTTTCTGTCTAAGAGATTTAGATTTTGCCTGGAAAACTAGAGTGTTAATCGTGTCATTACTGGGAAAAGGTGTGGAATGTCTCAATCCCATCACATCACTTCAGTTTCCATAAACACCTCAGATTCTCTCTTGTATCCCTACCCAGCTGGTGTCCTCACATTCCCTGGACACTCCAATTTATGTTCTCTAAATTAGTTACAGGACAATGGCTGGCTGTACTTATACTTTATATTACCATTTTACTTTGTTCTCCCACTTTTTGGTCTTTTAAAAGGGAGCACACAATATTCCTTTATGGTTTGAATTACTCAGAAAAATTGGGAATTTTGTAAATTGAAGCACAAATTAGAGTTTTGAATTTGAAAAATGTTCCTGGAAAAAAGATTCTCCGCTGAAACTCACAAGCACAAGATAATTCTATCTTTAAAAAGTTTCTTGCCACAGGGTATCTGCTGGAGAAGAGAGTTCACTGTTGATTCTAATAGAGTGAAGCATTCATGACCAGACTATTTTGTGCTACTGTTGAGATTAATGTCTACTTGTTTACCTACTATTTAAGCTATCTCCTATTAATGGGTACTCTGAAAAGACAACAAAACCAAAGCAAACCACAAACAAAAACAAAAACCCAAAATGAAACAAAAAGTTTTCCAAGTCACTGAGAAGTAGGTTTTTAAAGGAATTTTGAAAAACAAAAGACTGATTATTTCCTGCAAAGAAAACTCTGTGTGTGCGTGTGTGTGCATGTGTTTTGTATGTGGCAGAGAAAGATATTAAGGAGGAGTTTGTATAATTAAAATAGCAGATACAGGAATACTTGGAGGACGGGCAATCATAAATACAAGTTTAGGGCCTGGATTACCTTTTCACAAAATAGAGAAAATAAATATTATTTTTCATTTTTTAATTTCGAAATGTATCCTGTATGTACTAGGCACTTTATTATGGATAAGGCTTAGTCAGGAAATAAAACAAGTCCAGGATTTTCAACAACAAAAACTGGAAAGAAATAATCTGTAAGCATAGAACACTTATTCCCAACTCCAGTATCTTGATATTTCAGGATGTTGGCAGATTTTGCAAGGGGTTTTAAGATATTTTAAAATAAATTCCTGAAATTGTTCATGGGTGAGTCACTAAATACTAGTTACATAGGATCAGAACCCCAAACATAAGTTTTTGTGAGAAAAAGTAATGTATGGTCAAGTAAGGCCCAGATCAGAAGTCAAAAAATGAAGATTAGATTTCAGATTTGCCACTAACAAACTGACTGACTGACCACCTACCCACCTACCTACATACTTAGGTGACCTTGGTTAAGTTGTTCAGTTTCTCTGAGCTTCAATGCCTCATCTTTAATATGGGAGTGACACTACTTGCCCTGCCTTCTTTCAAGGGGTGTTTTAGAGACCATAATAAAACAGAAATGTGAAAATGCTTTGTGGATGTCAAAGTGCTTTACAAAAACGAGGTAAGAGACAGTATTTGTTATCACCGTGCAATCTAGGGAATATGCAGTAGTTTCTATTTGCAGAAGTTACTACATTTATTTTTTTTATTTTTATTTTTTACTTTTATTTTAGGTTCAGGGGTACATGTGCAGGTTATATAGGTAAATTGCATCTTATGGGGGGGTTCCATCTGATCTTCAACAAAATCAAAAAAAATTTTGAGAGTTATTGCAGGTTGGGCTCTACAAGAGGCAGATTCCGAGATGGAGATGAACATTGCAGGGGGTTTATTCAGGATGTTCTTGGGGTCAACAGCTGTGGAAGAGAAGGGTAGGATTGGGCTGAGGGAGGAGCTGAGCAGGGAGGCAGTTCCACTGGAGGCCTCAGTGAACACTTTGGGGAGCTCTGAAGCTAGGGTGACTCTTCAGAGTTGTCCAGAGTGGGTGAGAGGCTCTGTGTCAATCAGTCATTGGACATGGGCCTTCCTGGAAAGAGGGCATACCCTTGAACAAGGTGGTTGTCTTCATCTTCAGCCACATAATCCCTGACGGAGATTGACAATTGACCATCTGCCAGCAGCGTTCCTAATAAGGATATAAAGCTCATCACTCCCAAAGGGGATTCTGGGGGTAAAATGCCCTTTAGCTAAAATACTAGAATAGTCAAATGTTCTTTTATTTAAGCTGTATCACATTAGTGTTTCAGAGTGTTTTGCTAGATTCCTACATAAACAATAAGAGTCATATTAACTTCTTCCTTGCAAATACTGTTAGAATGGTATTTCCTGAGAAGCAATCTTTATAATTCCAGGAAACCATTTTTTGCCCTAAATTTTGTGCTAAAAACATTTATAGAAGCAATATGTTTACATTCCTAGCATTGTCATAGTAAGGATATTTGTTCTGATGATTTAAAAATCTGCAGGACCCCACAGCTGTCTTTCTGAAGAACAAGGTGAGCATGCACATTAATTACTCTGTGATATGTGTCATGACAATGTTGTCACTGTCCACAAATGCAGAGCTTCTCACTTGACACTCAGAATATACCCTGACATGTCAGGGTGTTATTGCTCAGGGCCCATTTTAGAGGTGATGAATAAGGCTGAGAGCTTAAATAATTGGCATAAGATCACAAAGATGGAAAAATCACAAACCACTGCAAAAACCTCAGTTTTCTGACTTTGATATGGTTTGGCTCTGTCCCTACCCAAATCTCATTTTGAATTGTAGTTCGCATAATCCCCACAGGTTATGGAAGGGACCCAGTGAGAGGTAATTGAATCATGGTGGTGGTTACAGCAATGCTGTTCTTGTGACAGTGAGTGAGTTCTCACAAGATCTTACGGTTTTATAAGGGGCTTTCCCCACTTTGCTTGGCACTTCTCTCTCTCCTGCTGCCATGTGAAGAAGGACGTGTTTGCTTCCCCTTCTGCCGTGATTGTAAGTTCCCCGAGGCCTCCCCAGCCATGTGGAAGTGTCAGCCAAACCTCTTTCCTTTATAAATTTCCCAGTCTCAGGCAGTTCTTTATAGCAGCATGAGAACAGACTAATACAGACTTGAAGTGCAGCAGTACAGTACTGTTCACTAGAATCCAGTCTCTCAGAGTAGAAGATTGCTCTCCATGTGCATGGACCTCACATTTATGTTCTGAGCATTGCTTTATCCCAGTAAGTCAGTGAGGATAGGCTAGTTCTCGTTCCCCAAATCATCTACCTTCTGAAACTAAAGTACAGTAATATTTATCCATATGTTCATTCACTTAATATTTTCTGATTATTTATAAGGTAACTGACATTGTACTGAGCCCTGGGGGTATAAACATAGACAAGCTATGGCCCCTGCTTTTAGGAAGCTTAGCATCTATTAATTCTTGCCTGGCATCTGCTTAGAGGAGCTTTGGAGATAGAGTGTTCTCCACTGAGTCAGAAAAAGGGACTGTGTCATATACTGTTTTCTTTGAAATTTCAGATATTTAAAAATTGTGGTTATGCCTAGGATATGAATTGTCAAGGTACTATAGGTCTTTTTCACCTCTGAATTCACAAACATGGCACCATCTTATCTGCCTCTCATGCTTGAAAGAAGTAGAGGTTCTTTCAACTGGAAGATTGGAGGGAATGAAGATTTCAATGATGTAAATCAAAGGAGGAATGTCTTCCACATTATTGTTTTAAGAACATTTTGGCTCTTAAGTTTCAATTTACAATTTAAGAGATTTTTCTCACTTTTCTTGCCTGAATCATGACATGGAATAGTTTTACTTTGTAATGATTACATAACTGGAATACAGGAAGACTCTGGAGAGTGCTAAAAACCGTTAATATTGGTGAATTGAAATACCATCTCTGAATAGTTTAAAAGTGAATTCATTCTCAGCGTCTTTGTTTTGGAATTGTTTTAAAAGCTGCCCCCTAAAAAAGTAGTACCAATTAGAGCCACCTGTGCCCACTGTCACAGCTAGAGCTGGAAAAGGCCATTTATTGACCTTGACTAACGTAATGATTGGTGAGGAACTCAGTCTGTTTCAAAATTGATTGAAATTCTGTTCGCTTCATAGCAACAGAACCTCCACACTGAAATATATTCATTTTCCTACTTGTTGCTGGTTTATATGTGAGTAATCAGAAGTTGACCCTTCTGCTCAAGGGCTGTTAAAATGGCTTTACATGAGCTAGGCTAAGTGGCCCTACTCTGATCAAATGGTTTTATATTTGGCAGAACTGGCTTTAGACTGATAATAAAATGCCAACACATGGGGTAGTGGGTTTATTATTTACTTTATAGTCAAATATATTCAAATATATTATTCTTTAAGAGAAGTGAAAATGTAAGTCATCCTGTTTTCTTTACTACTCTACCTTTTATTTCTGTTGAAAATACTTAGCTTAATTCTAGAAGTCTAAATGAAGTGCACAGTCAAAAGCATATAGCAGATGGCAAAAGTATTTTCCAAATATAATTTGTTTATCAGAACTAAAAAAGTAGATCTCATAGGGTTAGAGAGTAGAATAGTGGCTACCAGAGGCTGGGAAGGAAAGAAGGGAGAGAGGGATAAAGAGAAGTTGGTTAATGCGTACAAAAATACAGTTAGATATAAGAAATAAGTTCTAGTATTTGATAGTACAGTAGGGAAATTATAGTTAACAATAATTTATTCTATAATTCAAAATAGCTAGAAGAATTGCAATATTCCTGACCTAAAGAAAACATAAATGTTTAAGGTCATGGATTTGCCAATTACCCTGATTTGATCATTACACATTGTATACAGATATCAACATATCACATGTACCCCCAAAATATGTACAATTAATTTTAACAATTAAAAAAACTGTTTATGGGGTAAGTGGAGTCTACCATTAAAACCGCCTTTGCAAAATTATAAATGAGGAAATTTTGACAGTGAAAGAAATCAGACCTAACTGACTCCATCTTGCTTCAAAACTTTAAGGTGTCCTTGCTCATTCCTGGGGTAGGCCAAATTAACTCTGGGAAGGAATTCTGTTCATGGTTTGACTCTGAAACAAAATTGATAAAAGCTCTTTCCTGAAGAGGCCCCCTTCTTGCCTGGGGACCAGTCTGCCTTGCAGGACTAACAAATTAGCTACAAGATTTGAAATTACAATATAAGGGTCATGCAGACTCTGGCTCCAAAAGTCCGAACCTCCCCAAATTGCTCCTGAGGATAACATCACTATTGGAAAACCTAAGATCAGTGCTTGAGATATTTGCAGACCCTGTTCTCAGTGGATCAGCAGACACCACCCAGACTGGTAATCTGGCTCAACTAGTTCTACCATTCCACCCAGGAACAGAAGACAGCAAGAAAACCTCACTTCGTCCCCCTATGAGTCCATCTCCAACCTGATCAGTCAGCACTCCCCACTTCCCAAGCCCCTACCCGCCAAATTAACTTTAAAAACTCTCATCCCCAAATGTGTGGGGAGACTGATTTGAGTAATAATAAAATTCTGGTCTCCTGCACAGCTGGCTCTGTGTGAATTACTCCTTCTCCATTGCAATTCCCGTGTCCTGGTAAATCGGTTCTGTCTAGGCAGCAGGCAAGGTAAACTCCTTGGGTGGTTACACCACTACATATTCTAAAGATATTACAAAATAATCTTATAATTAAACAGTTTCATGATGTCTTATTTCAGAAATAATCAGTATATCAGTACCTTTTATTGTCCAATATCTGAAAGCAGGAAGCACTGAGTGAGACATGGTTTGTCACTCACGTGCACAGTTTCTTTTATGGGGAGAACTGTTTTATTTGGAATAAAATTGATTTTTGTTGTTATTGGCTTGGGTAACTCAGTTCTTAGATTAGCAATTTATAGATGTGATTATTTGAGTACACAAATTTGCAATGCTGGTGAGGGGAAAATATTAGATTTATTTATCAAAAAATATTACCTCTTATTTAAAACTCTTTCCCAGCTTCTGGGATTAGACATTATAGACATATTCCACATTTGTAGTTGTAAGACAGTTTATATTTTAAATATCCAGAAAAGACAATAGTAAGAAACATAAAAAAAGGCTGTCTTTTCTTACAAGCCAATCATTTAGAAGATATTGAACTCTTTTATGGAGAAATTAGGTCATTTTTGGCCCATTTGCACATATTGAGAATAATGTATTTTTCTAGTTTTTTAATTCAAGGACCTAACTTTTCCCCAAAGAGTATATAGCCTGTAAAAATGAAGCATAATTCTTTCTGTAACTCTATCTTTCAAATATACCAAAAGATGAGAGGCCAGAGTTCTTATAAAATCTTTGACATTGCTATTTAATCCTAACTTTAAAAAAGTTTTGTATTTTTTATAATAAATACTTTGTGAACACTGCCACTTTTTAATTAAAATAGTATAAATTACGGTTTAAAAAATAACTGATTATTTGATTAATAATGGACAATGAATAAATAACTTATTTTCAGAGGCAAGGGAAACATCTTGGGCTTAAGCTTAAGTAACTAAATTAAATACACATCTTTATTTCCCCTGTGGTATCAGTGTCAGGTCCCTGACAAGTATTTGTCAGTCTACAATTGTGAATTAGCTGGTAAACAGACTGATCAGCAGACTGTTACCTTTTCACTGGTGCTAGTATCCACAATTATCTCATTAGCAAATACTTGACAAATTTAAGTAGACAAGCAAGCTTCTGCCGCACATTTTGAACCAGCTATTTCGTTTACTTCCTACAGTTTAAATTCCCTGTATTCAACTTCATTTTGACTTGTGCCAACCCCAAAACAATTCTCTCTCTCTTGTTTTTCTACTTCCAAATCTGGCTTATTTAGATAAAAGATTATTATCAACTTGAGATGATTACTTACATTTTAATCTTTAGTGTGGTGTCAAAGAATCCTAATAAAAGCAAACTTTAGACAATCTGAGCTGCTGGGTAGTTTATAAGTAACCTAACTCACTATAGTGAGTTCATACTGTATACATGAGACAGATGCAGAGAGGTCAATTTATGTACACAAGTTCATATGGTTACTTGGTAGAGCTTGGAACAGAATCTAGGTATATGAACTCCTAAATTCCCCAAAGTATAGAAACCACACACACACACTTGGTTTCCTGGAAATAAACTACAAACTAACACCTTGATTTCAGTTTGAATTGTGAAAATAATTTTACTCTTTCTGCAATTTCCAGTTGTCAGATTCGGTCTGGCCACTTTCAGGATAAGCACTAAAGCAATTGGGTATTTGGTTGATACCGACACACAATATGCTCTCAAATTGAATTTTATTCTGGATCTTTCAAATAGAAAACTGAATGCTTGATCATCTTGGGGGTGGAAGTTGTCTTTTGTCTCACATGTTAAAATATGGTACTGGTTGTAATTCACAGCTAAACCAGACAGCAGTATATTAGAAATAATTGGCAAGCAGATTGGACACTGGAAATAGCAAAAAAAAAAAGTTGGCATTTGCCAGAGAAAGCATATGCAAAAATCTTCCATCTCAGTCCTGGTAGTGGCTGCTGGATTCTGCTATGAGCAAATCAGTATCAGGGCCCTCTCTCTTTTTTCTGAAAAGCTACGCCAGTCTGGAAAACATTATAGAAGCAAGATAATTCTAAAGGAAAGAGGAAAAAGCAGAATAATTTCAAGTCAGCACTGTGTCTGAGACCTGATCTTTATAAACACATTATAAAACATCAAAGCTAAAATTGAATAAATGGAAAAATGTGATACTTATTGGTATAGAAAAAATAAATTCTACAATATAAACTCTTCACATACACATAATGGATTCTACATTTAATTCTTTTTTGTAGCAATTAATAAGTTATAAAAATTAAGGATTTTTAGCAATAGGCAAAATTAAGAAATAGATTCTGAATTATTTGTAGGAAAAAAATTGACACAAGGTTTTAATTAATGCCTGAAATCATGTTACTTGATGTCTTAATATGCTTGGTCTGAACAAAATAGAAGAAACCAATTTTCCCTGGAATATAAGTTTAATGAGGGCAGAGTGGTTTCAATTTCCTGATCAGGAGATTTGAGGCTAACTTTTGATGATTATTTAGTAACAAAAACTAGCAACTTGGCCCGGCGCGGTGGCTCACGCTTGTAATCCCAGCACTTTGGGAGGCCGAGGCGGGCGGATCACGAGGTCAGGAGATCGAGATCACGGTGAAACCCCGTCTCTACCAAAAATACAAAAAATTAGCCGGGCGTGGTGGTGGGCGCCTGTAGTCCCAGCTACT
>NW_026652284.1:54916764-54949583 GCF_009828535.3 Hylobates moloch
GATGAAGTAGGGCAGACATTATCATTACCATTTTTACATAAGGAAACTGAGTTTTGGTAAAATTATACAACTCATAAACAATGGACAGAATCAAGATTCAAATCCAAGATCCCAGATTCTAAATTCTAGCTCTTTCACTCTATTGTATTGATTCAATGCATCCTTTTTCATGTGTAAAGTCATTACTGATCTTCTGCAAAATGCAGGGTCATCAAATCTTAAAGATGTCATTATCAAAATCAACCTCCTCACTAATACACAGTTCTCTTCCACAGTGGCTATAGATGCTTGACAGGTTTAGGCAAGTGGAGTTTACTTGTTTATCTAACAGTCCATTCCATTAAACAGCTGTTCTTTTTAGAAAGCTATTTCTTAAGTAGAGTGAAATGTACCTCTTAGTAATATCTACTAATTGCTTCTAGTTTTGGTTTTTGGACCACTTTGGACAAAACTACTTACTTTCCAAATTATTACCTTTTAAATACCTAAGACAACATTCCATTCCTTATTCCTTTGAGTCTTTTCTGGGCTAAATCCTCTAAGTTCTCCAAGTCTTCTTTTTTTCTAAATGTGATGTAATTCTTCACATCGCTTATCTGTCTCAAGTTTGCCAGTTTCTATGTAAAATTGAATATCCAAAATTCATTAAACTACTCAGATGTTTCTTGACTAGTAAAGAATATAATTTTTTTTGGCCAAGATTCCAAAATTTAATTTTTATTTTGATTTATATTTTGGTTTTATATTGAACTTGGGGTTCAGTAAAAGTCTCAGGTTGATTTTTCGTATAAAATATTACCAAACAAAGTTTCTAAACATTTATCTCTTGGGCTTCTATTATTTTAGTTGCTTGAGATAATTTTGAATATTATTTTTCCAGCCCTCTTCCACCCTGCCAAACTAGGGAACAGCTCCATATGTGATAAGCTGCCTTCAGTGCCTTCATTCTAAGCATTGATAACAAAGCTGAATAGGAGTGAAACAAGGTCAGGGTCTTCTGACATCATAAGATTGGAGAGTTCAGTAACACTGAGCCCTTTCCCATTCTCTGGTACTTTTGTTCTCCAGATTTCTTTCTTGAGATACCAAGAATGATGGAAATTGTTTAATGCTTATTCCTCTCAGCTCTCATTGCATTTAGCAATTACCTCTTGCAGTGATCCTAAATACCTGTTTAACTCAGTTTTTCTCCCAGACTTTAGACACTTAGCAGAGGATTGACCTAGAGTAGGAATCCAGTAAATATTTGCAGCTTTGTTGAATAAGATATGGAATATTGGCGAACAATTTGGCCTTCTCTTTCCCTCTGAAATTCACCTAGATGCTCTTCATACATTAAATGAAAATGTTCAAAATTGAACTTGTCGTCTTCCTTTTGACCCCTTTCCTCCTCTTGGTCATACTGGTTCATGGCCCCACCTTATCTCTGACAGCAGATTCTTACCAACATTTTGGCCTTTCTATTTCTCACATCCAGCCATCAGCTGCATTGCTCTATTTTATTTCTACACATCTCCCATGCTGAACCCTTATTCTTTATTCTTGATGTCTCTATCTTGTTCAGTTCTTCATTTCCTTTTTCCTGGATTATGGCAAAACTATTATCTGCACCTGACATCACTTCTGCCTTACTCCCCACTGTCTCTTCCTGAGCACTGTTCTCATGGATTATGTCACATCATAATCACAGTTCACAGTGACTATCCACTGATATATTCCTCAGTGTGACACACCCCCATGAGTAGAACCTGTCTCTTTATTCCCCTTCATCGTTTCTTCCACGTGCCCTTTGCTCTGGTCACCATCTGCCCTCTCAGATACTTTCTCAGCTTTGTATTTATCTTTTGCATTTCTTCTGCTCCTTGAATGATTTTTCTCATTCTTGAAGTATTTATGTAGAGTTTGACACTTGGTTTTTGACATGGATTTGTACAAATGGAGACTCATCTATGCATTTATTCAGTTTATATTTGTTGTGGTTTGGGAGTTAGACCTGAGTTCTAAGGCTGCGTCACCACCATCTAGCACTGCAATATCAGGCAATTTGATTAAACCTTTTAACATGAAATTTTCTTCACCTGAAAGTGGAGATGGTAATACACCCCTCACAGGGTTTGAGAGATTTAGATGATGCACATGTTTCAGCACTTGGGTTGTGTTTACAGGTCAAAAAATAGTAGAAATTATTTATATCATTGAGCTTTTTCTATGTGACAGGCATTCTGCAAAGAGCTAAGGAGATGAATAAGAAAAAGGATTTGTTTCTGAAAAATTCAGGGCAACATAACTATGTTAAATATAGTGTAATTTTGGAGGCTTTAAAAGTGAGGTAGCTTTTTTCAAGTATAGGCATGGAAAAAGATATTCAAGTCACATTTTTTTTTTTAGTGAGAAAAGCCAGTTGCAAATAGTATGCATGGCACAAATCCACTGTGCACATTTTACGTATTACTATTTGCATATAATAAATCTGGAAAAATTCCTGTTCAACTTTGAGTAATGCTCATCTCAGAAGGGGATAGTGATGGCAGTGGTAAGATTATTTGGACTTTTAATGTGCTAAGTATGTCTACATTTATACACACACATGTTTTTAAAGACTGAGCACGTACAAAGTTTATAAACAGAAATAATGACAATTATGTAAACAAAATAAAATAAGGTACTCAAGTGCAAACACATACCAGGCATTCAATAGGGGTACAAGTTAGGAAAATAGATACCATAACTAGAAGAGAGGAAGGATGTGCTCTAGTCACCAAATCCTTACTTTCTTTATAGGTTTTCATCCCTTGGTCTCTGCCCTGTTTCTTTTAGTTACATTTTATTTATTTATTTATTCATTTTTCCTTTCAACTTTTATTTTAGGTTCAAGGGGTATATGTGTAGGTATGTTACATGGGTAAATTGTGTGTCCCGGGGCTTTGGTGTACAGATTATTTCATCACCCAGGTAATAAGCATAGTACCTGATAGGTAGTTTTTTGATTCTCACTCTCCTCCCACCTTCAGGCAGGCCCTGGTGTCTGTTGTTCCATTCTCAGTGTCCACGTGTACTCAATGTTTGGCTTCTACTTTAAGTGACAGCATGTAGTATTTGGTTTTCTGTTCCTTTGTTAATTTGCTTCGGATAATGTCCTCTAGCTGCATCCATGTTCCTGCAAAGGACATGATTTTTTTTTATATCCACGTAGTATTCCATGGTGTATATGTACCACATTTTTTTTATGAAGTCCACTGTTGATGGACCTCTAGGTTGATTTCATGTCTTTGCTACTGTGAATAGTTCTTCCATGTTTCTCTGTTCCCAGATTCCTTCTTTGAAAGTGTGCCTAAGACTAGAGATATATGTTGCTCTCCAAAAAGTATTTGTATCCTGGCTCTGAACTCAAACCTAGTAGCTGAGGTGCAACTATCTGCATCAAGATATTCCCAACTATAACCTCCACTGGGACCTCTGCCTGTTGGTTCTCTTAAACTCTATGTTCTGGCCTGGGCCATTTGTTAAGACTTTGTTTTTCCACATGCTGAAAACTCAGACACCACCACCTGCCCTGTGGGCTGCCTCTCCCCTTCCTTGCTCTATGGATTTCCTGTTTCCAGTCCCTGAAGATTGGTCCACTAATAGCCAGTGCCATCCTGGGGTATTAATTTATTTATTTCAGTCATATATTATAGTGAAAACGTTGAGTTTGAAACAGATCTGAGTTTGAAAGGCGGGATACTTTATGAATTATGTGAACTTGGAGTTTTTTCCCTCTATTTTGTCATCTGTCATTGATTATGTCAATATGTATTATTATTATTATTTTTGAGACAGAGTCTCTCTCTGTCACCCAGGCTGGAGTACAGTGGCGAGATCTTGGCTCACTGCAACCTCCGCCTCCTGGGTTCAAGCGATTCTCCTTCCTCAGCCTCCCGAGTAGCTGGGATTACAGGTGCTCACCATCACGCCTGGCTAATTTTTGTATTTTTAGTAGAGACGGGGTTTCCCCATGTTGGCCAGCATGGTCTCAAACTCCTGACCTCAGGTGATCCACCCGCCTCGGCTTCCCAAAGTGCTGGAATTACAGGCGTGAGCCTGGCCGTCAATATATATTATTAAGTACATTGCTAGGTTCTATAGGTTCACCGTTGAAATAGAAATAAACTTTCTCCTATTGAGCTCACGATCTGCTGTAGGATACAGAGGAGTGAACTTAAAAATATAAAGAGGGCTGTATAAAGAAAGACGGCTGTGGTAGTAGAAGTATGGGGTATCCTGGCAGAAAGAAGTGAGCCACTGAACCCAGATTTGGGGTCGTCAGGAGAGAGTGAAGCCCCAGCTGAGACCTAATGGTAGAGAGGAGATTGGCTATCAAGGGGGCTGACAGGAGTAGAGTGGGGACAATGCAGTCTAGGCAGATGGAGTAGCTTAGGCAAAGGTCTAGAGACAAAAGTAACGTGTCATTTTTCTAGAACTGATGGCTTGTGGAGCCTGTGTATAAAGGGAGTGGGACTAATAAGCTGTATCACCCAGGACCGGGTCAGTGGTTTGAGGGGTTTAGGATTTATCTTACAGAAAAACAAAGCAAAAAAACTAGGAAGCATTTGAAGGAATTTAAGTAAGGAAGCCATATTAGTCTGTTCTAGCACTGCTGTAAAGAAATCCTGAGACTGGGTAATTTATAAAGAAAAGAGGTTTAATTGGCCCATGGTTCCACAGCTGTATAGGAAGCATGATGCAGGCATCTGCTCAGCTTCTGGGGACACCTCAGGAAACTTACAATCTTGGGAGAAGGCAAAACAGGAGCTGGTGCTTCACATGAATGGAGCAGGAGGAAAGTGAGGGAGGTGCTACACTTTTTTTTTTTTTTTTTGAGATGGAGTTCTGCTCTTGTCACCCAGGCTGGTGTGCGATGGTGCGGTCTCCACTCACTGCAACCTCCGCCTCCCAGGTTCAAGTGATTCTCCAGCCTCAGCCCCCTGAGTAGCTGGGATTACAGGCACCTGGCTTATTTTTGTATTTTTGGTAGAGATAGGGTTTCACCATGTTGGCCAGGCTGCTCTCGAACTCCTGACCTCAGGCGATCCACCCGCCTTGGTCTCCCAAAGTGCTGGGATTACAAGCATGAGCCACTGTACCCAGCCAGTGCTACACACTTGTAAACAACCAGATCTCACTAACATGACGACAGCCCCAAGGGGGGTTGTGTTAAACCGTGAGAAATGACACCCACTAATATGGACAGGAGACAGGGAAATACTGAGTAGATGAGTCTCCAGGCCCCACCCTCAAGCCTGGAGACCCGCGGCCTTAAGTGAGAACAGCCGTTTCTGTTTTCGTGCCCAAAAAATTGCATTTTGGCCTGCCATGCCCCCCATCCTTTACTCACATAAAGTCCGAGCCCAGGCTCATGAAGCAGATGAGGAGACAAAGACGAACAGTGGAATGCCATGGCAGAGAAAGGGAGAAGAGAAGGAATGTCTGAACACGGAGAGGAGCTCAGCTGGGGGTGGTTGGAGAGTTTGGCCACTGGATGACCAAAACTCCAGGGGAAGATCATCTTCCCACTCCATCCCCCTTCCAGCTCCCCAGCCATGTCACTGAGAACCACCTCCACTACTCAGTAAAACCCTGCATTCATCCTTCAAGCTCACGTGTGACCCAATTCTTTTGGGATACTGGGGAAAAGCTCAGGATAAAGAAAGCTGTCACACTGGCCCTCCTCCCTTGTGAAAAGGCAGAGGGTCCATTGAGCTGGTTAACACTTAAGCTGTCTGTGGATGGCAAGGCTAAAGGAGCATTGTAACACTGGGGTTGCAGGCACCCACCCCTAGACACTATCACAGAGTCAGAGCCCAAAGCACTCGCCCTGACTCCTGCATCTGACCATCTGCATGCTCCCTCTCCCATCAGGGGTTTGAGCATTGGTAACTAAACATGTGAGCCACACCCCTGTCACACATCCTGTGAGGGGGATCAGGGAACTCTCTCGTTTCACCATGATCCAGCCGTCTCCAACCAGTCCCGAGCTCCAACATTGGGGATTACAATTTGACATGAGAGTTGAGTAGGGCCACAGATCCAAACCATATCGGGAGCAAAAGGGTAAGGTTTTCATCTTAGAAATGTTTCTCTGAGTGCCATATAGAGAATGGGTAGAGGACTAGAAGCTGTGAGAAAATTTGGAGGTAGCTGCAGTATGCTAGGATTCATGGAAGCAGAATCTGCAAGGACACACAGAAAATAATATTTTCAATCGCAGAGATTTCATAGGTATACGTGGAAATATTGATCTTAAGAGCCACACTTGTTGCCTCTTGATTATTTACAGGCACTTCTGGAGGCATATGTGCTTCAAGCCTAAGTATTACTAGTCAAAATAAACTGGATTGTTAAAAGACTTTTTATATAACTATGTTAGGTTGTTCAATTCAGGACTCAGCACAGATATCAGAACTTTTATTGTAATTAGGTTGTTGTCAATAGTTATGTGTATTACTGAGCATGAAATGAGAAATTGTGGCACATTAAAAAAACAAAGCTATATAAATGAATAATCTAACAAGGCTGGCAAAAAATGATCAGTGTAGAGCTGCTTTAATCAGAGATCATTTAGGATCAGCACACTGTAAGAAATTGGTTCTCACAATGTTTCTGCATTCTAATTAATTAACGTCTTTTTAACTCACTAATTTGCATAAGAATCTCCCTTTGTTGAGTAGTAAACAGAATGAAGTTGCAGCCTTTATGTGCCCAACATGTGTAGGAATTATTTACAGTGATGGATGATGTTGTAAAAGAAGTTTCTTTTAGTTTGTTTTGCCCACTGGAAGAATCTATTATCTTTTGAAGATAATAGATATTTTATGGTTTTAATTTTGAACAACACTATTAAAGGAAGATAATTGCCAACTACTTTGCCTTTAAAGGGGTAAAAAGATGAGAGGTTTGCTCAAAACAATATTGTGAAATACTTAGCTTAGACAATGAAGGACTTTTTTTGAGGCTTTGGGAGTAGTTTTAGGTTGTTGTCACATGACTGACATCACATGACCATGTTGATGAAGAAAGCAGATTAACTTTCTATTCTGTAAGAAATAGGACTGGTAACAATTTATTGAAGTTGAAGGGGCAGTGATTTTTTATAGAGCATGTGACAATCGTAGCAGCCTAAGGAGGATGTGACTTATGAGTTTCCTTTTTGTTTAAAACAGGAGTTTCCAAGGGAGAGAATACAGTCAGAGTTCTCAGTTTCTGTTTCCGGTTGGGCCAGTAAAGGCCCTTCCTCATCCCTCTTTTCCACTTATCACTAGAGACAGAAACTAAAAACCTAAAACAAAACAAAACAGAACAACAACAACAACAAAATAAGGTGAGTTGGAGAAGTTTGGTTTAAACGTTAAGTTATTCAACAGATATGATTATTGTATTTCAATTGTGTAGGTTGTATTCTTTATAAGGTTGCTGATCAAGTGGGGTTGCTGTATTGGCCAAGCCGGGTATCTTGGCTGAGAACCACGGTTGCCAGTTACTGTTTTGGGTGCTTAGAATATATCAATGAACAAAGGAGTGAAAAACCCTTGCTGTAGTATAAGAAGATGAACCCCAAACACAACTAGTAAATTATGTAGTGTGTTAGAAGTTGATCAGTTCTATGAAATAAATTAAAGCATGAGTACAGTGTGGGACATTACCATTTTAAATAGGGTTGTGAGGGTTGGCCTCATTGAGAAAGTGACTTTTCATGAGAAATTTTAAGGCACCATGTGAATGAGCCTTAAAGGAATGTGATTATGGGACCTGAGTCACTTAACAGACAGCTATACCCTTTGCAGCTGTAACCTAGGAAGCAGTGACCCTTGTTCTTCTAATGATAGATTAGCCTTTTCTTTACCTACAGTGTGTTTTAAAATGTTGTAAAAGAATATAGGGTGCAAGAGAAGAAGACTCTTCCCGCTTCACTGTTAATATATTTATTATAGATTAGCTTCACTCTTCTCTTACACAAAAACCTTATCATTATCAAACTGTTACAGAAAAGCAGTCTGGATCCAGACCGCAAGAGAGGGTTCTTGGATATCACACAAGAAATAATTCAGGGCAAGTCCATAGAGTAAAGCGAAAGTGAGTTTATTAGGAAGGTAAAGGAATAAAAGAATGGCTACTCCATAGGCAGAGCAGCCCCGAGGGCTGCAGGTTGCTTATTTTTGTGGTTATTTCTTGATGATATGTTAAACAATGGGTGCATTATTCATGCCTCTCCTTTTTAGACCCTATAGGATATCTTCCTGACATTGCATGGCATTTGTAAACTGGGAATGTAGCAGTGAGGATAACTGGAGGTCAGTCTCATCGCCATCTTGGTTTTGGTGGGTTTTGGCCAGCTTCTTTACTGAAAACTGTTTTATCAGCAAGGTCTTTATGACCTGTATCTTGTGTTGACCTCCTGTCTCATCCTGTGACTTAGAATGCATTAACCATCTGGGAGTGCAGCCCAGTAGGTCTCAGTCTCATTTTACCCAGCACCTATTTAAGATGGAGTGGTTCTGGTTCCAATGTCTCTGACAACACTGTCTAAGGTGGAATGTTAAATATACATCAATGTCTCTGACAACGCTGTCTAAGGTGGAATGTTAAATATACATTTAGATTGTGAAAGGAAAAGAAAAACAACTGTAACTAATCAAATTGTGGTAACTCATAAACTAGCCTTGTAAAAAACATACTGTAATCCTGTTAAATTTATTTGTTTTCTGCCTGTATAAACAAGACCTAACTTTTCAGTTGTAGAGCACTGTCCCCATTCCTTTGGAGTCTGTGTTACCTTAATGGCCATTCTCAACTTAGAGCTTGAATAAAACTCTTTAAAACTGGATTCTGGTCTTTTTGATTATTTCAGCTTAACAGCAGACTCCCAGCTCACTTCCGGAAGAGTGGTCTAGGCAAAGAAATTAGCCAGTGCAAAGTCTCCAAGGCAGGAGAGAGCCTAGAATGTTCACAACAAAAAACATGAATGTCAGGGATGATAATCATTTTGTAGCACAAAGATCAGAGGCTTTAGATTTACATGACCTGAATTCAAAGCCTTACTGCACCTGTTACTAACTTTGAGTCTTGTTTAGCTAAGTGTATTAGTCTGTTCTCATGATGCTAATAAAGACATACCCAAGACTGGATAATTTATAAAGGAAAAAAGTTTAATTGACTCTCAGTTCCACATGGCTGGGGAGGCCTCACAATCATGGCAGAAAGTGAATGAGGAGCAAAGTCACATCTTACATTGCGGCAGGCGAGAGAGCTTATGCAGGGGAACTCCCATTTATAAAACCATCAGATCTTGTGAGACTTGTTGACCAACACAAGAACAGTATAGGGGAAACCACCTCCATGATTCAATTATCTCCACTGGCCTCACCCTTGACTCATGGGGATTATACAGTTCAAGGTGAGATTTGGGTGGGGACACAGCTAAACCATATCAGTGAGTTACTTCACCATTCTCACTAAGTTACTTCACCTTTCTGTGCTTTAGCTGCTGCTTCTGTAAAATTGAGAAGAGAGGATGTTTTGCAGCACTGGCCTAGCAAGCGTGGATTCTTTCACATAATGGAATTATTATCATGTCGTAGAAGATTGATTTTGTATGACAGGTAGAAATAGAACTTGAAACCAGTATGGGAGTTAAGGGGAGCTAGGGTTCCAGTGGGAGATAGTTTGACCCAACAATCATAGCAGTCTGGGGGCAATGGAGTGGTATAATGAGGAGTAATTGAGAAGCTAATAATATAGCATTTATATTCTATATTATTTATTGAGTGCCTATTATGTGTGAGACTCTGACATTCATTTTATGTAGTTACACAGTTTCTCATTAATTCAGACACTAAAAAAGTCAATTTAGTCTTTTCTGCCTGCCTCTTTCTCTCCATATTGAGAGAATTTTCCACAGCAATTTCGTTCTCATCCTTCCTTTTGTAGGTGGAGCACACCATTGCTGCTTCTTTATCTGGAGAGTTGTCTTTGTAGTTGCTTAGTTGATCAAAGCAAAAAGATCATCCTTATATTTGTCCTTAATTTCATAAACTCCTCAGGGAAAACTGAACATTCATTTTTAATTTTAACTCTCCATAGTTCTTGGTACAGTAAATATTTAAAAAGCTGTTTACTGACTAACTGAAACTGAGTGGAGATCAAAAGAAAAGGCAACAGAGAAGTCTTTTTCCTCTCACTTGTGTGTACTATTTTAAATTAATGTGCTTGACTGAGGACATGGGTACTAGAATAATTGGCAAAGTGGCCATAAATAGATATTTTCTGGTTTTGCGAAATGTTGGAGACATCATTTCACCACATGTGAAGATTCAGCTATCACGAAAAGATACAGTTGTGCTTTACTTTGGGTGCATAAGAAATGTGTTTGCATCATTTTTTATGGTGTGAGATAATGGTCTGGGGGTCTCCGTATTGTTTATAGCACTGGTCTGTTAACTTAATGTCTTCAGACATTTAAAAATTAAATCACCCAAATGTATTGAATGGCTGCATCATATATATTTAAGCCTGTTCATAGACATTCCATTTACTTCTTTTTGATTTGATTTTTCATTGTGATATGATCATAGAGATAACCAACATATCACCAAAAAATTATTTTATCTTGAACATTTCCTGACATAGTGGGTGGAGTAAAAATTTCTAATGAGTGAACATTCTTTCTTAGGGTTCAGAGAACAAGTAAAATATGCATAGCCAAAGACCGGAAAAGCAGAAACTCTGAGAAAGGGAGAGCATGTCTTACCTGGTTTCTCCCTTTTGTGCCACCACTTCATGTGACCTCTCTGTCTGCCCTCATTCCACATACTTCCTGTGGGCTGTGTTCTTGGGTTGATTTGAGAAAGGGATAGAGATGCTTTATTACCAATGGCCGCTAGAAGTTGCTGGCTTCAAGTTAGCTCTTCATTCATTTATTTATTTTCCAAGAAAACTGTAGTTCTGCTTTCAGGAGAGGAAAGGACACTGCCCTGAAAAGAGGACTTGTCCTCTGCTCTCTGGAGGTCTCACTGTTTTCATCTTTTTAAATTCCAAGTGAAGATTATTCTCTTTTAAACACAGTAAACATGAATCCTAAAAATTCCCATCCAACAGATTGCTTAGGGCCTTCTACTGTAATTGAAAAATTCCCTTATATTGTTCTATTTAATTGGTCCAAATTGGAGAACAATGAATATACGTTTCCTGTGACATTTCTGCCAGTAGGTCCTAGGCTGTCCTTGTGCTGATGAGCCAGAAAGTTACTGTGAAGTTCTTTCCAAGCTGTTTTCAGTTAATTTAAGGAGGAAAAAAGAGCCAACATCTAAAGCAATAAACTTATGCTCACTGGGCTTCGTAGCATAAGACCTTAAGTTGCTGAGATATTTTCTCCTTAATGTATGTACACTGGACATGTCAGCTTTGCAAAACCCCACAGAGAGCTCTAACATATTGATTAATCAAAGTAAACAAAACAGATGCTTTTAATCTTTAATAAACAGCAGAACAATTTGTTTACTCTCCTCTGTCCATTTGCTGTGTCATTATTCTTAATAATTCTCTGGATGCAACAATTAGACTATGTCATGAGAAATAAATCAAGTGTATAAGCAGACTCAAAGTAATTTTTCAAGTGTTATTTAAAATGTTTAGTCAACAAAATAATCTGTTAGAAAAGTT
Source organism: Hylobates moloch (assembly GCF_009828535.3). Lineage (NCBI taxonomy): Eukaryota > Metazoa > Chordata > Mammalia > Primates > Hylobatidae > Hylobates > Hylobates moloch. The sequence continues at coordinate 54,928,459 of NW_026652284.1, forward strand.
ACAAAAGAGAGGTGTTTTGGCTTAGACTAACCAATGGACTGATAAACTTGAAAGTAAATGTCATTGTCATTTCAAGGCATCTGATTCTGCACATCCACCACCATTAATGGTTCATATAAATGACTCCTTTGAAGAAGATCAATACCTTCTTTAAAAAAAAATCAGATTGGATGCAAAGAAGATCAATACCTTCTTTTAAAAAAAATCAGATTGGATGCTTCCTTTGATACAATTCAGTTTTTCAAAGGATTTCAGGGTAAAGCAGAAGCAGGAAACTGAAGCATTCTTTGCCACTGTTGGGAAATAATTGTATTGATCTTCACTTGAATTTTACATCTAGCTCTTCAGAAGCACTGTTTATCCATTCACTATCAGTCAGTGAATATGTATGTATTAGCCTGCTCAGGCTGCTATAACAAAATATCATAAACTGGGTAGCTTAAATAACAAACATTTATTTGTCATAGTTCTAGAGGCTGGGAATTCCAAGATCAAGATGCTAGCCAGTTGGGTTCTGGGTGAGGGACTGCTTCCTGGCTTATAGACAGCTGCCTTTGTTGTATCCTCATATGGTGGGGGTAAGGGTAGTGGGGAGAATGTGATAGCCCTGGTTTCGTCTTATAAGGACATTAATTCTATCATGAAGACCCCACCCTCATGACCTCATCTAAACCTAATTACCTCCCAAAGTCCCCACCTCCTAATACCATCACACTAGGGGGTTAGGGCTTCAACATAAGAATTTTGGAAGGATGTAAACATTCAGACCATAAAATATGCCTAATAAGCACTTGCTAGTGCCCTAGCAGGGTGCTGTGCTAGGACTGAGAGTGCTCAGGGATGACCAAGTCTCCCAAATAGTTTAGTGAAAAAGACAAGAAATAACCAAAGGCATAGGACAGGTGAAGTGTGGGGAGTTATGAAAACATGCAGGAATGGGGTAATACCTAACCTACTTCATGAGATGTCTGTCATTTCAATCCTATTTTAGTTGTCAAAGTAAATAATGACAGTGTCTAAATATTTTCCTTCATCCGTGTCTTTAGCCTCTTAAATTTATTTCCTAATCCCATCTTTCCTATTCAAAAACTGCCACATTATAACCATACTTTGTACTATAAATAATTGTAAACTTTGGGTTTTAAGATCCCCAAGGCATAGCAATGTATGACTTCCTTTCTATATGGAAATATAATGCAACATTTTCCCAAACAACGTAACTGCCTTCTCTCTCTCTGTCTGCCTTTTCCTTTAGGGTTTCTAATAATCTTTGGATTATAATATGATAATACTTTTTCTAGGACAGTTCCAGGATTTCACAAGGGGTCAAATTTTGCATTCCATCTAAATGGAACATCCAGTCTCCCCTGCCTCTCTCACAAAATCTTGTCACTGATCTCACAAAGAATGAGAGTGACAGAGTGTAGATGCTTGGAGTCTTCTTCACCTAGGCTTGCTGAAAGGCATCCTTTTGTTTATGAAGGGAAAAGCCAAGAGGTACTCTGAGAATAGGCCCTGAGGGAAAGCAACATTCCTTGACTGTCTTAGGGAGGTTCTTGAGGGCTGATCCTGCCTAGGGTTGATTTTGTTGGCTCGAGTGAGAAGACGCATAGCTCCCTACCCCCATCCCCAGTCTAGTAATCTTACTCCTGATGAGTAATGTAGAAATATTTTTAACTTGAAGGATTGAAAATATTTGCTATAGGGATTATGATGTTTGGCTATTGCTGGAGTAAAGTGAAAGAGGTTATATATGTTTGTCATGTTAAGAAACCAGCAACTGTGAATGTATGCTGCAACAAACACTGATAGAGCTTGCAAATTTTTGCAAAACTAAAACTGTAGTTATTGGTTCTTCCTCTTCATTTCCAGATCCATGGCATTCATTGATTGACTCTGGATGCAATCCAGATTCTTCAACATTATGTCTGTTTCTGAATACTGTGGGTTATCTTTGACCTGCAGGCAGAAAAACCTCTGCTGTCTGATGTCCCAACTGTTAGCAAAAGGACTGATGTGAAAGTTGATATAATGAGCAGAGGTGTGGTTTTGGGGAGAGGGCTGGCTCTGGACCCAGCCTGCCTGTCATTCAGATCCTGATTCCACATTTGCTAGCTGTGTAAATTGGCCCTTTACTTAACTCCTCTGTGTCTCAGTTTTCTCATTCACAAAATGGAGCAATGATAGTACCTTCCTAGGATCAAAATTGTTTCTCACCTTAAGAGGTTTTTGGGAGGACTAAATAAAGTAATGTACGTAAAACATATAGTACAGTGTATAGCACATAATAAACATTTAATAAACATCAGCTATTATGTGAGAAGTTCTAGAGTTTCTATGAACCTTTACCAGGTAATTCAGCTAAGTCTGCTTTATTGAGGAGCCCCTGTCACCTTCACTTATTAACTGTAGAACATTAAAGACTTTTTCACAATACATTAAGCAACCTAGAATATTAATCTGAGGCTCCATCTAAATTAACAGGCTCCGTCCTAAGCCAGTATACTGTATTAACCCATTCTTGCACCACTATAAAAAAATACCTGAGACTAGGTAATTTATAAAGAAAAGAGGTTTATTTTGCTGACAGTTCTGCAGGCTGTAAAGGAAGCATAGTGGCTTCTGCTTCTGGGGAGGCATCAGGAAATTTACAATCACAGTGGAAGGTGAAGGGGAAGCAGGCACATCTTACAAGGCCAGAGCAGGAGTAAGATAGGAGGATGGGGGAAGTACCATATAATTTAAACGACTAGGTCTCACAGGAACTCACTCACTCCCTATCACGAGATCAGCACCAAGCAAGAAATCCGCCCCCATGACCCAGTCACCTCCCACTAGGCCTCACCTTCAACATTGGGGATTACAATGAAACATGAGATTTGGGTGGAGATACAGATCCGAACCATATAATATACTAAGCAGAAAATATATCCAGAGTGTCTTTATGATTTTTTTTTCCAGAAAAAGGCTTTGATTATGCAGTAACATTTGAGCAGCCTTTAATCTGTGGGAGGATTATGCACTGTCAGTTTGGAACTATATAAACCCTTGAGGTATATGTTTTGTGTTCCAGCACCCTAGTGTTTTCAGGCCCTATCTTTATAAACTTGGTACATCAGACCATGAGTGAATTTGGGAGCGATCACATTCAATCATTGAAAGCATAGAGAAGTTACTATCCTGCCACCAGCAACACTTAGAACAGTGACCCTAAGACTGGGCTGTAAGAAAGGAAAGATAAAAGGATGAAAGTTTATGATGACAGATAATATTGTTTGAAACTGTAAGTTGCTATATAAATTGCAATAAAAGATATTATTTAGATCATTCAAATAGGGGAATTTACCTCCCTAAACAGGAGGCCTTTGAATTTTTAGGCATTTGCTGTCACTTGTAAGTCTAGGGATTGAGGGACTTGTACTGCCCTCTGCTTCCCCTAGAATTATCAGCACAGAGTGTATGTCAACAAGACATAGTTGTTTTACTGCTGCGGCTGAACTTGGGTGTTCTCAGGAGGACAATATTTGTGAAAAATAAGCTAGCAGCAAGTTCATATCTAGCTCCCTGGGGTCATTCCTCAAAGCCTACTGATGAGGCAAGTTTACAGGATCCACACTCCCCAAGCCAGCGTTTGATACCAACACCTTTGGCAGTGAGAAGTGTGGCCATAACTCCTAAGTGTGGGCCAAAAGGGTGGGTCAAGAAAGGCTTGATGTGATTTATCTCATAAGGGAAACAGAAGACAGTTAATGATCTCATCCTTAGCTTGGAGGCTTTGCAGTGCCTTGGCAGATAGACACTGGCCTTGGGGCTTAGCTTGAAGAAAGCTCATGTCAACAGAGAGAAACACTGTGACCACCTGTGTACTTTGGCTGGAAGAGTATGTACAAAACAAGTGCATACAGAGCCCTGGGAAAAACACAGGGAAACAGAAGTCAGGTAGGGGAGGCAGAATAGTCTGGCTCTTCTCATAGAACCCATGAGCACAACTTAGCAACACAACTCATATGGCCTGGCCTACCTGCCCAGGTCCACTGTAAGGTCAATGGTGAATCTGGAAGGAAGGTGGCTGCCCATGAGCTAGCACCACAGAGGGATCCTGAGGCCAGCATTGAGCTTGATGGGTTGTCTAGGGTAAAAATGGGAAAAGAATCTAAAGTACAATGAAGGATAGGTTCCCAGGAGGGTTGAAGGTCAAGTTGGAGATGACACTGTAAATGGAAGATAAGCATTGAGGTTGGAATCAGGGAGATCCCAGACGCGCTGATGGTTTCAGATCAATGCTGTAAAGGTAGAAGGTGCTCCTGCTGCTGGTCCCTTCTAATGCTGGGGATGTTTGTGTGGCAAAGTGGGGATAGAGGACAGGAACACAGGCTTAAAGAAGGTGTGTAGGCAATATCTACTCAGAAACCAAACTTTCTTACCCATCACACTCAGAGTATTATTACAAATGAATTCACTTAGGCAGCAACTTAAAAAAATAATGCATGGACTTTAAACAATTATTCCATTACCATTTAATTTGGCTATTCTTTGAAAAAATGGGAAAGGAACCTTTTTCGCTGACACAAAAAAACAAACTTGCACAGCTATGATCGCTCTAATCTTGTCTTGTTCTTGGTTTTGTACCTCTTGGCTTTAGACAGGTGCACAGATTACATTACCTTTGGATAAACTGATAGTAATAACGCCATTCATTTGTAGAGTGCTTTACAAAGGATAAAGTGTTCTCACTTCCATGACCTCATTTCCTCCTAATAAGTCTGTGAGCTATTATTATCACTCCAATTTAATAGATGAGGATTATTTTATGGATGAGGTCACAGGGCTAATAAGGAATAGATGCAGGACTAGAATCTATTATTACTTCATTTCTAGTACAACAAAGAAAATGTATTGTGTCTGAATTTTAGGTTGAAACAATCTCCATTACTAGATTTCAGCTTCTTCTATATATTTATTTTAGTTTAATTGTCCTTTTTTCCCTTTTCTTACTGTACTTCAATAAAAAATGCTTCTGTGAGTACATGTGAAAGGAACCCAAATAATGTATAATTTATACTGAGGACACACTATCAACACCCTCAGCCTGCACTTACCCGGGCCTGTTTCCTATGGAATTGAAATCTTCTTAAGGTCAAGTGACCATTTAGAGTTCATTCCTTTTGAAAGCATTTGGTTAATACTTAATTCACTGGGCAAGGTATTGTCATGTACTGAGTGATCATCTGAGGCTTTGAAAGAATGCTCACACTGGTTTACTTCCATAGTTTGCTGATCTTGGTTTCTGTGCATTTAATATTGTTTTTTACTTATGATGGTTTCACTTGATTATGTTTCTTGGAGTGGCACTCAATTAAGGTGTGTAGCCAACTCTGGGCCCTGAGCTGTCAATAAGGCTCTGGTCTCAGCTAGGATGTGTATTCCGTATTCTTGGCAATACAGGTAAGCATGTGAAGTGCAGTGGTTGTAGGCCAGCAGAAAAGACAATGACCTCACTGCACTTATCACAGTGGCATATCTGAGTGCTGAGAGAATAATTTGAACCATATCTCAAGTAATTTCATTTTTAAAAATTAGACATATGCTCTTAGACTTGATACCAGAGAGGAGAGAACAGAGATGTTCCTGGAACTACAAGTGGAAAAAGTTATTTTGAACTTTTATTATTTGGTGGCAATAGAGAATTGCCTTGGATTTAACTCATCTCATTAAGCATTCTTCATGCTGGAGGCAACAAGATTCAGAAGTTTGATTTTGATCCGTATTTGTAGTGAGGACATTTTGCAGATGGAGACATGGTTATGGGGAGCTGGGCTTTTCTGAAGCATAATCCCAAACTGTAAAGTGCTCAGGCTTGCTGGACTGCCCTGTAAGGCAAAGTGAGATGAAATCACTGAAGTTAGATTTGAGGAATAAACTCTGAAGATTCCTTACCTCTGAAAAACAAATCTCTGCTTTCTTAAATCTTGGCATTATTTTTTTTCTTAAGGATTTTGATAGAAAGGTCTGGGTGTTTTATTTGCTTAAGGTGGGGCTTATCTGGAGAATGGTAGCCAGTTGACATTTTTGAAGAGATCAGTTTACCTGATTGTTTCACAGGCACCTAGTGGAAATTAAGGACCAAAAAGATTAAGATATGTCTTGGGAAACTTATTTTGTGCAAGTTTTGAGGTGGGTCACTCTTTGGGAGTAAGAGAAGAATGGGTTCTGAGAAAAAAGGAAAAATTATAACACCAGAAAATTATTGGGTTTGAGATGAGGGAGGCTGGCAAATGGAAGAAAGAATGTTGCAGCTGAGAGTGAAAGTCGAGATAGATGACAGAGGCTTTTGTCTTGGGTATCTTGGATGTGCTCTGATTGAGGTGGGCCACCAAGTTGCTTTTTATTTTTTATTTTTATTTTTTCTTTACTTAACTCCCAATGATCTACAAAAGGACATCAGATTGTGTTTGTTTCACTGGCAGCTAGAAACATGGGTCCTAAATTTTGGAGAGAGGGTTATGCTCATTGGGAGTCACAGGCATGTAGACAACATCTCTCATCAGGAAAGAAGTCTAGGCCATTCAGGGAATTGATGTACCATGGAAAGGCCAAGGACAATCGTGAGTCACAGCAACACTTATGGGCTGAGTAAGGGAAGATGTGTCAAGGCACTTCCATGGGTAGGAAGCCATCAGAAAGGTACAGAGGTTTAAGAAGGAGAAAGCAGTACACAATAACTGCTGTGGAGAACTTAATGGCTGAGGAGTATTATATATTTGAGTTTGAAAATTAGTGAGGGCCTGGTGTTTTTAGCAGAGAAGTTTCAGTAGAGTTTTGGGGGCAGAGTCACAATCTGATGGTGGAGAAGTAAGTGGTAACTGGAGAAGTGGAGTAGATTGGGATGGTTCAGAGTCTAGATTCAAAAACCAGGATGCCTAGGCTGGAATTCCTGCTTCGCCAGTTTAGTAGCTATGACCTTGGGCACATTAGTAACCACTTTGTACTTCAGGCTTTACAACTGGAAAATGGCAGAAGTAATGACTGTAAGGATTAAATTGTATGTAAAACACTTAGAATTGTAGATGTCTTATGGTAAGTGCTATCTACAAAAGTGTTATTATGCTTTAGAGAAGCTCCTCTGAGAAGAACAGTTGAGAGGCATGAGTATGAGTTTTCTATTGGTACGTAATACATTACCATCCACTTTGAGGCTTAAACCAACAGCCATTTATTATCTCATCATTCTGGAGGGTAGGAGCCTGCGTAGAGCTCGTTTCTCACAAGTGTGAATCAAGATGTTAGATGGGCTGTCTTCCTTTCTGGAGATTCTGGGAAGAATCTGCTTCTCAACATACTCAGGTTGTTGTCAGAATTTGGTTCTTTGTGGCTGGAGAACTGAGGTCCCTCTTTGCTTGCTGGGGTCAGACAGGGGCCACTCTCAGCTCCTGGAGGTTGCCCACATTCCTTGCCATGTGGCCCCCTCCATCTTCAGAGCCAGCAATAGAGACTGTCCCATGCATTAGCTCTCTCTCACTTCAAATCTTTTTTTTTTTTTCTGTCAAGGAAAAGCCCCATCCCTTTTAATGGATCAGCTGCCTAGGTCAGGCCCACTGAGGACAATCTTCCTTTCTTATTGTCAACTGTGGCATATAATATAAACTAACCACAGTAGTGGTATTCATTATATTCACAGGTTCCTACCATACTCAGATGGGAGAAGATTATGCAAAGCATAAGACATCAGGATTATCTCAAAATTCTTCCTATCACAGTGCAGAAGGTTAGGTTTTGTGTGGGTTAGATTCATATACTTGCAGGTAGAGGGAAAAATAACAAGTAGAGAAGGGGAGATTAAAGATATTAGAGAATTTTTTTCCCTGGAGTAATACCTTGAAGTGGTTATACATAGGGCTAAAGACAGAACTGTAACATTGAGGAGGAGTAGGGGCATTTCTCAGACAGCAGGAAATGAGGTTAGAATATATAATATTGTAGTACTTGATGTTGAGCAAGCAATCTCAAAACCTGTGGCATATAAAAATGACCGATTATTTCTCATGCATCTGCAGGGCTCAGCTGATTTGGGCTGGACTCCTGCATGCACCTGTGGTTCAGCCAGCCCTATCACTTGTCTGCACATTGGATCTGCTCCTTGGTTCTCCCATTCACCTCCTGGTATCATCAGGCAAAGCTCAGGCAAATTCTTCTCATGGTGATGACAGAGGCACAGGATTTCTTGTGGCACAGGATTTAATCGCCACCTCTGCTTCATTCCATTGCCCCAAATTAGTCATATGTCTACCTCAATATCAGAGTGCAAGGGCACCACAAAGATATGGTGAGCAGTGAAGGACTAAAGTTATTAATGCAACCTACCAGAATGACAGACAAGTTTGGAAACAGAGATGTTAGAAGGGATGAAATTCACACCCAGTGGCATCTTAAGTTTTTGCTAGAAGCCTATGGAGTTTAAAATTTTAATTTGAACATGTGGAAAGAAAGGCAAAACGAAAAAATCTCTGAATATTTAGAGAGAATTCTAGTTTGGCTTGATTAAAGAAAGTGTAAAGGGGATTTGCAGTAAAGTAGAAATGTCATTTGAGGATAGATCAGGGAGTGATTAAATGTTAAGGTGATGTGCTGGATATCTTTCTTCCAGATTCATGTTCTACTCTTTTCTATGTTATGCCCCAGGGTGCTGCCCTGTATGGACTGTTCTTCCTTGGTCACCGGGTTCCAATTGAGTTCAGCCATCAAGGAGCACCAGAGGTGATGGCATGTAGCTGGGGAGTAAGGTCTGGGTTTGTTCTCTGACCTTCTTTTCTGCAGGTTGGCTGAGTCCCTCTACAATGGGCCACAGCTCCTGTCAAGCAGCCCACTCCACCTGTTATCTCCTCTAGGTTCTGGCAAGTTCTACTTTCTCTTTCTTCTTCAGGATTAGGAGTAGAGAGGTTCTCCATTATCATTAGCCTCCAGATCCTACATTACACTTGATTTCCTTCCACTCTGCCTATACTTAGTATGCTTTCACTAAACGCTCCTCAGTCATCCAGCTTGAGTCATCTGTTTCCTGCTGAGACTGACTCATGCATTAAGGACTTAGGACTTCCAATGAGAAAAAAAAGGGTTAGGAGAAGGCTAGAACTGGACTGTTCTGTGGGAAGATTAACACAGAAGCCACATATACAGTGTATTAGAGTAGACAGGAAACCATGTAGGAGTCTCACAACTATCCGGAAGGAAGAATGTGAGGGCCTAAATTGTGGATGGGGTTGTGGAAATGGAAAGGAGGAATGGGTGCAATAGCTATTGTGGGTGCAGAATGGATTCATACCATGACATTTGGTAAGCATTTAGATGGTTGGAATGAAAGAGCATGATATTTCCAGAATTTCCAGGCTTGGGAACTAGAAAATTAGTAATGCCATTACTAATCCCTAGAAGAACTAGTGATCACAAAAGAATAAGATGTTCTAGTTTTGACATTTGGAATTTTCCATGTAATGTTCAGTGTCCTGTATATGATATGAAATGTTGAGCTTGGAAGAGAGATCAGGGCTGGGAGTAATTTGGACATCGTCCACATAGGCTCAACAATTGAAGTCGCTGAAGTAGATAAGATTGCTTAGAACTACAATGCAGAGGGAAGAGAGTAACAGAAACAAACAAACAAACAAACAAAAAACCTAGAAAAATAATGACATGGAGGAATAAGAAGACCAAGAGAAGACAGAGATAAAAGAGTGATCAAAATTTAGATTCAGAGACAAGAGTTAAGTGTTTGAGAAATTTTTAATAAGGAGGGTATTAACAATTTTTAAACATGGTGTCACTTTACAAGGGTTGTGGCGGAAGTCTGAGCATGGTGGTTTGAGGGGTGAGGAGAGGGAAAGAAGTAACATCAAATGTAGACTCTTCTTTCAGGACATTTGATTCCATATGACCCCTAAGCCTTTTGTGTAAAATATTTAGGCATTGCAGGCCATTAGGTCTCTGTTGTGATGATACAACTCTGTCACTGTTGTATGAACCCAGAGACAATATGTAAACAGATGGCCCTGGCTGTGTTCTGCGAAAACTTTATTTACAAAAACAGGTGGAGGTGGGATTTAGACTGCTGGCCATAGTTTGCTAAGTGGAAGTAGGAAGACAGTTCAGTACATGTAAAAGAAAGTGCTGAAGTTGTGAAGACAAGTCAGGGTTTAGGGAAGGGTTTTATTATTATTATTTTGTATATGAGAGACAGTAACCAAGTTGAAGTGCAGGGAAGAAGCTGATGGGAAGATGAGGTTGAGGAGATGGGGAATAATTAACCCAGCAAGTCACATAGAGGAGGAAGGACAGGAACTGAGGGCATGAAATGCATGGTCTAGGCTTGGTTTTACAATTTTTGAGACTGGAGAGAAGTGAGGAAAAAAACAGGCACAGACTATTATTTCTTCATCTTGATGTTTATTTCAGCCCTCCTTTTGTAAACTTGTTTTAAAATAAACTAATTTTTTCAGGATTAGGATGGTGTTTGCTTGTTGCTTTTTCTTTGTTTTTATTTTATTTTCAGGGCTAAACATCCTAGCATGGGTTTTGGATTGTCTAATGAAGACCATGGATCTGGTGTGCTACTTAAGAAAATTCTTAAGTGCAATCTTTTTTTCTTTTTTTGTTCTTAGGCTCCTTTATCATTTCATTTCTTTTCAACTGAAAGTTTTTTGACCAAGTCTTTTTTTGTGTGTGTGATGATGCTTGGATGCAAAAAAAAACTATAGAAACACAAGGAAGCACCAGCCGTCTGTGTCCCTGCAATTCATAATATCTCCTGGATATTGTTGCTGTTTATCTTGTTTCTTTGCCCATTATTCTCCATGGATTTATATTATTCAATCAATGAATATAGTCCTATATAAAAAGAACCTAGGTCAATGGAATTTCGTGTTTAAATCTCCTAGGAGGAATAGTTGTTTGAAGATAAATTCTTTGGAGAACCCATTTGTGAAGTGAATTCAGCCCTTAACTTCACCTGTTTTGAAAGTTTTTCAATCTATAGCGTTTCCTTAAATGGAAGCAAGCCTGTCTATACTTTTTGTTTGTTCTACTTCTCTCTCCCACTATCAGTTGTCTAGCTTGGGGTGGAGTATAAGCAGAGAGGAAGACTGAAAAGGATAAAATAAGGAATGAGCCCGCACATAGTAAACCTTTAAGTTTTTGCTTAAGAATAGTTTTTCACCCTATATTTCAGAGAACTAAATACTTTTGATGATCTTGGGATATTAGTTTGGAAGTTTTATTCATCAAAGATCACTAAGATCATTACCAAGTTGGATCATCAAATCCAAGATTTGTTTTTTAACTCCGGATCGTTCTCATGGGACAAATATCCCAGCTTCCAAGGAAAGAAGAGTCCCAGAGAACTGCTGCTAATGGTTCCCTTGCTTCCATGCCCAGCACATTGCCCACTTAGGGTCTCTGACTGGGGCAGGCAATTAAGTTGACATAAAACAGATTAGCAGGAAAAAAGTGTACAGATTTAAGCCTATAATCTCAGTGCTTTAGGAGGCCGAGGTAGAAGGATGACTTGAGGCCAGGGTTTCAAGACCAGCCTGGGCAACATAGTGAGACCCCCATCTTTAAAAAAAGTAAAAAAATTAACTGGGTGTGGTGGCCCACACCTGTAGTCCTAGCTACTCGGGAGGCAGGGGTGAGAAAATTGCTTGAGCCCAGGAGTTCAAGGCTGCAGTGAGCTATGATTGTGGCACTGCATTCCAGTCTGGGCAACAGGGAAATACCCTGTCTCTAAAAAGAAAAATGCATACAGATTTCTACATGAACATGGGAGTAATCTTCATAGGAAAATAAAGACCCAAAAAAGCAGTTAAAGTCTAATAGAGTGCTCATATATCAAGTTGGACAAAGTAATAAATTGTGGAAATGTGACAAGGCAAAGGAGCTTGGGCTAGGGTAGTTAGTCATGAAGAAGTGACTAAGAAGATAAGGGTTAGTTTAGCAAGATTTGTACAGATTTTCCTCAGCCTTAACTTCTTGTTTTTCCTGTCTTTGGTGACAAAAATGATACTTTCCTTCTGGTACAGGGAGGGCATCTTTCACATGGGAGTTTAGTGCTTTCAGGAAAAAAGGAAAGTCAGAATGTCCTTTTTGCATCTGCTGTTTTTCAAGTGCTTTTAACTCAAAACAGTCAATATGCCAAGTGGCATCCTTTGGGGGTGGCATGCTCTGAATTCCTTCGGTCACTAACACACAAGTTTGTTTGAAACCCAGTTTTACTTCTACCTCTATAATGAAACAGCTTTCTTTTATGGAGCTCTTTCTCTTCAGAGTATCACTTACTTAAGAAGAGGTCTTTGGTCAAAGTTTAAGCTCTGATTTGCGAACATGATTCCCTTTGTCGGTTTGTGTTGTGTCTGTCAGTAGACTTGGACTCCACCTCTTGGGATCACCTTCCCCTTACATGAAATGTGGAATTCAACTTAGGGTGGAAACAAGAAGCATTAAACCATCTGTTGAAAATCTTAAACAACCCGGAAGTAAAAACAAACTAGATAAGGCATTTTGGGCTGGAGTGCACATTCATTCCACATGTGAAATAATGTAATGTATGCTATGTTGAGGTTAATTCACACTTATGCAACTAGTTGGATCTGGCAAAGCTGGCTTTAAATATGGAATTAAAAATATATATTTCCAGATTCGAATATGTGTAGTCGATAATATATGGCTGGCTGAGCCAAAACCATTCCCAAATTTTAAAAAATACAATTTCAAAACTGTATTTAGCTCTCTAATGAGAGGTGGTTGAGAACAATGAGGAGCAGTTTATTGTGAAATCTGCTTCATATTAGCTCTGGGATCTTGGACAGGAGACACTTGAGCCTTCATTTAAGTGTCAATGGTATAAATAATCTCTTCCCTAAGTACCTGTGATGTAGAAAGGTCAAAACATGATGAAGCATTTGCTAAACTATAAAGTTTATATAGTCATTCACACTTTAACATTTACAGAGAATCTATTAAACACTATGCTATATTAGTAGGCTGAATATAAATAAAGATAAATGATATACTATTTATCCTCTAAGAATATGATCTTATATAGTCAGTGTGTAGGGAAGGTAGACATGTAAACAAACAAATACAATCCATTACAAATGTGTGGGAAAAGAATACACTAGAGATTTTAAGTGGTCAATTCAGTTGAAGGAGTCAGGAAGGCAAATTCAGGGCCTTTTTTAGGGGGGCTGAGGAGCTGTCTGGAAAGCTGATTGTTAAACCTTTACCAGCATACCATTGGACCCATCTGATACAGAACACTAGATACTCAATGCAATTAAATTCATGATATTGAGTTTTGATACCTTTTACTCTTTTAAAGGAAACACTTTTAGAAAAGAAAGTGATAATTAATTAAGTATAAGCAAGGGGTAAAACACCAAAGTTGCCTGGAAACAGAAGCATTTTATTAGGTGAGATAAAAGCCATAAAAACTATCTCCTATTGAATTAAACAGTTCTAAGATGGAAAGGAGGATACGATTAGGTTAACACAGTAGAAGAATCTAACTAAATTTCTGCTGAAGGTGATCTGAGTAGGTGTTTCTAGACAGGGGGAAATAAGGTAAGGTAAATAGGGATTCTTTTCAGGCAGAGGCCATTGATATCAAAGACGCATGTGCATGAAATAGCACGGCTCTTCAGGAAAACTGAGAAAATAAACATTAGGTTTTCTGTTCTCAACCAATTTGTATCAGATGCATTAATAGATATAGTGATGATATTAAGGCAAATACCAATAAAACCAAGGGGCTATGAATTCTTTATGAGAGCCCAGAGAATATATGTCTTTTTACAGCTTTCTCTGAGTGTATTCTAAACAGAAACCAATAGTGCAAAGAGTGAAATTTGAAATAGGTTTCATGGTGTGATAAGAAGTTATGAGTGGATGGGAAGAGTCTTTTAAGAATGCTTGGTGTATAAAAAACATCATTTATTATGTTTGTATGGGACAGAAAATGTGTTTAGAAAGAAGTTAAAGTGATTTTTTGGGCATGCATTTGTTACAAGTAGATATGTGAGAAAAAATAAGAATTTTGAGTTTTTCTGGAAGAATACTCAAATCACCAAAAATAAATTTGAACTTCAGTGGTGAAGATTTTGTCCATCTTGTGCAGTTGCTCATGGTGACTTCCATGAAATAGTCCAAATAGAATGTCTTTACTTGGTCTGTGAGAAATGGCCTAGGGAGTCTTGTTTGATTGCATCACAAATTGAACAGGTGGCAGACACTTTTACTTAAAATCTCTTCCTGTGTTGACTATTGCATTTCTTATTCTAATATCTTTTTTTAAAGTCTCAAGGGATTCTATATATTAAACCACAGTTTACTTCTCAAAGATGTAGGACCATATTGCCTACCATCTGTGTTTCTGAACTTTTTTCCAGAAAAATATTCACTTAATTTGTCCCCTGAGTTTTAAAAATTCTCCAGGAAATCTCTATCCTCTCCTTATGACTACATATCCACCGTCGTATTCTTTCATTGTATTACTGCTAGTCCTCTAAGCTCAACTTTTCTTACTCTTTCCCATGGCTCTGTACTTGTTTGGATCACTTTGCCATGTGCCCAGTTTTTATCTAACTTGAAACTTGGTCACTTGCAACTGAGTCACTGAGTTATTTCCTTTCCTTAAATATCATACTGAAAAGAACCATCACTGGAAAGATTAATTGAAAGAAGTGCGTTATTTTCTAAACTAGTAAGGTCAAGCTCTCCCTTAGGATTTAAAGTCCCTCAAATTCTATTTTCATATTTTGTTAACCTTTTGGGAACAAAAATGGGGAGAGGCACAACCTCAAAAATGAGGACTTTGTTAAGTGGTAATGACATTTCCTCTAATATTTTTATTAAGTCCCATTTCTACTTTCTTTTATTAACATTTCAAAATTAATTTTTAAAATATATTCCATCCTGGCTAACATGGTGAAACCCCGTCTCTACTAAAAATACAAAAAATTAGCCGGGCGCCATGGCGGGCGCCTACAGTCCCAGCTACTAGGGAGGCTGAGACAGGAGAATGGCATGAACCCGGGAGGTGGAGCTTGCAGTGAGCCGAGATAGCACCGCTGCACTCCGGCCTAGGCAAAAGAGCGAGACTCTGTCTCAAAAATAAATAAATAAATAAATAATAAAAATAAATAAATAAAATATATTTTTGATAATATTCTTCATCCCAAAGTTTTATATTTTTAAAATCATTTGTCTAGGCTATATACTTCTCTAGTTAGTCAGATAGCGTAACACCACAGTTTTAGTTTTATAAATTAGCAAAATGCCTACTATAGTACTCAGAATTTATTTGGCTTAGATTATAGTTCTATTAAATCATGTAGTCATTTTCAAACTTTTAGCTTATATTTGAAGGTTAAAATCAAATTTCTTTTTTTAAATACTTCAAGCAGCTACAGTTTTGCATACTTAATTAAGATTAATTAACAAATTGGAAAATATCTGTGTTGCATCTATTATGAACAAGACACCTTTGTAAGTATTTTAAGACTTATGAAGATGAATTAGATGCAGATCCTGCACTCAAAGTGTACATAAGGTCTTAGGGAAAATAAGACTGCATAAATAAGTTAGTGCAAAGCAGCTATTGAAATGTGACATAAAAATGTTAGGTGATATCAAAGCAGAGAGGATTTTAGTTCACTTGGAAGCATTAAAAAAGTGCCCATGAAAGATATCTCCTATAAGCTCATGTTCAACGGCTATTAGGAGTTTGATGTGTGGCGATGAGGCAAGTGCTTTCGAGAGTAAGT
Source organism: Hylobates moloch (assembly GCF_009828535.3). Taxonomy (NCBI): domain Eukaryota; kingdom Metazoa; phylum Chordata; class Mammalia; order Primates; family Hylobatidae; genus Hylobates; species Hylobates moloch. The sequence goes on from NW_026652284.1 coordinate 54,944,268, forward strand.
AAATGAACAAAGGGGTGGGATTCCGTGTTGAAAAATGAATCAGTGGTTCTTTACACACAAAATGCATTAAAGAAAACATGGAACGATAGAGTGAGAAGTTTGATTCAACAAATATAACAGTGTGCTAGAGTTGATTGGTATTGCCTTGCGAGAGCTAACTGTTAAATTTTCAGGAATCTTGTTAGATAGTTGATATCATTTTGATGGCTTGAAATTAGCTATGGTAATGGTAATATATAAACCATGAAAATGAGCAAATTCAGGGCCTTTTTGGGTGGGGTGGAGGAGCTGTCTGGAAAGCTGGTTGTTAAACATTTAGCCACGTCTGATATAGAGCCTTAAATGCTAGATTTGAGTTTTGATTTATGGTCTACTGTTTTGTTTTGTTTTTGTTTTTGTTTTTGTTTTTGTTTTGAGACGGAGTCTCTCTCTGTTACCAGGCTGGAGTGCAGTGGTATAATCTTGGCTCACTGCAACCTCTGCCTCCTGGGTTCAAGCGATTCTCCTGCCTCAGCCTCCCGAGTAGCTCGGACTACAGGCACATGCTGCTATGCGCAGCTAATTTTTATATTTTTAGTAGAGACTGGGTTTCACCGTGTTGCCCAGGCTGGTCTTGAACTCCTGATCTCAGGTGATCCACCCGCCGCCCTCCCAAAGTGCTGGGATTACAGGCATGAGCCACCACACCTGGCTTGGTCTACAATTTTGAAGGAGATGCTTTTAGAAAAGAAAATGATAATTAATTAGATATAAACAAGGGTTAAAGATGCCAAAGTTGCCTGAAAACAGAAGCATTTTATTAGGTGAGATAAAAGCCATAAAAGTATCTTCTATTGAATTAAACAATTCCAAGATGGAAAAGAGGGTAAGATTAGTTAACACAATAGAGGAATCTATTAAATAGCTGAACAACATCTATGCATACAATAAATTCCAACCATCAGCAAAGAGTCATAGTTACTGCGGTGAGTGAACAGCTGCCACAAAACCCTATAGGTTTCCAACATACGGTTCCCATCGCTTCTAGTCTGGGAGGAGACGAAATGAGCTACTCTTGGTTGTTTCTTTCTAGTAATGACTGGAAGAACTACCTGCATGGTGGTGTTGTTCCCTGATGACTGGAGAAGGGTGTGGAGGGCAAACTTCTGGAAGATGAACTGCTCTCTCTCCTCACTGATTAGTGAGTGCTTTACTTACAGCAGAGCTCCCATCACATCACCAAGCCTTGAAGGAATTCCTGGAAGCAAAGTGCTGAGTTCCATAGATCATTTCCTGTTCTTCCTATCTGATGAGAAGAAATGCTTTATTAATTCATCAGGAATGACCTTGTTTACCAGAGAGGGAGGAATTCTATGAATAGCTCAGTTTGAGTGACATTCTAATAATCATAAAATAAGCATGAAATAATTCTTTTTTTTAAAAACCTTAACAAATGGCTTCAGGCTTTCAGGCCTTTAGAAAACAAAAAGAACAGAACAAGAAATGTTACTAACCACTTTGGAATCCAGGGTAGAGATTCTTAACCTGCATCACAGCTGGGCTTCAAGGCATGTGTGGAAACAAAGACCACGGAAACAAAGACCAAGGTTTTTTTGTGTGTGCCCATGTATTTTTCTTAAAAGAGGAACCATAGGTTTTATCGGATTCTCAGTGGGGTCGTTGTGAAGCCTCCTGGTCACCCAATCTGCCAATCTGCCATTCTTCCTTCTACCACCTGAAAGATAAGAATTACTGGCTTGAAGCCCATTAACAAGTGGGCAAAGGACATAACTGACACTTCTCAAAAGAAGACAAACATGCAGCCAAAAAACATGCAAAAAAAGCTCAACATCACTAATTATTAGAGAAATGCCAATCAAAACCACAGTGAGATACCATCTCACGCCAGTCAGACTGAGTATTATTAAAAAGTCAAAAAACAACAGATGCTGGAGAGGCTGTGGAGAAATAGGAATGCTTTTACACTGTTGGAGGAAATGTAAATTAGTTCAGCCACTGTGGAAGACTGTGTGGCAATTACTCAAAGACCTAGAGGCAGAAATACCATTTGACCCAGCAATCCCATTGCTAGGTATATATCCAAAGGAATATAGGTCATTCTATTATAAAGATACATGCATGCATATGTTCATTGCAGCACTATTCACAATAGCAAAGACATGGAATCAACCTTAATACCCATCCATGATAGACTGGATGAAGAAAATGTAGTACATATACACCATGGAACACTATGCAGCCATGAAAAGGAATGAGATCATGTACTTTGCAGGGACATGGATAGAGTTGGAAGCCATTATCCTCAGCAGACTAACGCAGAAACAGAAAACCAAACATCACGTGTTCTCACTTATAAGTGGGAACTGAATGATGAGAGCACATGGACGCATGGCAAAAAGCAATACGAGCTAGGGCCTGTCAGGGGTGAAGGGGAGGGAGAGCATCGGGAAGAACAGCTAATGGATGCTGAGCTTGATACCTGGGTGATGAGTCAATCTGCAGCAAACCACCATGGAACATGTTTACCTATGTCACAAACATGCACATCCTGCACATGTACCCCTGAACTTAAAATAAAAGTTGAAGGGAAATAAAAAGAATTATTGGTTTGGTCATGCTTCAATGTTTCTAGGAAATAGGAGGAATATTTATACATTATATATATTTATATTATTCCTTTAATATTTATATTCCTTTACCAAAAAGAGGATTTATTTATTTCCAGAAGTCTTTAAGCTTTTAAAGAAATTTCTAATTGTTATGGGCACACAATAGTTGCATATATTTATGGGGTACATGTGATATTTTGATACAAGCATACAATGTGTAATGATCAAATCAAGGTAATTGGAATATCCATCACTTTAAGCATTTATCATTTCTTTGTGCGAAGAATATTTGAATTCCATTCTTTTAGCTACTTTAAAATATACCATAAATTATTGTTCACTATAGTTACCCTATTGTGCTACCAAATATGAGTTCTTATTCATTGTATCTAACTGTAGTTTTGTACCCAATAACCATCTTCACTACCCCTTCCAGCCTCTGGTAACCATCATTCTATTACCTTTCCAGGATTTAAATTTTTTTTTCAGGTCCCTCATATGAGTGAGAACATGTGATATTTATCTTTCTGTGCCTGGCTTATTTCACTTAACATAGTGTTTTTTTTTTTTTTTTTTTGGACTAGACATGAGAAAATCTTTCAAATGTTTTGAGGTATATATATTGTCATATATTTTCTCTTTTGGTGCTTAGACCAACCCTATGAGATAAATAAATAATGTATTATCATTCTTACTAGCCTGCATTGAGAACTAGAGAAGTTAGGGCTCAGTGGTTCTTAACCTGGACTACACATCACTTTGGAATTTTACAAAAGCTGTGATGATCAGGCCCTATCTCCAAAGATTCTGATTCAATTCATTTGGAACGGAATCTGGTTATCCACATGTTGTATAAAGTTCCAAAAGTGATTCTCTGGAAACTCTAGTTGGGTTAAGTGCTCTGAGAATGGAACTTGTGTTTCACAGAGCTGGAATTGGAACCCCTGTCCCCAGGCATGAGATTATTACATCTTTATATCACTCTGCCAGTTAGACAACTAAGTAATAACAAATTGTCCTATGAGGTTAGTAAGACAGGACATATAATAAACAGAAGCAATTTTTTTAAAAGCTTCATTTAACTTGAGAAGTAAAGGGATACTCCAAACAAAGATTTCTGAACAAAAGTACTAGAGCAATGAATAACATCATAGAGAAAAGAAGGGATGACAATTACTAGATGAGAACTGTCACCAATTCCAGAAAAAATTAAGATTTTAGACCAACTTTTTAGTCAGTATGAAACAAAATTTAATATGGACAGTAATTGTCAAAGAGCAACTTTATTCAAAACTTTAAAAATATGTGGTTTTTCTGTGATTTGAAAATCTGTTACTTTGTTGCATTACCACATTGTGGTAAACTTCTTACTGTTAAATCTGTATGACATGAGGTACTGCCTTGTTAAAATAAAGAAATAAAGAAAAGTAGAAAACTGAAAATAATTGTTTTATGGTCTTTGTCTACTAATTCTAACATTTGTGTTGGTTCTGGATTGGTTTAGATTGATTGATTTTTCTCATTATGGGTCATATTTTCTTTCTCCTTTGCATGCCTGATAATCTTTGGCTTTACTTCAGACACTGGGAATGTTATACTTTTGAGTGTTGGATATTTGTTGTATTCTTACAAATATCTTGATCTTTGTTCTGAGATGTAGTTAAGCTACTTTAAAAAATTTTAGTCCTTTTGACTCTTGCTTTTAAGATTTGTTGACAAGGGCCAGAGCAACATTTAGACTTGGGCTAATTGTTATCTACTAGGGAGGCAAGAATCTTCTGAATACTCTAGGCAATGTTCCATGCTATATGAATTTTTTTTCCCATCTGGCTAGAGGGAGCAGGTACTATTCCCAGCCCTGTATCAACATCTCTAGGGTTCCCTCTAATGCTTTTAGATAATTCCCTAGCCTTGGAGACCTCCTTCATATGCACATGTTCTTCAGTGCTCTGCTAAATACTCAAGGAGGACTCTCAGATGTCCAGGGTTCTTTCTCTGTGCACCTCTTGCCTCTCCAGTGATCAATTCTGTGAACTCTATAGCCAGTTGGATTTCCCTGAAGACTCAGCTCTGTGTCTTCAACTCAGAGAGTCCGCTGGCTTCTCCTGGCTTCCCCTATGCTACATCTTAGCCTGGAAACATCCTGAAGGGAGTAAGCCTGACGATTAGAGTGCTCCTTTTGTTTGTTTCCTGTCTCTCAGGGATCAGGGATTACTAGCCTTCATTGCCTGGTATCTAGTGTCTTGAAAACCATTGTTTCATATATTTTGTTTGGTGTTTTTGATTGATTCAGATTGGAAGGTAAATCTGGTTCCTGTTACTTCCTCTTGGATTGAAATGGGAGTCTAGAAAACTGAAAATAAAAATGATTAATCAACACATATTTAATCACTTAAGTTATAACATTTTAAGTTATGCATGATGTACTTTAAAGATATAAGATAGAAAGAATGAAGAATTAACAGAAAAAAATTAGGTAGGGGGTTAGAGAAGAAAAGTTTACCAAGTGACTATTGTATTGTTTTATTTCTTTTCTTTTTTTTTTTTTTTGAGATGGAATCTCAGGCGGGCGTGGTGGCTCACGCCTGCAATCCCAGCACTTTGAGAGGCCGAGGCGGGCGGATCACTTGAGGTCAGGAGTTTGAGACTAGCTGACCAACATGGAGAAACCTTGTTTCTACTAAAAATACAAAATTAGCTGGGCGTG
>NW_026652284.1:54949683-54959291 GCF_009828535.3 Hylobates moloch
CCCAGGTTCAAGTGATTATCCTGCCTCAGCCTCCCAAGTAGCTGGGATTACAAGTGCATGCCACCGTGCCCAGCTAATTTTTGGATTTTTAGTAGAGAGATGAGGTTTCACCATGTTGGCCAGGATAGTCTCGATCTCCTGACCTCATTTTCTGCCAGCCTCGGCCTCCCAAAGTGCTGGGATTACAGGCATGAGCCACTGCACCTGGCCTATTTAATTCTTAATAATGCTGTGAAGTATAGGTGTATGGTAGAGTGAGAGACCTGGGACATAGGTCTTACTGGTCCTAAACCTGTGTTCTTTCCACAATATTCTTTGCTGCTTTACAAAAAGGCAGAATGGTATTTAGAAATCTATTTTTAAGAACTCGTCATTTGATTATAGTACAGGATTTATAGGAATAAGGGGATTCATAAAGTCTTGAGAATGAGGTTGGCTAGGAACTCAGCCAATTTGTTTTCTTTTCTCAATTTCTTCTTACTTATTTGTATTTATATAAGCATCTTTACTGCAGAGGCCAAACCTCTTATTCTTAAATTCATAGTCCACTACCATTTGTCTGTAATCATTCAAGCTTTATCAAATTTATTATGTCTCAAAGCGCTCCAACTGGAATTGCCATTCCTGGAAACTGTTCTTCTTCTTCTCATTTTGGTGTCTTTGTTCATGCTATTCTGTATAAGAGAGTGTGCCCATAACATAAGGGGTAGGCTGTGAGTGGCATACATTTTCCTGTCTCCTGCAGAGACTGCTTGACTCCCTCATCTGTACGTGTTAAAATCACCCCACATTCCAAGGCCCAGTTCTTTAGGAAGTTTTCTTCAGTGTCTTCAATAGGAAAAAATCTCTCTCATTTCCATTTCCCCAAGGATCTTCTGGTATAATATTGACCAAACTTTATATTGAATTATATTGATTAATGCTTTTGACAAATAGTTAATTCCTAATATGTGTACAAAACCTTTCTTGTTTTCTCCACTAAATCATAGCATATTTTAGGATAAGAGCTCAGTATTACTATTTTTTGTATCCCTTAGACTACAGTAAAATATCAACACAGTAAACATTTAATTGATACTTGATTTGATGGTGAGCTGGCATTAGCTGACCGTACTTACTAATACCAGATTCCGACTGGCTTGTCTTACATTACTCAGGAGCATTATTAATCATATTTAAGTGAATAAATCTCATTATCTTCTCCCCTAGAAGCATACTTCACTGCCCAAGTGAAAAGCAGATTATTCACAAGTCAATGCCTGTATTTTAGAACTTCTGCTCTAGTAAATTTTAATTAGTTTTCACACTTGAAATTGTTAAAAGCGTTCAATCCAGAGAGACTCCATCTTGGATAGGGTCTGGGTAAAATGAGACTGAGACCTACTGGGCTGCATTCCCAGGAGGTTAGGCGCTCTTAGTCACAGAATGAGATAGGAGGTTAGCTGATAAAACAGGATGTGGTAAAGAAGCTGGCCAAAACCTGCCAAAACCAAATGGTGATGAAAGTGACCTTTGATCATCCTCACTGCTCATTAGACGCTAATTATAATGCATTAGCACGCTAAAAGATACTCCTGCCAGCATTATGACAATTTGCAAATGCCATGGCAAGGTATGGAAGTTACCCTATATGGTCTAAAAAGGGAAGGAACCCTCAGTTCCAGAAATTGCCTGCCCCTTTCCCAGAAAACTCATGAATAATCCATCCTTTGTTTAGCATATGATCAAGAAATAACCATAAAAATACCCAACCAGCAGCTACTCTGCCTATGGAGTGGCCATTCTTGTGTTTCTTTTCTTTCTTTCTTTTTTTTTTTTTTTTTGAGACAGAGTCTTGCTCGGTCGTCCAGGTTGGAGTGCAGTGGCGCGATCTCAGCTTTCTGCAACCTCTGCCTCCTGGGTTCAAGCAATTCTCCTGCCTCAGCCTCCCAAGTAGCTGGGATTACAGGCACATGCCACCATGCCTGGCTAATTTTTGTATTTTTTTTTAAGCACAGACGGAGTTTCACCATGTTGGCCAGGCTGGTCTCGAACTCCTGACCTTGTGATCTGCCTGCCTTGGCCTCCCAAATTGCTGGGATTACAGATGTGAGCCACCATGCCCGGCCTTGTTTCTTTCTTTCTTTCTTTCTTTTTTTTCTATTCACAAAGAAAAAGCTCCAGTCCATCTTTTAATTTTTTTGAAAAATTCCTGACATTACAGAACTAAACTGAAATGTATTAATATTCCACTCTTAACATTTCCATGACAGAGAGAAAAATTCATGAGCCAAAAAAACAAAACAAAACAAAAAACCAAAAAAAAAAAAAAAAACAGGGAGAAGCTTATAAAACTAAATATAGATCTCAGCATCAGCTGAACAGAGAAAGGAATCAAAACGCTTTAATTAAAAAATCACGAGTGGATGATAAAGTGTGTAGAAACTGAAAATTTATAAACTATTTAAAACCTGGAATTGCTGACTGTTCAGAAACTACACAGATGGATCATGGGTAGTGGTGAACAGCAGAAAGGAATTATGGATGAATCTGCATTGTTCTAGCTGCTCCCCATGCCACCCGTCTCTGAGGAAAGCCTGACATTGATTAGATGTTGAGCCAGGCTAATGCTGGCAGCAGATCCAGTGATGGTAACCTGCCTATCAGTAGATCCTTCCACTGGGTTCGCAATTTTGATCTGCGCCCCAGACATCTGAGGGATCTCATTGATTTTGGCGCCTTGACGCCCGATTATGCAGCCAATCAAATCGTTTGGAATGGTGAGTTCATGAGAAGTAGTCTGAGCAGATGCATTCAAACCTGCACTGAATCCGGTGTTGCCATGCGTCATGGGAAAATGAGACTGTTGCATTGCCAACTGGTGCAGCTTGGTCAAATCTGGCTGTGGAATGGTATACTGTCCTTGGATGGTATAGGCCTGACCACCTGCAAAGATGACTGGAGAGCTGGAACGCTTGGGCCGGTACGGGATGGTCACGCCCTTCGGGGGGGACTCCAACATGACCACGCAGATCTGTTTGACACACTCAATGATGGATTGCGGAATGCCAGCAATAGTGATGGCCTGCTCAGTTGAGTTGGGTAGCACATCCCCTGCCACCTAGACCTGAGCCCCTGTACTGTCTCGTATTTCCTTGATCTTGCAACCACCTTTTCCAGTGAGAGAGCCACACTGACTAGCAGGGACCACCAGCCTCAGGGTGACCGGGGGTCTACTGGCAGCTGTGCTATTGGTCATAGAGCTGCTTAAGTCCTCTTCCAGTTTGTCAATGATCATAGCAAAGGCTTTGAAGATGGCATTAGCGGGTCCAGCCAAAGTGATAATTCTCTCAGGACAATTCCCTTCTGAGATGTTGATACGTGCACCACTCTCCTCGCGCATCTTCTTAACTGATTCTCCTTTCTTTCCGATGATACTGCCAACTTCCTTTCCATGCATAAGTAGCTGGATGGTGAGAGTGATATTTAATCCACCTTCAATCACACCGGTGTCCTTGTCGAGCAGTGTTCTGGGGAGCTGGACTTTGAATGGTCAAGTCTTTGGTCACTGATGGGGGGTGAAAGCCAAAAACTGCAGGCTCGAGGCGACTGAGGGGAAAAGGGGAATGGGCTGGAAGGGGAGGGGCAGGCGGGAAGGCGAGGGGGGCCCCGCGGGCGGGCGGAGGAGGAAGGTGGGGTGGAGGAGGAGGAGGAGGAGGAAGGGCGAAAGAGACCCAGGGGCAGGTGGAGGGCGGTGGAGGGCGGCAGAGGGCGGGCGGGCGGGAGAGGGCCCAGGCTGCGGCTGCTCCGGCTGCTCTGGGCGGGCCTTGTTTCTTTACTTTATTTTATTTTATTTTTTTTTTGAGACGGAGTCTCGCTCTTGTTGCCCAGGCTGGAGTGCAATGGTGCGATCTTGGCTCACTGCAACTCCGCTTCCCAGATTCAAGCTACTCTCCTGTCTCGGCCTCCCGAGTGGCTGGGATTACAGGCATGTGCCACCGTGCCTGGCTAATTTTTGCATTTTTAGTAGAGACGAGGTTTCAACATATTAGTCAGGCTAGTCTTGAACTCCTGACCTCAAGTGATCCTCCCATCTCAGCCTCCGAAAGTGCTGGGATTACAGGCGTGAGCCACCGCACCCGGCCGTTTCTTTACTTCTTTAATTAACTTGCTTTCACTTTACCCTGTGAGCTCATCCTGAATTTCTTGCATGAGATTCAATAACTGTCCCTTAGGGTCTGGATCAGAATGAATTTCTGGTAACAAAATGACTGATTGTTTTTTGTCACTGTGTCTTAAGACCCATGTTCTGTCCTTCATGATTATCAGTCACATGGGCCCTTGTTGCACCCTAACTTCATTTCTCTAGAAGACAGCTCTTCTTTTGGGGTTCCTTAGGACCCCGCCTTCCTCCCCTCATCAAAGATGCAGAGTCTGTGGTTTAGGTTGCCATTACTTGCATACTATTTTTACATGAGGGGTAACTGACTGAATTTTAATACTATTTAGCTATGATATAATACAGACACAGCAAATTCTGCCCAGGGAGGAACTTTGTAATCTGACTCAAAAGCTTCATGGACTAAGCAGGAGAGTATTTAACATTCACTGCTCACTGATTTGATTCCTTAGGGCGTTTCACGATGAAGCATTGAAAATTTTCCCATTTATTGTGGTCTTGTGACATTTAGAAGGGAAATGGAAATAAGCTTGTGAGTATCCTATTTAAGAGTTCCTCTCTAATTTTGTAAGTTATGAGTTCCCTCACAAATTTTATAAGGAAATCTAGAGTAGTGTTAGTTGAGAAGAAAATACTTGGAAAGAAGACACTTGAAAATAATGCCTGTGTTTTGGGGAGCCACGATGAGGAAATTAGCTGCAATATGACCTTGAAAAGAAATTTTAGCACTTTGTAAATAATCAACTTATTTGGACTGAAAGAGTTCCAACAAAGAAAAGAACATTTTTGATAGTCAAATAATTCAAATTTGAATGAATCACAAACTAGAAATAAAAAAATAACTGGAAATGATAACAAAGGCAAATATAAACATGACCTTCTAATTGTTTATTTCTCTTTAAAAGACAACTGTTTAAATAAATTATAGTATCAATGTATTATTGTTGTACCTGAGCGAGTTAGAGAAAACGCCACACTTTGAGACGAATTAAGAGTCCGTTTATTTAGCCGGCGGCCAAGAGACGGCTAACGCTCAAAGTTCTCTCGGCCCCGAAGAAGGGGCTAGATTTTCTTTTATACTTTGGTTTAGAAAGGGGAGAGGGGGTCTAGTTAAAACAATTTTACAGAAGTAAAGTAGGCAAAAAAGTTAAAAGGATAAATGGTTACAGGAAAGTTAACAGGTCCAGGTGCAGGGGCTTTAAGACTATTACGAGGTGATAGAAGCGGGGATTTGGGTGTTATCAATCGGACGAATTCCTGGGAACCGTGGATATAGCTCGCCACAGTATCTTATCAGTTAATTGCATTCTTGGATGTGCTGGGAGTCAGCTTGCACAGGTTAAGTTCTTGAGGAAAGGGCTGCCAGTCAAAGAGCCAAGATGGAGTCTGTCTGGCTGTCTTAGCTAAGGGAGAGTCAATTCAGGTGGAAATAAGGCTAGGTGATTAAAGGAAAGGGAGAGTCTAAAAACAGGGTTAGTAAAAACAAGGTTGGGCATTACATTATGATATTTATAACATGCAGAAGTAAAATATGTGACAATAAAAGCACAGAGGCCAGCAGGGAAGAAATGAAAGAATACTATTTTAAAGTTCTGATGTAATATGAAAAGTGGTATAATTTCACTTAAAGGTAGATTGCAATAAGTTAAAAATTTATACAATAGTTCTCACTTTTAAGTGGGAGCTAAATGATGAGAACACATCACATAGACACATAGAGGGGAATGATAGACACTGGGGCCTACCTGAGGGTAGAGGGTGGAAGATGGGAAAGGATCAGGAAAAATAATCAATGGGTGCTAGGTTTAATACCTGGGTGACAATCTGTGCAACAAATTCCTGTGACCTATATAATAAATCTGCTCATGTACCCTTGAACTTAAAATAAAAGTTTTTAAAAATTGTACTTTAAATCCTAAAGCAAGCATTAAAAGAACACAACAAAAACATAGCTAGTATGTAAAAAAGAATAAAAACACAGATAAAATGAAATAATAAAAAACCCTCAATCCTAAAGACGGCAAAAAAGGACAAATTGAACATTACCAATAGCCATATTAAATGTACATGGCCTAAAAATCCCAACTGAAGGGCAAAAAAACTGAAAGATTGGAGAAAAAAGCAAGATGCAACTACATACAGCCTATAAGAAACCCACCTTAAATATAATGACCCACATAGAGTAAAACTTAAAAAAAAAAAAAAAAAAAGAAGAGAGAGGGTGGAGCCAAGATGGCCGAATAGGAACAGCTCTGGTCTCCAGCTCCCAGCCCCAGCGACACAGAAGACGGGTGATTTCTGCATTTCTACTTGAGGTACCGGTTTCATCTCACTAGGGAGTGCCTAACAGTGGGTGCAGGACAGACGGTGAAGCGCACTGTGCGCGAGCCGAAGCAGGGCGAGGCATTGCCTCACTCGGGAAGCGCAAGGGGTCAGGGAGTTCCCTTTCCTAGTCAAAGAAAGGGGAAACAGACGGCACCTGGAATATCGGGTCAGTCTCATCCTAATACTGCGCTTTTCTAACGGGCCTGCAAAACGGCACACTAGGAGATTGTGTCCCGCACCTGGCTCGGAGGGTCCTACGCCCACGGAGTCTCGCTGATTGCTAGCACAGCAGTCTGAGATCAAGCTGCAAGGTGGCAGCGAGGCTGGGGGAGGGGCGCCCGCCATTGCCCAGGCTTGCTTAGGTAAACAAAGCAACCAGGAAGCTCGAACTGGGTGGAGCCCACCACAGCTCAAGGAGGCCTGCCTGCCTCTGTAGGCTCCACCTCTGGGGGCAGGGCACAGACAAACAAAAACTCAGCAAGAACCTCCACAGACTTAAATGTCCCTGTCTGACTGACAGCTTTGAAGAGAGTAGTGGTTCTCCCAGCACGCAGCTGGAGATCTGAGAACGGACAGACTGCCTCCTAAAGTGGGTCCCTCACCCCTGAGCAGCCTAACTGGGAGGCACCCCCCCAGTAGGGACAGACTGACACCTCATTCAACCGGGTACTCCTCTGAGACAAAATTTTCAGAGGAACTATCAGACAGCTGAATTTGTGGTCTCACGAAAATCTGCTGTTCTGCAGCCACCACTGCTGACACCCAACCAAACAGGGTCTGGAGTGGACCTCTAGTAAACTCCAACAGACCTGCAGCTGAGAGTCCTGTCTGGTAGAAGGAAAACTAACAAACAGAAAGGACATCCACACCAAAAACCCATCTGTACATCACCATCATCAAAGACAAAAAGTAGATAAAACCACAAAGATGGGGAAAAAACAGAGCAGAAAAACTGGAAACTCTAAAAAACAGAGCACCTCTCCTCCTCCAAAGGAATGCAGTTCCTCACCAGCGACAGAACAAAGCTGGATGGAGGATGACTTTGATGAGTTGAGAGAAGAAGGCTTCAGACGATCAAACTACTCTGAGCTACGAGAGGAAATTCAAAACAATAGCAAAGAAGTTAAAAACTTTGAAAAAATATTAGAAGAATGGATAACTAGAATAACCAATGGAGAGAAGGGCTTAAAGGAGCTGATGGAGCTGAAAGCCAAGTTTCGAGAACTACGCGAAGATTGCAGAAGCCTCAGTAGCAGATGCGATCAACTGGAAGAAAGGGTATCGCTGATGGAAGATGAAATGAATGAAATGAAGAGAGAAGGGAAGTTTAGAGAAAAAAGAATAAAAAGAAATGAACAAAGCCTCCAAGAAATTTGGGACTATGTGAAAAGACCAAACCTACGTCTGATTGGTGTACCTGAAAATGATGGGGAGAATGGAACCAAGTTGGAAAACACTCTGCAAGATATTATCCAGGAGAACTTCCCCAATCTAGCAAGGCAGGCCAGCATTCAGATTCAGGAAATACAGAGAACGCCACAAAGATACTCCTCGAGAAGGGCAACTCCAAGACACATAATTGTCAGATTCACCAAAGTTGAAATGAAGGAAAAAATGTTAAGGGCAGCCAGAGAGAAAGGTCGGGTTACCCACAAAGGGAAGCCCATCAGACTAACAGCTGATCTCTCAGCAGAAACTCTACAAGCCAGAAGAGAGTGGGGGCCGATATTCAACATTCTTAAAGAAAAGAATTTTCAACCCAGAATTTCCTATCCCGCCAAACTAAGCTTCATAAGTGAAGGAGAAATAAAATACTTTACAGACAAGCAAACGCTGAGTGATTTTGTCACCACCAGGCCTGCCCTAAAAGAGCTCCTGAAGGAAGCACTAAACATGGAAAGGAACAACCGGTACCAGCCACTGCAAAAACATGCCAAATTGTAAAGACCATCGAGGCTAGGAAGAAACTGCATCAACTAACGAGCAAAATAAACAACTAACATCATAATGACAGGATCAGATTCACACATAACAATATTAACGTTAAATGTAAATGGGCTAAGTGCTCCAATCAAAAGACACAGACTGGCAAACTGGATAAGGAGTCAGGACCCATCAGTGTGCTCTATTCAGGAAACCCATCTCACGTGCAGAGACACACATAGACTCAAAATAAAGGGATGGAGGAAGATCTATCAAGCAAATGGAAAACAAAAAAAGGCAGGGGTTGCAATCCTAGTCTCTGATAAAATAGACTTTAAACCAACAAAGATCATAAGAGACAAAGAAGGCCATTACATAATGGTAAAGGGATCAATTCAACAAGAAGAGCTAACTATCCTAAATATATATGCACCCAACACAGGAGCACCCAGATTCATAAAGCAAGTCCTCAGTGACCTACAAAGGGACTTAAACTCCCACACAATAATAATGGGAGATTTTAACACCCCACTGTCAGCATTAGACAGATCAACGAGACAGAAAGTTAACAAGGATATCCAGGAATTGAACTCAGCTCTACATAAAGTGGACCTAATAGACATCTACAGAACTCTCCACCCCAAGTCAACAGAATATACATTTTTTTTCAGCACCACACCACACCTATTCCAAAATTGACCACATAGTTGGAAGTAAAGCTCTCCTCAGCAAATGTAAAAGAACAGAAATTATAACAAACTGTCTCTCAGACCACAGTGCAATCAAACTAGAACTCAGGATTAAGAAACTCACTCAAAACCACTCAACTACATGGAAACTGAACAACCTGCTCCTGAATGACTATTGGGTACATAATGAAATGAAGGCAGAAATAAAGATGTTCTTTGAAACCAACGAGAACAAAGACACAACATACCAGAATCTCTGGGACACATTCAAAGCAGTGTGTAGAGGGAAATTTATAGCACTAAATGCCCACAAGAGAAAGCAGGAAAGATCCAAAATTGACACCCTAACATCACAATTAAAAGAACTAGAAAAGCAAGAGCAAACACATTCAAAAGCTAGCAGAAGGCTAGAAATAACTAAAATCAGAGCAGAACTGAAGGAAATAGAGACACAAAAAACCCTTCAAAAAATTAATGAAGGGTTTTTTGTGTCTCTATTTCCTTCAGTTCTG
>NW_026652284.1:54964291-55122380 GCF_009828535.3 Hylobates moloch
AAAAAAAAAAAAAAAAAAAAAAAAAAAAAGAAAGAAAGAAAAAGAAAAAGATTTGTTTGCTAATCTCAATCAAAAGAAAGCTGGAGTGCCTATATTAATATCAAAGAAAGATTTCAGAACATAAAAATAATAGTAGCTATAAGATAATTAATTCACAATAATAAAGGGAGTGAGTTTTTTAGGGGAAAATAATATTAAACATTTAAGCACTTAATAATAGAGCTTAAGAAATACACATAATGGGCCAGGCATGGTGGCTCATGCCTGTAATCCCAGCACTTTGAGAGGCCGAGGTGGGTGGATCACGTGAGGTCAGGAGTTTGAGACTAGCCTGGCCAGCATGGCAAAACCCTGTTTCTACTAAAAATACAAAAATTAGCCGGGCGTGGTGGTGGGTACCTGTAATCCCAGCTACTCGGGAGGCTGAGGCAGGAGAATCACTTGAACCCAGGAGGCAGAGGTTGCAGTGAGCCAAGATCATGCCATTGCTCTCCAGCCTGGGTGACAAGAGTGAAACTCCATCTAAAAAAATAAAAATACACAAAACCAGAACTGATAGAACAAAAAGGAGAAATAGGCAAATCTACCACTTTATTCAGGAATTTAACCCTTTTTCAATAATTAATAGTATAAGTGAAATACAGGTTTAGTCACTCACTGCTCATGGAGTTCAATTAATAAGAGCAAAGTCTGGTATAAAGAAAGTGACTGTTTATTACAAAACTAGCTTAGTGGAAGTACAGCCTTCCTGCCTTAAGGGTACCGCCTCATCTTTGGATCAGAAAGTGGTTGCTTTTAAAGGGGGCCTATTATGAATGGCACACAAGGGAGAAAGCAAGCAGGTGTGGGAGGTGTCTACATGTTAGCTTGGTGCCTCATCTATTGGGCAGTTGAATTGGCATCTTCATTGGCAGAAATATTAATAGATTGTAAAGGTGTCCAAAAACTCTCCAGGTGGGAGAGAGTTTTGTATGGGACTTTGGGTTGTAAATTGGCGGCTATCTTTTCAGACAGTTTCCTGGTAGGTGAAAATTTCATAGCAGGCATATTTTGGGTTGTAAGTCAACTGTTAACTCTTGGATCACCTTTTTGGTGGGTGAAGTTCTGCTCTAGAGCTTCTAAGCACATAATTAGATGAACTTGCCCTATAGGGAGTGTCTGGGGAAGACAACGTAAAAGGTTATAATTGCATTTCTAAAGGGCTAAATAGGAAATGGGGAAGGGGGAAATGGAGAAAGGAGAAAAGAAGAGAAAATAATTTTAAAAATTGTAAATCATATTTTTCTTTAACAAGTGGGGGTACTCAGTTATGGTAAGATGAAGAGAAAAAAACATCTATAAGAATACTGAAATCTTAACACTATCAATCAGGTTGACCTTATTGACCTACAAAGAGCACTCCATCCTAAAAAATCAGAATACACATTCTTTTCAATGTATATTTTATGTGTATTTAATGTATAGTTCACACTAAATATTTACCAAGATCATATTCTGAGTCATAAGTTAAGATTCAATCAATTAAACTCATACAAAGTATGTTGTCAGACCACAATTAGAAATCATGAATAGAAAAATCTCCAAATATTTGAAAATTATAAGGACATTTCTAAGTAAACTGTGTGTCAAGAAAGGAATGTAGAAAATATTACAAACTAAATGAAAATGAAAATACAGCACATCAAATTTTGTGAGATGAAGTTAAAACAAAACTTAGTGGAAAATTTATGACATCAACTACCTGTATTAGAAAAGAAGAAAGGTCTCAAATCAGTAATCTAAGCATAAGTTTTAAGAAATAAGAAAAAACAAAATAAAATCCAAAGTAAATACTTTTTAATGTCACAGAACATAATAATAAAAACCAGAGCAGAAATTAATGAATGAGAAAACGGAAAAGTAACAGAAAAAATTAATAAAAACAAAAGAATTTTTAAGATTAATAAAGTTAATAGGCTTTTTGGCAACCAATGAGAAAAATAAGAGTAAATATGCAAATTACCAGTGTCAGGAATAAGATATGTGACATCACTAAAGAGTTTATTGATATTAAGAGAATAATAACAGAATATTGTCTTTTAAAATATGTCAATAAATTTGACTACTTACAAGAAAAGAACAAATACCATGAAAGATAAAAATTAACAGAGTTTACTAAGGAAGAAATAGATAACCTGAATAGTCCCATATTTAGTAAAATAATTGAATTGTAGTTAAAAACTTTTTACACAGGAAACTTTAGACCCGGATGGCTTCACTAGGGAATTCTATCAAACATTTAAACAAGAAATAAAGCCAATGCTATACAAGTTCTTCCAGAAAATTATAAAAGAGAAAATATTTCTCAACCAGTTATACAATGCCAGCATTACTCAAACACTAAAACCAGACAAAGATATTGCAAAGGAAGAAAATTGCATGCCAATATTCCTCATAAACATGATACAAACATTTCTAACAAAATTTTAATTGATCAAAGTTAACAATATATAACAGTGATAATAAATCAAAACCTTGTATGATTTATTCCAAGAATGCAAAATGGGTTTAACATATAAAGATCAATCAATTTAATATGCCAGATTATTAGACTAAAAAAGATAATCTCATTTAATGTAATAAATGTATTTTATTTATAATAAAAAATAATAATAATAAGTAATAATACTTATTTCTAACCTAAGACTCTCAGTAAGCTAGGTCTAAAAAGAGAGTGCTTCAAGCCGCTATGAACACATGTAAAAAACCTACAGGCAGCATAATACTTAATGGTGAAAGAAAATTCTTTCTTCATAAGACCAGGAAAAATGTAAGAATATTTACTCTCATTCTTTGTATTTAACATTATATTGAAAGTTCCAGCTAGTGCACTAAAATAAAAATAAATAAATAAATAAATAAATAAATAAATAAATAAATAAACAAAAGATGTTGATATTGGAAAATAGTAGTCCTGTGGGAAATGTATGGCACCATCTACCTGTAATAGAAAAGAAAAAATGTCTCAAATCAATCATCTCAGCTTACATCTGTTCTTTATTTGCAGACAACATAATCATCCAAAAAAAAATTCTATGGAATCTTCAAAAGATACTAGAATAATGGTTGAATTTAACAAGGTTGCAGGATGCAAGATTAATATACAAAATTTAATTGTATTTGTTTATTCTTGGAATCAATAATTTTAAATTGAGTTAAAATTCAATATCACATACAATAATATTCTTACTTATGAAATAGAGAATAATCTTCAAAAGGTATGCAAGACCTGTAAAATACAAACTATAAAATATTGCTGAGAAAAAAATTTTAAAACTTATGAAAAGGAGAGTTATGTTCATAGTTTGGAAGATTCAACATTGTTAATATGTCAAGTGTCTAAATTAATCTATAAATTTCTCAGCAGTCCTTTTCTTTTTAGTAGAAATTGACATGCTCATTCTAAAATTTATGTAGAAATGCGAACCACCTAGAATAGCCAAAAAAACTCTGAAAAAAGAAGCAACTTGGAAGACTTACATTACCTGACTTCAAAAATCTTTATAAAGCTACAGTAATCAAAGCAGTATGATATTGGCATAAGGATAAAAAATGGTGAGTTCAGAAATATACTCACACATGTACAGTTAATTGCTTTTTGACAAGGAACCAAAGGCAATTCAGTGGAGAACAGATAGTTTTTTCAATAATGTTGCTGTAACAATTGAATGTCAGCAATTCAATTGAATAACAACACCCCACTGCCTACCTTACATCATATACAAAAAATGAATTCAAAAGAAATATAGACCAAAAAGTAGCAAGCTAAAAATATACAATCTCTAGAAGAAAACACAGGAAATTGGATTAAGTAAAGACTGCTTAGATATAATACCAGAAACATAATTCACAAAGTAAAACATTGATAAATTGAACATCATCAAAATGAAGAACAGCTCTTAGAAAGACACTATTAAGAGATTGAAAGATAAGTGAGAGACTGGTAGAAAATATTTGCAAATCATGTATCTGATAAAGGGTTTATACTTTGAACATAAAAATCTTTCAAAACTCAATAATAAAAATAATGTAATATTGGCAAAGTATTTGAATAGATACTACATCAGAAAATATATATAATGGCAAATAAGCACATTAAAACACTAAACATCAAGTTTTCTTTAGGGAAATGGAAAGTAAAACACCGTGAGATACCACTGCACACCTATTACAAACATCTTATATTAAAAACACTGACAACATCAAATGTTGGAGAGGATGAAGAGAAACTGGAACTCTCATATACTGTTGGTGGAAATATAAAGCAGTAAAACTATTTTTTGAAAGAATTTGGCAATTTTAAAAAAAAGTTACATAAATTACATGCCATTTAATTTGATTAATAGTTGATTTTAAAATGACCCTTCCTAAATGGCCTAAATGGTGAATAGTATTTGTGAGCCTTTTGTAAGACCTCTGTTAACATTCCCTGCTGTAATGTAAAAAACACATTTCTTTAATAATCTTGCTTCAGAAAGTCTCTCATAAATAGTATATTTTATGTATTTAGACAAGGAGAATTATATAATACATAATACTTTTCTTTTTTACTTTGTAAGGACACTTGGAACAAAATGTAATGTTTCATGATTATAAATCTCTTAAGCTGTGGTTTTCATTTATCTGTTCCCTCAGCTTTATGGCTCCTCATGTAAATTTGCAGAAATCCATCCATTCATCCATCCATACACCACCTATCATGATTGATAGGACGTTCAACTATTTGGAAAGCCAGTAGAGGAAATTGTGAAGCAGGTTTACTCTGCACAGTTGCTTGCCTGACTTGGGTGCGATAGAACACTCACACAAAGTTACATGAACCAAATTTGTTACTTACAGATAGACGGCAAGGGACAAACAAAGCCTGGGATTCAGGGCAAGCTCATTCCCCCAAAGCTCAGGAAAGCTACCCAAGGTGAACAGAGTCTTATCTTCAAGTGCTCCACTTGCACCACATGTGTAGAACAGCCTGCCTTGGGCTTTGTACCTCAGTGGCCACATGACACGTTGGGCAAAAGTCCTGAAGGACACCCTGTTTCTAGGGCCAACTGGAACAGAGCCTGGACTGTTCCAGCTACCTCCTCTTTATCTCACAGTGTTCCATTCCCAGCACATTCTACAGGTATCCTTGAGAATTACAAGTGAGAAAGTGGAGAGAATTGGGTTGGTCCACTTCCATTCAGAGTTGGTCCACTTTCATTCAGAGAACTGTCCTGCAGGCATGTTTAGAGGTATCTATTTGAGCATTTCTCATATCTTCACTTATTAGTGTCTGTAGCTGCACCATTTCTATCTAAGCTCACTCTGAGGTAAAAGAGCCAGGATTTTAATAGAGAACTGACATACCTTAGCTTGGGTTGAGAAAATAACTGTAGTTGGGCAGCTAAATCTTCTCCCCTGCTTGCCTTCTGCCTGGATAGAGGTCATGCTCATTACTAGGTAATTTATATACATGTAATCTGGAAAACCAAAATGCAGTTGAAGCATGAGTTATGATTTGGCTAGCCATAGAAGAAAAGAGGGAGTATCCTTCTAATCATCTTTATCTTTAGAAAGTCTGGAAAATGACCATTTGTCTGAATAACTGAACTACTAGTTTTACTTAAGTCTTAAAAGTCATTTTATGCTGTAAAAACATATTGCTTTTAATACATTTTAGTTATTTTTTTCTTCATGTGAGTGTAGTAAAAGCAGCAGGAAAAATAATCTAATATATATCTATTAAACAAAAATGTTTTTCTGCAGTTCCTGAGAGCCAGAGACAAAGGTGGCAGCTTTGGAGCAAGGGGAGAGCCAAGAAAAGGATCCAGAACTGGAGTGGAAGGTGGGAAAGATCTTTGAGTGCAGCTGCACTGTGTGGGAAGACAAATATGATAATGGACAAACAGCTGTTTGAATCAGACAGTGAAACCTCACTAAAGGGAGAAAAGGGAGAGCGTTGCTGATGAGAGAGGCCACGGCTACAGTTTTGTGGGTAGAGGTTCAGTTATGAGGGCTAAAATGCTTAGACAGAAATCTCTGGGTTGAGGCTGAAAGAATTGGAGACCGGCAACTACAAATATAGCAAGTGTGTTTCTTCTTGCTCTCAAAATATACTTTTAGCACTTTGAAGTGACTGGTACTATATGAACATCACACAATATTGTAGACAATCTGAGTTTAGTATTCAAGAAGGGTAAGGCATACAATGATGATCAATTATAATATTCTTGATATTCATGATTTTGAAATCAGAATAGCTATACCATTTGCAAAGAGAGAGTCCATGCGTTTTAGGCCAGTGACAATGACTGTGTTTCTCTCATCTGCATGAGGCACCAAACTGAATGGGATGGGGTTAAATAGCCTAAGAGGCTTGATGGCAGGGATTCATTTTTTTTTCCCCCGAGACAGAGTCTCGCTGTGTCGCCAAGGCTGGGGTGCAGTGGCATGATCTTGGCTCACTGCAACTTCCGCCTCCCGGGTTCAAGCAATTCTCCCCGCCTCAGCGTCCCAAGTAGCTGGGATTACAGGCACCCACCACCACGCCCGGCTAATTTTTGTATTTTTTAGTAGGAATGGGGTTTCGCCATGTTGGCCAAGCTGGTTTTGAACTCCAGACCTCACGTGATCCACCCGCCTCCGCCTCCCAAAGTGCTGAGATTACCGGCATAAGCCGCCATGCCTGGCCTGCAGGGATTCAATTTTTAAGCTGTTATCAGGATTTGTTGATCTGGTTTTGAGGTTTTTTTTTTTAAATACGATGGTCAGATCTAGTCAGAAGCTACTGGCCATGAATTAGGTGTATTTTGGTTATGCATTGAATTTTAGATATTTACATGAATTTAATTGATGGAGACAGTAGTTTTATATATTTAGTTTTCTGAATCTTTATCAGGGAGTTTTTCCTGTAATTTGAGAAATCCTAATAAACGATTTCACATCTTCCTCAAAGTAACATAGAGGATTCAAACAGTTGTTCAGATGATTTAAATGTTGTGATTTTACTCAGTTACCTAACATTTTAAATTATTTCTATAGTTTCTTCTCCTTTGGCTTGGAAACAGTGGCAACAGTAACTTCTAAGAGTTGAATATTATTGAATCCTTTCTCTGATCCACCTACTAGGTTCGGTATTTTAAAAACAAATTATAGAGTCAGATAATCTTTGTTGGCCTTTTATGCCTATTAAAATATCTGTTAAAAATATTTCCTCTATTTATTTTGATCTTTTTGTCTTTTTTCTCTGCATTCAGAATCATTATCTTCTACCTGTTACTCTAAGACAGTGATTTGATTTTTGACAGTGGCTATTCTGGTCCGTGCTTTTATAATTGATCTATTTGATCTATAATGGTGCTTTTAAATTCTCAATTTATTGTCTCAATCTTTAAAAAATCATATATTTGGATTCTAGTTTTTCTTGAATTCATATGCTTATTAAATTCTTTTATAACTTGAACTTCTCAAAGGCAAATTGTCTTCTAATCGTTGGGTAGTTTTTCTTTACATTGCTTTCCTGTTATAATATTTTCCTTTACTTATATTTCTTTTCTTTATTTCTATTCTGATTCCTATTTCTTTTCTTTTCTTTCCTTTACTTTCTTCTCAATTTAAAAAATATATGCCACTTCTTTTAATCTAGCATATTTTAACAATAGGAATTTTTCAGACCAACTTTTTGCTCTGATATAGGGTGGCTGAATATTTTTGACACTGTTACCACTAGGGATGACACAGAAAAGACAATTTCATCTCTTTTTTTCACTAGATTGAATGCAATTTTTTCCCATGAGACAAAATATCCCTGAATTTTCTTTTTAAGTTCCTCTTAAGAAGGTTTCAGAATTCCTCTATAGCTCAAAGCATCAAAGGAAGAACCAATTTTAATTTGACTTTGCTTTAGGTGAATTAACCATCTTCCTAGTCTCTTATTTTCTTTAACGATTTGCTGTCTCTCCCACGCTTCCTCCTTAGAACAGCTGCTCTCTAGCCTACTTCATTGACAGCACCAGCCAAGTGAATAGGTCAGAGAAGAGAGGTAAGGAAGCCAGCTGTGTGGGTTGTACCTCCCTATGGAGCCAGTTAATGACACACGGGGCTCAATCCACTATCTTCTGCTTTTCCCTCCAAACTCAAATATTCTCTGAACCTCAGCTATCACCATCCTGGTAATTACACCTACTTTCACAACTCTAGCTCTAATGTCATCCTGAGAGTAGCTCATCTTCACATGTGAGATTCTTTCATAGAATCAAAGATTATTGCAGCCAGAAGCTGAGTCCACTGTGCCTCATCCCCATCTTGCAGATGAGGGAAACAGAGGATTGGCAGAGGTGGGTACAGAATCAAGCCCATGTACCTTTTAGTCCAGTGTTCTTTCATCTCACTTTATTGTATCCACTCTTCAAACTCAATATTTCAAAATATAATTTACATTTTCCCTGATAACTGGCTCCGCATTTCAGCTTCTCAGTGTGACTGGCAACTCCATTGTCTTGTGTTCTCTTCTTCTTCTTTTTTTTTTTTTTTTTGAAATTATACTTTAAGTTCTAGGGTACATGTGCAGGTTTGTTACATATGTATACATGTGCCATGTTGGTGTGCTGCACCCATTAACTCATCATCTAACATTAGGTATATCTCCTAATACTATCCCTCCCCACTCCCCCAACCCCACAACAGGACCTGGTGTGTGATGTTCCCCACCCTGTGTCCAAGTGTTCTCATTGTTCAATTCCCACCTATAAGTGAGAACATGTGGTGTTTGGTTTTCTGTCTTTGCAATAGTTTGCTCAGAATGATGGTTTCCAGCTTCATCCATGTCCCTACAAAGGACATTAACTCATCATTTTTATGGTTGCATAGTATTCCATGGTGTATATGTGCCACATTTTCTTAATCCAGTCTATCATTGATGGACATTTGGGTTGGTTCCAAGTCTTTGCTATTGTGAATAGTGCCGCAATAAACATACGTGGGCATGTGTCTTTATAGCAGCATGATTTATAATCCTTTGGGTATATACCCAGTAATGGGATGACCAGGTCAAATGGTATTTCTAGTTCTAGATCCCTGAGGAATAGCCACACTGACTTCCACAATGGTTGAACTAGTTTACAGTCTCACCAACAGTGTAAAAGTGTTCCTATTTCTCCACATCCTCTCCAGCACCTGTTGTTTCCTGACTTTTTAATGATCGCCATTCTAACTGGTGTGAGATGGTATCTCATTGTGCTTTTGATTTGCATTTCTTTGATGGCCAGTGATGATGAGCATTTTTTTCATGTAAATGCTCATCATCACTGGCCATCAGAGAAATGCAAATGTTTTAATTCTTCTATATTTTATGTATACAATTATTTATCATGTCTGTTAAATTTTATGCTTAATACCATGTCTCACCTTCCTTTCTTTTTAAGTATTACTGTCCCTATACTCTGAGGACTTTATGTTTATATAATTGCAGTATTCTATTTTGCATCCCTGTTTTTGGTTTTCATTTCATTCATATAAAAATATAATCTGACAGCAATTGTATACCAGGCACTGTGGATATGTGGTGAGCTTTCATTGTAAATGAAGGAAGTAAACATACATTAAAGGCTGTAGATAGACTTGTTTTCTCTGATTCTTTCCCTCCTACTCTGTCTTAAACCTACCTGACTCAGGCTTTTGACCCATCACAGCACCAAAACTGTTCTTGCTCTGTTTACTCTTGATCTGACCTCTGCATGGCTAAATCTAATGGTCTAGAGTGAGTCCTCCTCCTATAGACTAGGTTTCATTTAGCAAATGTTTCTGAGGATATGCTACATGCTAGCTCTGTTTCAGGTTCAAAGTTCCACAGATCTCTACGGCAGAGGCAAAATGCCACCAGTCTCTTTGCATAGCAAGGGTGACCTTTACTCCAGTTGCCAAAAAGTTCCTCATCTCCATCTGTGACCACCTCAGCCTGGACTTCATTGTCCATGTTGCTATCAGCATTTTGGTCAAAGCCATTCAACAAGTCTCTAGGAAGCTCCAAATCTTCCCACATCTTCCTGTCATCTGAGCCCTCCAAGTCTCTAGGAAGTTCCAAACTTTCCCACATTTTCCTGTCTTCTTCTGAGTCCTCCAAACTGTTCCAATCTGTGCCTGTTACCCAGTTCTAAAGTTGCTTCCACATCTTCACATATCTTTATAGCAGCACTCCACTCTCTGTGGTACCAATTTACTATATTAGTCCATTCTCACACTGCTATGAAAAAATACCTGAGACTGGGTAATTTATAAAGGAAAGAGGTTTAATAGACTCACATTTCCGCATTGCTTGGGAGGCCTCAGGAAAATTTCAATAATGGCAGAAGGCAAAGGAGAAGCAGGCGCCCTCTTCACAGGGCAGCAAGACAGAGTGAGTGCAAGCAGGGGAAATGCCAGATGCTTATGGGACCATCAGATCTTGTGACACTCACTCATTAACAGCATGAGGGAAACAGCCCCAATGATTCAATTGTGTCCACCTGGTCCCACGCTTGACATGTGGGGATTACAATTCAAGGTGAGATTTGTATGGGGACACAGAGCCAAACCATATCACCACTGGAACAGAATGGAGAGCTCAGATTTTTAACAGGGCTGCCAAGACCACGCAATGGGGAAAGGACAATCTTTTCAGTAAATAGTTTTGGAAAAACTGTATACCCACATGCAGAAGAATGAAACTAGACCCTTATCTTACACCATGTACAAAAACCAACTCAGAATGGATTAGAGACTCAAATGTAAGGCCTGTAACTATACAATTGCTAAAAGAAAACATAGGTTAAAAGCTCTTTGACACTGGTCTGGGTAATTATTTTTTTGGGGTATGACCCCAAGAGTACAGGCAGCAAAAGCAGAAAGAGACAAATGGGATTATATCAATCCAAAAAGCACCTGCACAGCAAAGAAAGCAATCAACAGAGTGAAGAGATGACCTATGGAATGGGAAGAAATATTTGCAAGCTATGTATATAATAAGGGTCTGATATCCAAAATACATGAAGAACTCAGATAACTTAAAGGCAAGAAAATAAATAATCCATTTAAAGAACGGGCAAAGATTCTGAACAGACATTTTCTAAAAGGTAAATGAAACAACGGGTATATAAATGGTCAACATGTATATGAAAAAAAATGCTGGCTGGGTGTGGTGGCTCACGCCTGTAATCCCAGCATTTTGAGAGGCTGAGGCAGGTGGATAGCTTGAGCTCAGGAGTTCCAGACCAGCCTGGCCCACACGGCAAAACCCTGTTTTTACTAAAAATACAAAAATTAGCTGAGCGTGGTGGCATGTGCCTGTAGTCCCTGCTACTTGGGAGGCTGAGGCATGATAATTGCTTGTACCTGGGAGGTGAAGGTTGCAGTGAAACAAGATCTCATCACTGCACTCCAGCCTAGGCCACAGAGTGAGACCCTATCTCAAAAAATTAGAAAAAAATTTAAAAAGACGAAAAAAGAAAAAAATGCTCAATATCACTAATCATCAGCCATAATGAGGTATCACCTTACCTATCAGAAATGGCTATTATTAAAAAGAGAAACAATAACAAATATTGGCGAGCATGTGGGGGAAAAACCTGGCACACCGTTGGTGAAAATGTAAGTTAGTACAGTACAGCCATTATGAAAAACCACAGGGAGCTTCCTCAAAAACTTAAAAATAGAATTGTCATTTGCAACAATATGGATGAACCCAGAGAGCATTAACTTAAGTGAAATGAGTCAGGCACAGAAAGATAAATACCACATGATCTCACTTATAAGGGTCCCAGTAGCAGAAAGTAGTGGTTATAACGGACTGAGGGCAGGGTATTGGGGAGATGTTGGTCAAAGAACACAAATTTCAGTAAGACAGGAAGAATAAGTTCAAGAGATCTATTGTTCAACATGGTAAGTATATTTAACAGCAACTTAGTGTATATCTGAAAATTTGTAAAAGAGTAGATTTTAGTGTTCTCATCACAAGAGATAAGAATGGTAGGCAATTGTTAGGTTAATTAGCTTGATTTAGCCGTTCCACAATATATACATACATTAAAACATTATGCTGTACCACATAAATATATATAATTTTTATTTGTCAGTTTAATAAAATTGAAAGCTCAGAGAAATGTCCTTAGATGGGAGTGACAATTGGAGACATTTTGCACAGAGGGAACATGTGCCAAGGCCCTGGGGCCAGAAGAAGAACATGAAGTCAGTGTAACAGAAGATGTACTCATGTCACTGAAGCGTACACAGCGTCGGGGAGAAAAGTACAAAAGGAGACTGAACAGATAGGCAGGAATGTCAACTGTTCAGGACTTAAAGATCATGATATAATGTGTTTTTGAATTTTAAATTTTATTCTAAAAGAAATACAAAGTCATTATTAAAAAGGTCTTTTAGGACCTTTTAAATGGCACATCTTTCAATGGAGTCAGGTACTAACATAAAACTTGTTTTTTCTCTCTATGACTGTGGTCAGCATACTCTGAACACGCCAAGTAACCAAAGACTTGAGAAGGCTAGGGGTGTATTCACTACTACAAAGATGCAAAAGAAACGAACTGGGTCTGTGATTCATTTCTTCTGGATCTCAGAATAGAATTCTTCACGTTAGGTCTTTATCTCAATTGCTACATGGCTTGATGATCTGTATATAAGGGATATTGAACATTGATTAGGCCAGTGAAAGAGAAATCTTGTTAAAGGTTGCCAAGGTGAACAAAGTTAAAAAGCTAAAATTTTTAATCATGAAATTAGAAAGGTACTTTTTCCTACCCATCTCAGAAGCAGTGGAGCCAAGCAGTTATATTCCCTTTTACATTTGGCATCCTGGATGTAGTACCTTTCCAAAAGCTATTTATGGCATGACCAAAAAGAGCCAGCTTGTGACTAATTGGTAATATTTTAGTTTTACCAAGAGAACTAATATATGTTTTAGTTTCGGCAAAGATAGAAATCATGGAGATTTTGGTCCAACTCTTTTCCGTTTTTTTCCGGGAAAAATTAGCCACAAACTGTTGTATAGCTTTTAGGGCACCGCACAATGGCCAAGTGATTCTCTTCAAATTGAAAGCATATCGTTCTTTTCCACATCACTGGTACCACAGCCAAGTTTCTGGGCTTATGTCACTTTGCCTAAAGTTCCAAGGGGGTTGATTTCACTTCAAGCATATTCTTGATCTTTCTTCTGGGCAACCAGTGTGGTTTGATTAGATTGACTTTCTGTAAACACCCTGGAGAATTTTTGTGGAACCTAAGTCTGTTATTGAAATGAAGCATTTGCTTATAATCATGTTCTCATATCATTCAGTACACAACTGGCTCTTCCCTTAGTTGCTGTTGTTTTTAAATCCAGATTCCCAACTATCTCCTACCTAACATTCTGTGAGAGAGTAATTTTCCGGAGTTTGTATACTTGCCATGTATTGATAAGCAGTGTTTGTACATTGACAAAAATGCTTGTAAATGCATTCGATCGACCTGCTGAAATTTCGATTTTTAGAGTCATTTTAATATGGCATTTTCCCTTAAAATTTCCAGGCCTCATGGTACTTGTGTATTTATTTGTATTTGTTTAGGTATTCCTAACACTTAAATACTTTGAGGTGTGTTCTTTCTGATCATCCCTGCCCGTGGAATTCTGTATAGTTTTCTCACTCCGTCTCTAAAATAATTCAACCAGAAATGCAAAGGAAGGAGGAAATGTGATTCTCTTTTTTGAGCTTTAGCTGCGAAGGAGTTAAGGAGGAAGATCATAGAAAGTTGGATAGAGCACAGATGAGCACAGTAAGGATGAAAACCCGTATTCACAAATCATATGGATCCAGGAGTAAAAGTTGTGCTGATTATTATTATTTTGGCTCTTGTAACCTGCTGTTCTGGAACCTGAATACCTTTTTTTTTGAGACAGGGTCTTGCTCTATTGCCCAGGTTGGAGTTTAGTGGTGTGATCACAGCTCACTGCAGTCTCAGATTCCTGGGCTCAAGTGGTCCTCCTGACTCAGCCTCCTAAATAGCAAGGACTACAGGCATACATCACCATGCCAGGTTAATTTTTTTTAACTTTTATTTTGTAGAGACAGAGTCTCACTATGTTGCCCAGGCTTGTCTTGAACTCCTGCCTTCAAGCAATCCTCCCACCTCAGCCTCTCAAAGTGCTGGCATTACAGGCATGAACCACAGCACCCAGCCGTGAATACCTTTTATGAAGTGCACAAAAATGATAGTATTTGTAGAGCACACTGAGGCAAGCTATGGAAAAGATTTGAAGGCATTTATGTAGTGTTTGGTGACATATATTTATAAAAACTAAATGTAAAATTTTAAATGTAGATTTTACCAAAATGTAGATTTTGATAAAACAGCACAAATTTTGAAGAACAAATTTTGAAGAGCTTGCTTCTGTTTCTATTCTAGAGAGTTACGCATAATTTCTATTTCAGTGATTATCTGTCCAAAATTCCAATAGATGCCATTATCAAGAAACCATTTACTCAAATAGTTAATAAAGTTAAAGAATGTTCTTACAACCATTTAAAGACTTTGACAATTAAAATTATATTTTATATTTTGTTATAATTTTTCCCCTTTCATTGACAAATGTAATATTAATGATTCTTGCAATAATATAAGTTGATTTTGGATTCCAATTTGCCTTTCTCACATCAAGCATTTCAAGTTGATAAAATTTTTGAACAATAATCTGTAATTATTATGCATACATTATAAGAGCAGTCACCCTACAGCAATCTTGGATGCCTTTAAATGATAAATTAGCCAAAATGCAAAGATGAATATTTGGGAACATCACTTATAACATTAATTACAGGGGCCTCAAAGAGGCTCCTTTTTTCCCCCACCCTCCACACTAGCACTCCCTGGACACCTGAAACAGGACCTTCTCCAGCAGCTCCCTGACGCCCTATCTACAATGCAGCACTGGACAGCAGCTGTCGAAGTGGGTGCCCCGGGAGAACAGCACCTCCTTGGCTCACTCAGAGCAGAACAGCAAGTGCTGGGTTCTGCTCCCATTTTGCTGCCAGCAATTATCACTGGATACCTCTTTAGAGCCACTTCTCCTGGGGTGACCTCCTAGGATCTTCAAATTAGGCTGCTGGTCATAAAAAACGATTTTGCCTCATTTCCTATACCCCTAGGTCCTGGTTTGGCCACTAAGGGCTGAGTGGATAACTTCCTTTCAGAAATTTGTACTTTATTTCCGTTAGTGTGCCAAAGTACAGGGATTGGGCTATTTCTTTCTTATAACTAGTAGTACCTTCTCTGTGGATGGAAGTAAGAGGGCTCCTAGGCAAGGTGTCTGCAAAGTTATGCCAATTCCTTTGAGAATATAGAGAATTTTCTCAGGATGTAGAATGGAAAATTGAAGTCAGATCTAGGACAAAAATTCCAGGATGTAAGATTGAATTTCAAGGCTCTAAGCAACAAGATGCTTCATCTTCTATATACCATGAATACTACCATTCTCTACCAGTAATAGAAAAGACATTGTTGGCATCTGCACCCATCTCTTTCTGTATTTTTTGAGTTATCCGACATTTCCACATTTTGCTGACAGGCTAAGGTGAAAGTCCCCATCATTTCATACCTGGACATCCCTACATTGTAACTCTGCATGCTCCTCCATTCCCCAGTACATTGTCTACACTGCAGCCAGACTGACCTTTTACAAATGCAGACCAGATTATAACACAGGCAGCAGAAAACCTTTCATATCTTACTATTTTTCTTAGGAAAAAGAACAGAAATCCTTAATATGGCTTTAAAGTTTTTATGTTTTATTTTCTGCTTAATTCTCCAGCCTTAAAATATTCTACTCTCCCCTGGCTGGGCAGCCATGGTGGCCTCTGTCATGTCCTTTAACATGGCCTGTACCCTTCTTGGCTCTCACCCTGCCCACAGTCTCCAACACACGTTCACCTTTCAGAGCTCAGAACATATGCCATCTAGAAAAATCCTCAGTTGAGTCAGGTTCTGCTGTTTTATATTTTCAAGACATCATATACCTTTCCTTCAGGACACATGACAGTTTATAATCATATATTCATAAATACCATCATTTGTTTAATCTCTCCCACTCCCTACTGTAAGCTGCATGAGAGCAAGACATTTGCCTCTTTTTGTTATTTATTCTAGATTGGGAACTGACACTTAGTAAGCACGTGACCAATGGCTGATGAGTGTTGCTGAATATCTGAAAATATGGGCTCATAAAAATTTTACCAAACCCAAATCATTATATGAATAATTTGGATACTGTAGAAGCATTCTGAGAAGAAATAATGCCAGTAGCATGAAATATACTTAATGCCTATTTGAAAAATCTTCAGGCAACACTTTCCTATTTTTGGTTTAGATATTTTAAGGGAAAATTAAAGCTATTAGTTAAGTAATTCAGATCACGGATTTTTTTAAAAAGTGCCAAATTCCACTTTGATTTGAGATTGATAATGACAGGTAGGAGTAAAGTGAATTTGTTCTATATGACCCAAATAATTGTGTCAGTTATCCCTTTAACATGTGGTTGTCCATGTAATGGTGTGTTGGTGTGTTGGTTGTTTTACACGTGCCGGAATATTTAAGGAATCCTCCAGGGTGTCTGAATGTAATTAAAGTATAACATAAGCATTTTTTAAAAATGAAATGATTAAATCTCTACTTTCTTAATGACCTCTTCCATGTTAACAAGATTACAATTAGGGATGTGGAGGATCTAAAGGGCCTTTAAGTTGAAATCTCTCAAGCTTAGTAGACATGTAGCCTGGCTGACGGGCTGAGTTGATTTTTGGCTTAAGTTGAACATGGCATAAGGATTGTGCTCTCCTTTTCCATAGTGCTGGGGTTTTGGAGGACTTTGGTGCACTGATGCCTTCTGATTGCCTTGTTCTGCTTCCTGTCATTGTTAACATGGGCACGAGGAAGAGAGAGTAACTCATATTTGAATTAAAGATCAGTTCAAAATTAGAACAGATATCTATTACAAAAGATTTGGCCTTGGGGATTGGAGACAGATGCAGAGATGAGGGAAGCATAAAACCAAAGGAAACAAAGCATCTAGAGAACCCAGGAACTCTTTGGACAAAAGTCTTTGTGTGAAAGCAGAAACTAAACATTCGTTCAAGGGCTTGGATGGTCCAAAGCAATAAAACATAACTACCTCCAGAAATGAGAGAAAGAAAAAAATGTGATAATCTCTAAGTCCAGGTTGAAATATCAAACCATGTTCGTGTGGCTCAGATGAGCGTTGGAGATGAAAAATATTTTGTCAGAAGCTTATAGATGTGGAAGGCTGTGGTGGTGGTGAGCTTCCTTTTTCAGCCTAGCTCCTTGTTCAGCTAATTCAGTAAAAACAGTGCTTGGGGCAAAGCCTAATCGGCAAACTGGGAAATTGGGCATTTTGAGGGCGACTTCTAATCGGTCTGGATCTCCACAGTTCAGGCTCCAAAGTACTTAGAAGGTGTTTTTTAGTTCTGAGTGATGATCAAAGGTTACCAACTGTATGAGAATTGAAGTTTACTTTCTAGGAGTTCAGTAGTAGGCTAAAGAAGGTGCTTAATAGAGTTGCAGTTAGAGAAATATTACAAGGTATAATTCAAGAGACAATGAAGTTGTGTAAGTCTGACCTTTGGTGTTGATTCTTCTCTGAAAATGGTTTCAATCAAAAACAGCATAGAAGACTGTGGTGGCCCAGGAAGCAGAAGACTGCTGGAAAAGAAAAAAAAGTGATATCTTGTTTGACGGCATAGACAGGACTTCCATGTTTTTCCAGTAATCTGATGGGAGAGAACATTTTACTTGAAAACAATTGTGAAGGCTTTTTAAAGGAAAATCCCCTCCAGTTCACTGTTTAATTGAACGAGGACTTTTTGAGTTCCTCTTATGTCAGCCAGCGTGTTGGTTGCTTTCACACAGATTTCCTCATGAAACTAATTTACTGCCTAGCATACTCTTTCATTAAAACATCACATAAACATTTTTAACAAGTTTAAGTTTTTGGCAGGCAACTTATTTGATGACAGAGGCTTTATGCTGTTAGGCCACGGTAAACTGTTAAATATATTAAATGAGCACTTTCATAGCAGTCTACTCATTCCTTTATTCCCTGACTCAGCAAATATTTATTGAAGCCAAACGTTAAGAGCCAGGAAGTATTTTTGACATTAGAAATTTCAAAGTGATTGAAACAAGCAGAGAGGGGCACTTAGCCAGGTTGGAGAGAATTACTTTCAGGATGGTTTTCTACAGTAGGTGATGCCTAGGGTAGGGGAATGTGGGAAGTGGTCTAGGAGGATGGAAGAGTAAAAGGAAGGTGTGAAAAGAGGAAACAGCAAGGGGCCAGCCTTTTGCATTCCAGTATAGTGTTAGTCATAGGCTTCAGGGCTCTCCTTGAGGGCATAGGTACTTAACTTTCAGAGAGCTTGCTCCTGTCAGCTGAGGGCAATTCTTTGGAGAAGGGGAGCTACTGGAAGCCTTTTGCAGCCAACACTCATAGAAGCTGGGAGTGGCGCATTGGCCCAGTGCAGGGTATCTGAGTGGTGCACCAAAACAGTGTCGGCCAACCACAAGAGTGACTGGGAGACGAATAATAAATATATCAATGGTCACTCCTCTTTGACAAAGCTTGAATAGGGATGTTTCCCCGGCAACATCCTTAGCCCTGTGTTCACAACTGTTATTTCTCTCTAAGCAAAGTCCACTCTTGTCTGCTGCAACTCAGCACCACCTTCTGATGTCCTCATGACTCCCTCACCCATGCATCCAGCCAGGCTTTCTCCAAATAAACGTTTGTTGAATGGATAAATATACTAAGAATTCTCTGACTGAAGAAGGAGAAAACATAATTACAGGCAGAGTAAAGAGTTGTTCGAAGGCACATTCAAAAGCTAGGACAACGAATTTATGTCATAGTGGAAGTTAGGTCTGTTCAGAATGAAAAGCAAGTGAAAATGTCCTGGTTGTATCTGATAATAATGCTAAACACATTTTTTTCCTAAATCAAAACAGTTATTTTTGTTCAGCTCAAAATAGACTCCCAAGAATACTCCTCTCCTTACCCATTGTTTCCAAGAGAGAAAATCTGACATATTTAATCAATGGACTGAAAATGAAGTTTCCCTTTTCTCTCCCCAAGGCAGCGGGCTGCTGCTCTTTCTGGATGTTGGGGCGAGAGACAAGTCAGGCTTGGAAGGGTGTCCTAACTTTTGCAAATGTCCATTTTTCTGTCCAAGCACAGAGAAGGTAAAGAGCCAAGAGGAAATGGTGAAGAGGGCTATCTTGGCAAGACTTTTACTCCAGAAAGAGGAAAGACTCTTCAGAAAAAGGACAAAAGTGCAAAAAGATTTCTCTGAAAAAAAAAAAAAAAAGAAAAAGGGCAATCCAGCTTAAAAAACTTTGATGATAAGTAATTCTCTAGGGATAGATAGCTAGCAAAAACATTCGACTGAGCTTCAGAAACAAGCTCTCTGGAAACTGAAGGACACAACACTGGCTGGACATTCCTGGCAGTGAGCTATGAATGGCACAACATAGCATCTACATCTCCTTAGTCATTCGTTCTATTTTGCTCTACATTAACAATCCACAAGAAGAAGAGTAGAAAGTGTTAAGGAACTACCATTTTGTGCCTCTGACACCGCAGCTACTATGCAAGTTGTTTCCTGTAGCCTACTTCATTTGATCCTCAGACTGACTTGCTATCTTCTTTGTAAAAATGAGGAAACCAGAGCTCAGAGATTCAATAATTTGCCCAACTTCATGTATTTATTGAGTGGCATGTGCTTTTATCTATGCTTAAATGTAATTATGTGTACTTAAAGGCAAATATCGTTCTCCATTTTCCACATATCCAAGATTTTAGGGATGATAGGGTTTCTCTGAGTTATGGTTGGTAATAAAAAAGAAACTTTTTCATATTAGAGTAGTTTGAGGATAGAGCAATTATCACGTAAGGTACACTGCTCAGAGTCTATGCCCGCCTCATTCAGGACACTCTAACAATAAACATAGGCCTTTTGGCCTGGTGGGCTAGATAGTCCCTGTGACAGCCAGACTCCTCCTTTGGTTATCTGTGGAGTAGGAGGGAAATTAAATATACATCTGCCTCTTTTCTTCCAACAACAAATCTTAAGAGATTATTGCTAGTTATAGCAGCAATGGTTTCTGGTATAGAAGAATAAATAGAAAACAATGTTTGATATATTTGAATAATTAGTACTATCCTTTTTTGTGAAAGCTTTGAGAGTTACTTGATTTGTTTTTTATTCTTTTGACTTGAAATTGAGAGGCATATTTCTACTTCTTTTGACTCTTAAACATTTAAGATTCTTCTAACTTTTGTGACATAGAGATTTAATATAATTACCTAATCATATATTTACCTGTTTAAGGTACTTCAACAGCTGTTGATGTGATGGTTTCTGTGAATTGGTAGAAAGATTTTGGACCAGTAGTAACAACTTCTCAAAAACCCTCTGTCTTAGTTTGGGCTGCTATAACAAAATGCCTTAGACTGGGTAATTTATCAATGACAGAAATTTATTTCCTGTATTTTTGGAGGATGGGGAGTCCCAGGTCAAGGCCCCAGCAGATTCAGTGTCTGGTGAGGACTTGCTGTGCTTCAGAGATGGTGCCTACTTGCTGCATCCTCACGTGGCAGAAGGGGCAAATGCTGTGTCTTCACATGGTGAAAGAGACAAACATGCTCCCTTCACCTTCTTTTATATGGGCACAAATCTCATTCATGAGGCCCTCATGATTTAATAATTTCCCCAAAGTTCTCATCTCTTAATACTATTGCATTAGGGGTTCGGTTTCAACATATAAATTTGGAGGGACACAAACATTTAGACCATAGCAGCTTTCTTATTTCACTTAGGAGTATATCAAGCATACTCAGCAAGAGAAGCTGAAGAGGATGAGAGCCCTCTAGCTTAGACATCACAACACCTCTATGAGGCCATTTTTCCACTCATTGCTCCATTGCAGGCGATCCTTATGATCTGGGCATCCCTCCCCTTGAGCCGACTGTGGCTGTGGGAGGACGTATTGATAGTGGCTTCTCCTGGACAACGGCATGAGTGCACAGGTTTCTCCAAGACTCTCGCCAGGGTGATCCAGAGGAGGAAGTTTGGTATCCGGGTGCCACCAGCAGGATGTGTGGCCACCAGAGCCTGCGTTTGTGATTGGGGCTTATTATCCTATAGTGG
This sequence comes from Hylobates moloch, assembly GCF_009828535.3. NCBI lineage: Eukaryota > Metazoa > Chordata > Mammalia > Primates > Hylobatidae > Hylobates > Hylobates moloch. Next base: position 54,985,543 of record NW_026652284.1, read on the forward strand.
CCCCACAGTTTCTGTCTTTCAGGGGAGAGCCTGCTTGGCCCGTGTCTCTCCCTGAGTGCTATACTTACCTCTCATCAGCTCATTTATTTTCCAAATCTTCTCTGAGGTGCTGTTATCTTACCTAGGGATTAAAAACAAAACTTACGGCCGGGCGCGGTGGCTCACGCTTGTAATCCCAGTACTTTGGGAGGCCGAGGCGGGCGGATCACGAGGTCAGGAGATCGAGACCACGGTGAAACCCCGTCTCTACTAAAAATACAAAAAAAATTAGCCGGGCGTGGTGGCGGGCGCCTGTAGTCCCAGCTACTCGGAGAGGCTGAGGCAGGAGAATGGCGTGAACCCAGGAGGCAGAGCTTGCAGTGAGCCGAGATCGCGCCACTGCACTCCAGCCTGGGCGACAGAGCGAGACTCCGTCTCAAAAAAAAAAAAAAAACTTACTTAGGGAAAAAAAAGTTATATTAATTCTGGAAATAAAAGCATTTTAAACTTCAGGCTTAAAAATTATAATTTGCTGCACATTCGAAAGTAAAACACATACAACATCTAAATGTAAATATATTTGGTATGACTTTAGTGTTATCCTTCACCAAAAATCTGTATGTAATTCTGAATATTTAGGTTGTCAGTGCTAGCCTTTCCCCATTTCCCTGGGTGAGATAATTATCATGGGAACTGGAAGAAATATTATACGTGGCTCTTTTCTCTGAAGACAAACTTCCTATCTTGGCATAATCAGCTCGTGATGATTGGACCCCTACCTCACTGTTTTTGTAATAGTCTCGGTTTTATGATATAGCCAATGACTCCCAGGCTGTCTCTGTTTTCTGGCTCTCATCTCACCACTCCTCACCTTTCCGGTTCAACCTTCAGGACTCAACTTTGATAACTCCTCTCCCATGACTATATGATATATCCTACTCTTTTGTTTGTTTGTTTGTTTTGAGACAGGGTCTTGCTTTGTTGCCCAGACTGTAGTACAGTGGCGTGATCATGGCTTACTGCAGCCTGGACCTCCCAAGCTCAAGCGGTCCTCCCCTCTCAGCTTTCTGAGTAGCTGGGACTACAGGCATGTGCCACCACCCCTGGCTAATGGTTTTATTTTTTGTTTTTTTTTTTGTAGAGACAGGGTCTCTTCATATTACTCAGGATGCTCTTGAACTCCTGGGTTCCAGCGATCTTCCCACCTCAGCCTCCCAAAATGCTGGGATTATAGGTGTGAACCCTTTCCAGCACACATCCCACTCTTAATTCCTCATTAGGTGCTTCTAGTGTACGTTACTCTCCATTGTGACACGCCGGTGGTAGTTCTTAGGCATTATGACTTGTCAGGCACAAGTAAGAAAAAGTCAGCACTCTGGTACCAGGTACTCACAAGCTACTTTTGTTGTTGCTGTTGTTCTGGCTTATTCCCATTCCCTAAGCACAAGGCTCCTCCTCAGAATGCCATCTTACCTTGCTAAATGACAGCAGAGATTGATTTCTAGCATTGTTATGTCACTTGCATGAGTTGTACTTGTTATGGGTTTCCTAGGCTCAATGTACTACTAGTTCTGTCGCATCTGTTTAGGTATTTGTTTGCATGTGTACTGTTCATTGGAGCTGCATCAATGCTGAGTACACTAAAGATAGTAACTTAGTTCTAGTCTTATATTGTTGATTGTCCTGATAGATGTATTGACATGCAATTGACTGGTTATAAAGACATTCAGAGATGTAACTATGAGCCTTTGACTACTACAAGGATGAAGAACATAATGGAGATATAATGCTCTGTAAACTTAAGAATGGTTTGTACATTTCTAAGTTGGTTAATGCAGTCTTTCATTAGCTTATTCAACAATCATTGGGCACATTAGATGTACCGAGCCTCTTTTAAGAGGGAGAATGAAAGTTAAATTAATAGACACTTTCTTTCCTCAAATATCTGGAAGCCTAATGGAGGAGGAGGAGGACATTAAGTTATTTCAGTAAGTGGAGAGGCTTGATTCTCATTTTACTATCTATTCTAACACTTGCAGAAAGCATGCTTGCTCTTCAGATTTAGGCTTCCTGAAAGGTAGGGAGGGCATGCTATTGGAGAATTCAGGAACTAGCAATACTTAGAACAGGCATTCAGGAAAGAGATTTCAGTTTATGTTGGAGAAAGGGATTGAAAAGACTTGCCAGTTCCCAGAATTAGAAAGACCAGATTACCAGTGTATTAGTAAGCTATTAATTGAGGCAGAGACAACAAGGCAGAGGTTTATATAGACAACCTATGCACAAATAGTCAGGCCAGAGGCAGGAGAAACTTGTTGCTGATGTCATATAGTATTTGACAGATTATAACCTGTCACGTGTATCTTTACTTATAAGCTGCCGTAATTTAGAACTCTTGCAAAGTAATTTCTTAATACATTCTTAATACATTTTCACCTTAAATTTTTTTTTGAGTTGTACTATCATTTTCAAGTAGCAGCAGCAATTATTGTAATATTTACTCAGTGCTTAATCTTGGGATGAGTCCCCTTGGGGACGTATATGGCTTAATATAGTCAAAATTACACTTTTGTTACCCTGAGTGAGTACAGACATTATCTTTAAGGAAGCAACATCATGTAATCTGTTAATACACTGCTCTTATTCAATTTATAAGACTACTGTATACAATCAGGAGACATCTACCACTACTTCACAGGTACCCCAAGACAGAAATGGACAACGAAATCTGAGGGGTCCATAGCTTTATGCTAGTCATGCTAGACTCACTGAGATTTTGGCAGGGCAATTGATTGATTGATTAATTGATCCACTCTTTCATCAAGTATTTATTGAATGTCAGATATGGATATTATGTCAGGAATATGGCTTATTTTTATTCAAAAGAAGGAAAATGTATACTCATTAGCCTAATTTTATCTAATAATTCCATGAAGAACCAGATAAGTTACAGTGAAAATGACTTATTAGGATTTTAGAGAAATTTGGGGGGCTGGGGGTGAATGGAAATATGAGAAAAAGGGAGAACAGCACACCAAAAGGGTATTATGGTCTCATTTGACTGAATACTTATAACAATTCCACAATTGTAGAATTATGAAATATTTATGGGTACCTACTACATGCAAATCACTATATTAGGTACAGAAAGCACAAAAACAGATTTTTTTTTTTTTACTATCAGGAAGGTTTACCTCTAGTGAATTGCATTAAACATACATAGATAAATATAACATGAGATGAAGTTTATCAGGTGTCTAGGAGATATTTGAAAGAGTACATTTTCAGCTGTTTGGGTATTTGGAGGCACAATGGAGATGTCATTTGCACTGGTCCTTAATTACTGGATAGGTTTGGGATCCATAGATATAGAATGAAAGAGAATTACGAGTGAAAGGAGCTGTAAGCAAAACCATAAAGACAATAAATTAAAGTACACACACAGAACACAATTTGTTCCACTTGGCTAGAGTGGAGGGAAATAAAGTTCGAAATTCAAACTGGGGTCATCTTTAATGCCAGGCTGAAGAGTTTGACCTTTATTTAATAGGCAATGAAAAGTGTTGCTTATCAATGTCAACACGTAATTCGTGGCTGGATTACGCAGCAGGATTTTATCAATCTATGTCATCATGACCTCTGAAATCCAACCTTTGGTCAGGAGCATATATTGATGTCTAAGAACTTTAGGATTAACTTCCCCAGGGAAATTTATAGCACAGCTTTAGATTTGATTCTTTAGAGAATTTTTATTTGAGGCAATATAAAAGTCTGATGTATTGTGTGTTGACTACAAGTTTTAAAATAAATGGTGGAATGCTTTTGGTTTGCCAATTTCTGAAAAGTAAAATAATGACATATTAAGTAATGGAAATGTGGGAATTAAAACTTTCACAGAAAGAGCAAACAAACTCATCATTTTTTTTCCTTATCTCTGTTTCTGTGTCAGGCCCCCTTTCTGGCTCATGTCTTGTCCTCCGAGATGTCCTCAGTTGCCTCTATTTCAGTTCCTTTTTCTTTCCATGAGGGGTGAGACACCATTTTGGAACTTAGTAAGCCACGCTTGGCCTCAGTGTCTGAAAATAATTGGAGTAATTTCATTTTGTTTCTTCTAGAGGGGGGATCCAGAAGGTTCAGAAGTTGACCTGTTCTTTACTTACCTTTCTGTAGACCTTACCTTGTTCCAAGTCCTGCTGGGATGATAGCCTTTAATGTATTTCTCACTGTGTGGTGCTCCAATAATCCACCAATTCTGCAAATGTTTGCCCTTGAATTTAGGATGCTTTTACATTTTTTCTCGGAAAACAGTTTTACCAGCTGACAGTCTGACTTAACTAAGTTCCATATATAAATTTATGCAGGAAGGAGAGGGAGAAGAAAATATGCAGGAATGAAAACAAATATTTGAATGCAGTGGAATAGCTCAAAGCGCGAATCCAAGATATGTCAAGTTAGAGTGATTTTTAAAAAGATCTTTGAATTTCAGAATATTTTATGACATTCTCTGCCAAAAACTCCATGTTTGCATCAATGTCTTTCACCATTTTATGGCTCTTAGTGGTGTTTCATGGTCCATAAATTTAATATATTGTCCATGCTACCTATCGTGTACCCTGAGATAAATTCCCAAACCACATTGGCACACTGAGAGCAGCACATTAAATGCCTCTCCCTGATTTTTCATGCCCTTTCCATCCATCAAGGAAGCCTATACAAAATACCTTTTATGTGTTAAGCGTACCAGATACTCTATGGCACCACTTTTCAGACTTTATTATGATAAAAATGAACTGGAGGTATATCATGATGCAGATTCTGAGGTCTGGGTTGGGACCTGAAGGTCTGCATTTCTAATATGCTCACAGCTATGTTTGTAGAGGGACCACACTTTGGGTGGCAAGGCTCTTTGGGATTATCTTTAATAAAGAACTCCTAATATAATGGGGTCATTAGGCACATCAAAAGCAAATATAAGGCAATCTGAATACAGTGATACACATATTTCATTGAGAATAGAAAGGAAGAAAGGATTCATTTTGTGGAGAGTAGGAGAAATTCAGAAAGGTTTCATACAAGAGGAAACTTATTAAACAGGGTCTAGGAAGATGTGAAGGAACTGAGCAGGCGTGGAAGATTTTCCAGATGGAAGGACTACATGTCAGAATCCATGGGCTCCATAGACCCAGGTGGCTGGGACTTAGGGTGTACATGGAAAAGAGGTTGGAGATAGGACTGAAAAGGGAGTCAGCTTAATTAGCTTATTTCTTCCAGGATACACATGCAAACACATTCAGGAATTTTGTGAGAGATGGGGAGTGAAAATTAAATAAAACAAACACACACACACACACACACACACAATCCTGGTCAAAGTTGCCATATTGCTTGCTCACAAGTCAATTTTATCTTCAGAGAAACAAAGCCAATTTTAACAGAGAATTTTTGTCCTTAAGCCATGTTTTAACTTTATAACGTGGAGTTTTTAAAGGAAATATAAATAGCACACTTTGGAGAACTTTCATGAGTATCACTCTGAAAAACATACATAACCTTCCTGAGATTCTTCCAGCAAGCTGCTTCAAATCTCCCCTACTCTCCTCCCTCCTTAGAATGTAGTTGCTTTGTAAGTGGGACCTCATGTTTACAGATAAGGTCTACATTTTTGGGTATGGCATGAATAGTCCTTTATGATTTGGTTCCAACTTATCTTTCTAGCCTGTCGCTTACTGTATTTCCCTTCAATGCTCTACAATCTAAGTGGAATATTTACCTTTTATTAATTGAAAAATAAATGCATGGAATGCCTGCTATGTGCCAGAATACGTGTTTGACTCTAGGGATATAGTTTTGAACCCAGCAGATGTGGAACCTGCTTTAAAGGAGCTCATATTCTTGTGACACTGATAGATATTTACAAGTAAATGCAATAAATTGTGATGAGTATTATAAAAGAACAAAAAATTATAGGGATCTTACTTACAATGGGAATCAGTGTACACATTCCTGAAGATGTGATGTTTGAGCTCCTGAAAAATAAAGGGAGTTATCAGAGGGGTGGTTGATGGAAGTTGGGGAGAGATAGAGAGAGAACAGCACATACAAAATGAAGTATTCTAGGCTAATGAGAAAGTGTGGAGCCTTCAAATCTTCAAATGATTTTGAGAAATTCAATATTATTTGACCTAAAAGTATGAGAGAGAAATGAGAGCTAGAAGGGGCCAGTTACAGAAGGCTTTGTACACTGTGTAATGAACATAAACATGCTGAGGGTAATGAAAACCAATGAAGGGTTTTAAGCAGGGAACTTACATAAACAACTTTACATTTTGACATTATCATACAGGCTACAGGATGGAGGATGACTTGAAGGGGATGAAACTAGAGGTGAGAGATCAGCTCTTGCAATTGCTCAGGTGAAATATGCTGATGTTTTGTATGACAGTGGTGACAGTAGAAATGGAGAGAAGTAGATAATTTCACATACGAGGATTTTGGGGAGTAGTGTGGATACAGGAGACAAAGAAGTCAGTGATGACACCAAGATTTCAGGTTTGGGCAGGTATTATTTATTAAGCTGGGGAAGCAATGAGAAGCACTGTCTCTGAGGGGAAGAAGAGAACTTCACATCTGGACATGTGCTTGAGGGTCTCTTGGAATACCTAAGTAAAGATGTAGAGTGGGAGTGAGGGATCAGAACTAAGTGGCGAACTAAGTGGGGAATTTATTAATCTGGGCATCATCAGGATATGGATGAAATCAAAAGCCATGGAAATAGATGTGATTGCTTTGGGGGAGTATGTAGAGTGGAAGGTTGAAAGGCTGAGGACTGAGTCCTGGAGAACATGAACATTGGGTCATGAGCAAAAACAAACAAACAAACAAACAAAAACAAACAAACAAAGCCTGTAAAGTGGCTTGGGAATGAGCTACCAATAGCAAGAGGAAAATTAGGAGAGACTGAGTCCTTAGAAAACAAAGGAAGAGAGTATTTCAAGAAGGAAAAGTATTTCTATGGGTAACTAGGTTTGAGTAGCCTTGAGATCCACATTTGAAAAGTGTCTGAGGACTTGATTTGTCATGGGTGACCTTGGTCAATGTTAAAACTCTTTTCTTTCTCCTGCCTTTCAGCCTATGTTTATATTACATTTTCAATTCTTCTGCAGAATTCCATCCACATTTTAAGATTTAGTTAAAGTCGAATCTGCTTTATAAAAATCTTTTTGATCCTCCATTTGGAGACACATTCTCACTTTTATGTTCATCTGTCATTTTATACACCTCATGTGATCTTTGTAACAGGCTACCTTTCCTTTCATCATTTGGGCATACATATCCTAATAATCCAGAAAGTTTTTTGGGTACAGAAACTCTGCCTTGAATGGGAAGATAATAGCTCGAATTATGAGGATTGCACAACTGGTCACATAGAGTTATTATTTATCTTTGCAGAATTTTAAGACACCCAACCTAATAATGTAGTCCAGGGCTCTGGGAAGGCAGGAATTGTGTTTCATTTCTGTAAATTGTTTTATCCTCAATGCTTAGCCCATGATATATATGAAACTCCTGTTAAAAATGTTCTTGCATATTTTCTTTCACATTTTATTTTTTCTCTGTTGAAAAAGTGATTTCAATTATGTTCCTATTGGACATTTTAGTATTTTTGACAAATTCTAGGTTGTGTCATGGCATTATTATTTCATTATCTTCACAACTTTCATTAAACATACTTTTTTATTATCAAGGTCCCCAGTAAGCAATAATAGAGCTGATGTGGACATTTGTATCCATTGAACTAGTCTGCAAGTGGAATGACATTGTTACACACTGGTATTCCCTTTTTCCAGTAACACTTTGAATGACAGCCACTTGAGTCATGGTGGTACTTACGTGGGTTTTGCTTGTCACAGTCCCATCAGATGTCACCAGATGTCATCAGATGGTTTCAGATGTCACCAACAGCTCCTTTAATGCCTTTATTAATGTTTGATCACTTAGGTTCTATCTTACTTTCACTTCTTTAATCCATAGTTTGAAAGCAAGAGCATTTAAATTATTAAATTATTCCCTTCTCAACATGGAGCTTCTCTCAATGCGGGGATAAGGGTAGACACTGAGGCTGGACACAGTAGCTCACGCTTGTAATCCTAGCACTTTGGGAGGCCAAGGCAGGTGGATCAGGTGGATCATGAGGTCAGGAGATTAAAACTATCCTGGCCAATATGGTGAAACCCCGTCTCTACTAAAAAAAAAAGTACAAAAATTAGCTGGGCGTGGTGGTGCGTGACTGTAGTCCCAGCTACTCGGGAGGCTGACGCAGAAGAATCGCTTGAACCCAGGAAGCAGAGGTTGCAGTGAGTCGAGATTGCACCACTGCACTCCAGCCTGGATAGGGCAAGACTCCGTCTCAAAAAAAAAAAAAAAAAGAGTGGACACTGGTGCTCTCCCTGGCCTCCCTTTTAAGTTCTGAAAGCAATTCAAAGAGAAAGAGGCAGGTAGGTCATCAGCTTTCTGGAAGAGGTTATACTCTATCTCAAACATGCATCCACTTACTCTTTATGTTCTTATAAGGACTCAGGTACAAATTAGGGAAAATAAATGCCAGCTGAGGTTTCCTTCCTTTGCACCCCATCCAGGGAAAGAGATCTGACAGTATCCCAGGAAAGCTTTCCATAAACACCGTCCTTTTTAATTCAGCCAGAGTTACATCCAGAAAAACAACCACTTGAAACCCTTTGCCCCTATCTTCGGATTGCTGCCAAAGCTTTTGCCTTAGCTTACTTCAACAAGAATAAACTGTATGGAAGCTCTGGAGTTCTCAGGGAATGTGACTGCCTGCCCTGCTTCTTTAAGGTCATTAAAATCCTGGCCTTTGCCAAAAGACTTAGAGCACAGCCATCCTGTTCTTGGAGTGAACTGTAATTTTGCTTAGGTCACAGACGTTTTAGTGGCCAACAATATTAAGATGGGTACTTTTTAATGGTGTTAAGTATAAATGAAATGCAAAGGGTGAGTACGATAATTATAAAATTGTGTTTATTATGAAGATAGTCTGTATAAGAAATTGCTAGGACATTTACATTCATGAATTATTGAAAATGAAACAGGCTTCCTATTATTCTGTCAGATAAAGAACTTTATATTCCAAATGCCAATTTCTTAGAGATTTTATTTTCTTTATTGGGTCCTAAAAGCTCTTCATATTTATCCTGGGTGCATTTGTGGCCATGTACATATAGCCAAAAAGATGTGATGATTTATAGTCCTTTGGGTATATACCCAGTAATGGGATGGCTGGGTCAAATGGTATTTCTAGTTCGAGATCTCTGAGGAATCGCCACACTGACTTCCACAATGGTTGAACTAGTTTACAGTCCCACCAACAGTGTAAAAGTGTTCCTATTTCTCCACATCCTCTCCAGCACCTATTGTTTCCTGATTTTTTAATGATGGCCATTCTAACTGGTGTGAGATGGTATCTCACTGTGGTTTTGATTTGCATTTCTCTGATGGCCAGTGATGATGAGCATTTCTTCATGTGTTTTTTGGCTGCATAAATGTCTTCTTTTGAGAAGTGTCTGTTCATGTCCTCTGCCCACTTTTTGATGGGGTTGTTTGTTTTTTTCTTGTAAATTTGTTTGAGTTCATTGTAGATTCTGGATATTAGCCCTTTGTCAGATGAGTAGGTTGCAAAAATTTTCTCCCATTCTGTAGGTTGCCTGTTCACTCTGATGATAGTTTCTTTTGCTGTGCAGAAGCTCTTTAGTTTAATGAGATCCCATTTGTCAATTTTGGCTTTTGTTGCCATTGCTTTTGGTGTTTTAGACATGAAGTCCTTGCCCACGCCTATGTCCTGAATGGTATTGCCTAGGTTTTCTTGTAGGATTTTAATGGTTTTAGGTCTAACATATAAGTCTTTAATCCATCTTGAATTAATTTTTGTATAAGGTGTAAGGAAGGGATCCAGTTGCAGCTTTCTACATATGGCTAGCCAGTTTTCCCAGCACCATTTATTAAATAGGGAATCTTTTCCCCATTTCTTGTTTTTGTCAGGTTTGTCAAAGATCAGATAGTTGTAGCTATGCGGCGTCATTTCTGAGGGCTCTGTTCTGTTCCATTGATCTATGTCTCTGTTGTGGTACCAGTACCATGCTGTTTTGGTTACTGTAGCCTTGTAGTATAGTTTAAAGTCAGGTAGCGTGATGCCTCCAGCTTTGTTCTTTTGGCTTAGGATTGACTTGGCGATGCGGGCTCTTTTTTGGTTCCATATGAACTTTAAAGTAGTTTTTTCCAATTCTGTGAAGAAAGTCATTGGTAGCTTGATGGGGATGGCATTGAATCTATAAATTACCTTGGGCAGTATGGCCATTTTCACGATATTGATTCTTCCAACCCATGAGCATGGAATGTTCTTCCATTTGTTTGTATCCTCTTTGATTTCATTGAGCAGTGGTTTGTAGTTCTCCTTGAAGAGGTCCTTCACATCCCTTGTAAGTTGGATTCCTAGGTATTTTATTCTCTTTGAAGCAATTGTGAATGGGAGTTCACTCATGATTTGGCTCTCTGTTTGTCTGTGATTGGTGTACAAGAATGCTTGTGATTTTTGTACATTAATTTTGTATCCTGAGACTTTGCTGAAGTTGCTAATCAGCTTAAGGAGATTTTGGGCTGAGACAATGGGGTTTTCTAGATATACAATCATGTCATCTGCAAACAGCGACAATTTGACTTCCTCTTTTCCTAGTTGAATACCCTTTATTTCCTTCTCCTGCCTGATTGCTCTGGCCAGAACTTCCAGCACTATGTTGAATAGGAGCAGTGGGCATGCTGCTATAAAGACACATGCACACGTATGTTTATTGCGGCACTATTCACAATAGCAAAGAGTTGGAACCAACCCAAATGTCCAACAATGATAGACTGGATTAAGAAAATGTGGCACATATATACCATGGAATACTATGCAGCCATAAAAAAGGATGAGTTCATGTCCTTTGTAGGGACATGGATGAAACTGGAAAACATCATTCTCAGTAAACTATCGCAAGGACAAAAAACCAAACACCGCATGTTCTCACTCATAGGTGGGAATTGAACAATGAGAACTCATGGACACAGGAAGGGGAACATCACACTCCGGGGACTGTTGTGGGGTGGGGGGAGGGGGGAGGGACAGCATTAGGAGATACACCTAATGCTAAATGACGAGTTAATGGGTGCAGGAAATCAACATGGCACATGGATACATATGTAACAAACCTGCACATTGTGCACATGTACCCTAAAACCCTAAAGTATAATTAAAAAAAAAAAAAAAAAAGATGTGATGAGTTGTATAATTACCTGGTGAATCCAAGCCTGTCAGGACAACGTGTTAAAGCGATAAAAGCAAAACTACTTTCAAGTCATCATTGCTTGGTTATTTTGAACTGAAATGTTCAGTAGATCTTCCATTTGCTTTGGTTAAGAAAAAAAGAAGCTCATTTTTATCTTCTTATATGTGTTATTTTCTCTATAATGAACTACAAAAATTACATTCATATATTTGCTTTTTGAGTATTACCTGTATTATTAATGTGACTGATTAGAGAAAAATAGAATAGATTGTGGTCCATTTTTTTTTAGTATTATGCTTAATTACAAAAGTTGAGGCTGGGCGCGGTGGCTCACGCTTGTAATCCCAGCACTTCGGGAGGCCGAGGCGGGTGGATCACGAGGTCAGGAGATTGAGACCATGGTGAAACTCCGTCTCTACTAAAAATACAAAAAATTAGCCCGGCGTGGTGGCGGGCGCCTGTAGTCCCAGCTACTCGGAGAGGCTGAGGCAGGAGAATGGCGTGAACCCGGGAGGCGGAGCTTGCAGTGAGCCGAGATCGCGCCACTGCACTCCAGCCTGGGCGACAGAGCAAGACTCCATCTCAAAAAAAAAAAAAAAAAAGAAAGTTGAGAAAACATTTCATGGGGTTTTTTTTGGTAAGCAAAAGACAAGCTGATGTCATACATTTGTGTTTGAATAATTCTGCATCAATATACATGAACCTATTTATCCTCATCCCTTCCAAACAGATTGTAATAGAAAAATAAGATACTTGTAGGTTATATCCAACTATTTAAAGTACGTTTTTAAGTCAAATGTACATTAATAATATTTAGAGGGTGAACACAGGCATGTTTTGGGTATGCTCAATGGTGGGATATATTGCCTCAGCCCAGGGGAGGAAGATGGGAGCCTTGTAGAGATGCCTGGGCCCAGAAGGCATTGAGTGCTGCTGGTGAGGCAGTACAGGGGCAGAAAAGGTAGCAATGGTGGTGGTGTGGGTGACTGGTGGTGTACTATGTACTTAGAACCTTTCAGATGTTCTATTCATATTATATTATTTAATCCTCCCATTTATATGGGAGGTTTTATTACCTCCATTTTAAATATGAAGGCTCTGAAGGTCATTAAACTTGCTCAGGATTGCAAATTGGTAAGTTGCTGTTGGAATTTGGATGCTTTTTTTTTCTAATTCCACAGTTCAAATTTGTCATGCTAGTTTTAGATCACAGTGGTTAATGTGTGCGGTTTCCAAGGATTGGGATACTTCAAGAAGATAGAATTATGCCAAAGTCATTTTTAAGTCCTGAAGAACTTTAGGAAGATTATAGGAAGCTTGCTTTATATGTGTAATTAACCTATTGGGACATATACTGACTCTTGGGCATTTCATGGAACAAATTATTTATTGAGTACTGAGTGCCAGGCATTGTTGTAGATGCTAAAGAAGAAAGAGTGAACCAAACAGCTGCTTCCCAACAAGTCTGATGAGGATAGTCTCAGCAGTACTGACTTAAGAAGTTGGTATATCTGAGATTACTGTTAATGATTTTAAGGTTGCAACAAAATTTATAAACATATCAGTGACATTTTATATATTTGCTAACTGTTGGGAAATTGCAATTGAATACAAGCAGCAGAGTCTTTAGAAGGCAGCACCACCAAGAATTAGTTATTGTGTCTTTCAAGCTTATTTGTGAATCCAGTTCATTTAACTAGATGACTATTGACTTATTAAAAATGCATACCCTGTGTGTGTTCCATAGTGTGTCTCTGAAATTGTACAGGTTAAGCAACCTGATGCTCACATCAAATAGCATGGTTCCCATCACCTACTTGGGTTTCATTGCGTGTCCAGCACGGCTAGCATTTGTTCCTCAAATTCTAACTGTGCTTTTCATTTCCAGCTACCAGCACTGGATAGTTTTATCAGACAGGTAGAAATAGTTTTGAATACACCTAGCCAGATTCCCATGGATAGCAGGTCACATTCACCTTCCTTCTGCACTTCCATTCCCTCCAACAATTGGCAAAATTACATTCGTATGAGTTACCTTACACATTTTCAGATAGACACATATATCTGCTGTCTCTCTGGGAGCATTCTAAACTTTTGTCAGAGCAGTGCTTGGGCAAAAAGAATCCACAGGTAGGAGTATCCAATAATCTGCTCACTCCCAACCTGGTTGCCTTCAAAAGGCGAATTATTCTTGTGCATTCAGTAATGGTTTTTACTATCAGCTCTGCCCTGAACAACTGATTCAGAATTCCATAATTTCTTTCTTAAGCATGGTAGTAAATGTGGTTTCTTGGACTTCTTCACATGTACTTAGCAATTTGAACCTCAGTAGAATTAAAAAAAATTCTTTCAAGACCTAGAAATTTGAAAGAATTAACAATTCCAGGAGGCAGAGTAAAAAAAAGATTGGTAAGGGAAAATATGAATTTGTTTTTGCTGGTGTTTCCATAAGTCCAGAGGTATATTTTCGTTCTTGTGGTTTTACCTTTCAGCCCTTTCTCTAAGTCTGTCAGCTAACAAAATACCTGCAGTCCCAAAATGTTTTATTCTCTAGTAAAGAAAGAAATATCCAATTATTCTAAGCATCACTGTTTATTTACTATAATCCCAGTAAATCTAATATAAGCTGAGATAATGAGATAATGCCATCTAGAAGAAAAGTTAAAAAATATAAGAAGCATTTTTTTTTTAAACTTTAGAGCTAAGTAGCAAAGTTTCCCTTGTATGGACAGCTCTCTTAAATTCCTACCCTTCCCTAATGCTACTAAGCAATAGATAATACAGTTGAGTTGAACAAACCAACATTCACCACTCTTTTTATCATTTAAATGGCCTCTTTTAGTTAACAACAAGAAAAAATAAGAGAAAAGCCCTTTTAAATTCTTTCTATAAGGAAAACACTTTCATTAGAACAGACTTTTATCACAGAACTAGATCATTCTGGGGATTGCTTGGTGGTAAGCTTCTTTCTTACTTTTGTATCCTCAGTGCTTAACATCCCCTAAGATGTAATTCTCCTTGTGTTGTTTTCCTGCATAAATATTTCTTATGATTACATTTTGCCCAGTCAATGAAGTCCAAACTCACTAGTATGAGATGTAAAAGGCCCCCATGAGCTGGCACTTTATTCCTCCTCAGTGTCTTTTCTCTCTACTTTTCCCTCCATATGTCACATTGTGCATTTTTAGGAAGAAAAAATATAGTCTTGAGCCACATAATGATGTTTCAGTCAATGATGTCAATAACATACGCGACAGTGGTCCCGTAAGATTATAATACTGTATTTTTACTGTACCTTTTCAATATTTAGACATGTTTGGATACACAGATACTTACCATTGTGTTACAATTGCCTATAGTATTAGTATAGTAACATGCTGTACAGGTTTGTAGCCTGAGAGCAATAGGCTGCACCATCTAGCCTCGGTGTGTAGTAGGTTACACCATCTAGGTTTGTGGAAGTACACTCTACGATGTTCGCACAATGACAAAATCACCTATCAATGCATTTCTCAGAAAACATCCCTTTCGTTAAGTGGTGCATGATTGTAGTGAGTTTTTTTTCCTTTCGTGAAACATAGGTGCCCTGTAGAAAAACCGCTTGTCACTGGGCACAGTGGCTCACGCCTACAATCCCAGCACTTTGCGGGGCTGAGGCAGGTGAATCACTTGAGCTCAGGAGTTCAAGACCAGCCTGGGCAACATGGCAAAACCCAGTCTCTAAAAAAAATAAATAAATAAATTAGCTGGGCATGGTGGTGCACGCCTGTGGTCCCAGCTACTTGGGAGGCTGAGGTTGGAGTATCATTTAAGCCCAGGAGGTTGAGGCTGCAGTGAGCTATAATCATGCCACTCCACTCTAGCCTGGGCAAGAAAGCAAGACCCTGGCTCAAAAATAAAATAAAGAATAAAAAACAAAAGCAAACAAACAAACCAAAAGAAACCAACCACTTGTCTTGGAGCCCTGTCCCTTCATTTTAGATGCTTTATTTATAGAAGTAACAAGTTGGAATTGATTAGCCTGAAGAGGTATTTATGAGAAGTTTTTTTCCCAGTAGCATCTAGACTTGCATTTTCAGCACATTTTTACATTGTTTAGCTAAGTAAGAAGAAACGTACTGTGGGGTGGAAAATTTAGATGGATTACCACTCAAGATATCAAAGTATAGTCATAAACTTAGTTTCAAAGTTGGGGAAAAAGGTGACCTTGGTAAATAAAAAAGTGAATTCCAGTCAAGGAGGCACCATCGAGTTCATAGAAGATTAAATATTTTCTTTTTCTTTCTTTTTTTTTTTTTTTTTTGAGATGGAGTTTTGCTCTTGTTGTCTAGGCTGGAGTGCAATGGCACGATCTTGGCTCACCACAACCTCTGCCTCCCAGGTTCAAGCGATTCTCCTGCCTCAGACTCCCGATCCCGAGTGGCTGGGACTACAGGCATGTGCCACCACACCCAGCTAATTTTGTATTTTTAGTAGAGATGGGGTTTCTCTGTGTTGGTCAGGCTGGTTACAAACTCCCAACCTCAGGTGATCCGCCTGCCTTGGCCTCCCAAAGTGCTGGGATTACAGGCGTGAGCCACCGTGCCCAGCCTAGAAGATTAAATCTTTATTAATGAGATCTGATCTCACCTGGAACATAGTGACTGCTAATGCTTATGAATTGACTTGAAACTTAAAGCCCAGATGGTTTTACTAGTAGCAGAGTTATCTAGAAAGAGCAAAGCCATGGGGCTATTCCATTAATCAGACCCATGTCTACTGCTTGATGTCAGGGCAACATGTATCTCTCAAATTTATCTATGTTACCAAACTGTGCCATTTAATCGTCAGCTTCCTCTATCTGATTTGCCTGAGAAAATCATCCTTTTAATCCTGAATGATTTTTACAACCTAAACCTATGTTTTTTGTGGAGTAGGTCCTGGTTTTCACTACCTCCTCATCTTTTTTTCATCAGTGACCCCTATTAGGAAACTATGTATTTATTTGTTTAGAGTCAACAAACATTTAATGAGCACCTACTTATTTGCAAAGCTTTGTGCCAATCGCTGGGGATACAAAAGCTATTAAGAGTGGCAGGGTCTTTGCCCCTCTGCAACTGAGTCTAGTGGGAATACAAATCGGTAAGTAGTGCCTAAAATACAGTGTGATTAATACCATGATAAGGGAAGTACAGAATGTCTCTTCTCCATTCACGGAAGAGGGCACCTCACTCAGGAATGGGGATCCAGGGAAGACTTCCTAGAGGAAGTAAGAGACTTTCATTCAAGTCTTTATGAGAGTTCTCTGGCTGCAGTGTGAAGAGTGCAAGTGAAGAAATGATGGCCACCTAAATATGAAAGTAGAGAAAACAGGAGAGTTTTAAGACATAGGAGTTACAATCCATACAGGTGTTTGATTTGATGTAAGCAGTGAAGGAGAAGGTGTTCTTGGGAATGATGCTCAGCTTTATGGTTTGGGAAACTGATTGGATAGTAGTGACATTGACAGAGAGAGCAAATGCAGGGTGTGATAGCGAGGAGATGATGAGTTCAATTTAGGACATGGTAATTTGAGTTACCTGTGGGAGAAACAAAAAGATATGTTCTGTAGACTGGTGGGCATTCATGTATAACACTGGATATTTAAAAATTACTATCAGCCCCAGGCAAAGTGGCTAATGCCTGTAATCCCAATACTTAGGGGAGCCAAAGCAGATGGATCGATCACTTGAGCCTAGGAGTTCGATACCAGACCTGGCAACCCTGTAAGACCCTTTCTATATGAAAAATAAAAAAATTATCTGGTGTGCTGGTACATTCCTGAATACCCAGCTCCCCAGGAGGCTAAGGTGGGAAAATTGCTTGAGCCTGGGGGGTAGAGGCTGCAGTGAGCTTTGGTCAAGCCACTGTACTTCAGTCTGGGTAACAGAGTGAGACCCTGTCTCAAATAAATACATAAATAAATATATAAATAAATAAGTAAATATTATCAGTAAATAGATCATAATCAAATCATATAAATCAATAGTGGCGGACCTCAGAATTCTACCAGCTATTGGGCCAACACCCAGATGCCTTATTAGTCTGTGTGCAGGAGGCACAAAAGTTCACCTAACCTTATTCACAAATCTTCACCTTAAATGGAGTTTGAAGGAACCTGTTAGTCTTAGGCAGAAAGGCCTATATATATATGCATATATATGCAATGTATGGCCTTTCTGTCTCTTACACATACACACATCGTATTTCAGCAAAGAGGTGATATGGCATTACAGAGAGGTTGCAGGACAAGAGGACAGAAAGACCCAGGTTTTAGGCAAAAGCTATGTTGCTTTCCGATATTTGACTCTGGTTCAGTCTCCAGTTGCTTTAATTGTGAAATGGAGATGACAAAATGGCTCTTCTTACAAGGTGGTTTGAGGCTCGAATAAGTGATGGATTACAAACTGTAATATGTTACACAAATGCAAAGCATTGCAATTAGCTCCTTCTTGGCAATAAACAAATAAAAAATGGAAAAACCAAGCTGTAAGTTTCTGGAAAACATTTCTCTCTTGTAAGTTTTTTCATTCAGATTTATTGAAAAAATGTTTTAAGCATTTAGTCCTAAGAACACATTGTTTAGAACTGAAAAACTGAAATTGGAAATCATATAGCCTTTTAGAATTCTAAGTTAGCAACCTGAAGCATTTGGACTATTATTTGTTTCTTATTTGTTGTGGGAAGTCAGGGACCCCAAACGGAGGGACTGGCTGAAGCCATGGCAGAAGAACATGAATTGTGAAGATTTCATGGACATTTATCAGTTCCCAAAATTAATACTTTTATAATTTCTTATGCCTGTCTTTCCTGCAATCTCTGAACATAAATTGTGAAGATTTCATGGACACTTATCACTTCCCCAATCAATCCTCTTATAATTTCTTATGCTTGTCTTTACTTTAATCTCTTAATCCTGTTATCTTTGCAAGCTGAGAATGTGTGTCACCTCAAGACCACTATTGTACAAACTGATTGTAAAATATGTGTGTTTGAACAATATGAAATCAGTGCACCCTAAAAAAGAACAGAATAACAACGATTTTCAGGGAACAAGGAAAGATAACCAAAAAGTCTGACTGCCTGTGGGGTCGGGCAGAATAGAGCCATATTTTTCTTCTCGGAGAAAGCCTATAGATGGATATGTGAGTAGGAGAAATATCACTGAATTATTTTCCCAGCAAGGAATATTAATAATTGATACCCTGGGGAAGGAATGCATTCCTGGGAGGAGGTCTATGAACAGCTGCTCTGGGAGTGTCTGTCTTATGCAGTTGAGATAAGGACTGAAATACGCCCTGGTCTCCTGCAGTACCCTCAGCTTACTAGGATTGGGAAATTCCAGCCTGGTGAATTCTAGTCAGACCAGTTGTGTGCTCTGGAACTCTGTTTCCTGTTAAGATGTTTATCATGACAATGCATGCACAGCAGGACACGGACCCTCATCAGTAATTCTAATTTTGCCCTTGCCTTGTGATCTTTTATTGCCCTTTGAAGCATGTGATCTTTGTGACTTACTCCCTGTTCATGCACCCACTCCCCAGCAAAAACTTGCTGGTTTTGCAGCTCAAGGTCGCCATCATGGTCCTACCAATATGTGATGACACCCCTAGAGGCCCAGCTGTAAAATTTCTCTCTTTTTACTCTTTCTCTTTGTTTCTCAGACTGGCCAACACTTAGGGAAAATAGAAAGAACCTACGTTGAAATATTGGAGGCTGGTTCCCCCCATACGTATTATTTTCTTATATTTCATTGGGTAAGTGAACTGAGGAATACTGCAAGGAAGACAATACTTTTGAATCATCTCTATGTACCTGATAGATCAATCTAAGTGTTTAGAAAAGATAATACAAGGAAAACAATCACTGTGTCAATGTGGAGATTTGATTATGCCTTTCTTTCTATGGCCTGTTTTCATGAACATTCAATTTTCCTTGGCCTCTTAGGAAAGAAAGGACACACACTGGCACACTATAGTGGAGACATCTGGATCCCTGAAATTGTCTGGCAAAGAGACGTCACTGAGTACCCATATGAATAGGAGACAGAAGCCAGAGACAGAGGCAAAAAAAAAAAGAAAATTAGAATAGGAGACACAGGGAAGTAAACTGATGTTTGTGGCTTAGCTTGATTTTTGGTAATTTAAAAGATAATGTTGATAATATGATTGATGCTGACTTTTAAGAAAGAGAAGAAATAAATAAATAAATCTCATGAGAGACACAGATGCAGGTGTCTTGAACCACTTTATAGAGTTGTGAGTATGTGGTCTGAAATATTTTATGAAAATGACGCCTTGGATACATTTTTTTCTTGTCACTTCCTTTGGTTTTGCATTTTTGTGTGTGCGATTTAGTGCTATTAAAATAGTTTAAAAAATAATGCTGAGAGTTGATCATGCAACTTAAAAATTAAATAGAGAGGGAGACAGTTCTAAAAAGAAATCTGAGGGGTATGAGATAAAAACGTGTTGATCATGGTCTTTCAAATATGAATGTGAATATGAATACATTTACATGTATACCTACATATATATATATATACACAGATAAAAGTTTATTGTTCTTAGGCACCCTGATTATATCACAAATACTTTAATTTTATGCATTTGGTTTTCAAAATATCTTTTACAATTCATTTTTAAATATTTTGTGTTTACAAAATGTCTATGTGTAAAAAACCTACACTTTTACCTATTTAGTGTCACTGTGAATTACTCACTATATGTTTCTCACAGGTAGTTTGAAGAGTTTAGAGAAGTGCATGTTTGAACATCACAGAAAAGTAATATTTAAGTTCAGGTGGTTGTTGGGTTCTGGCAATGTCTATGTAATATTTTATGTTTTTTTTCAAGGAACTCTACATCTATATAAATGTCCAGATATTCACCAACATTTGGCTCTAACCTTCATTGTGCTTGCTTTTATTATTCCTATAAAGTGTCCTTCTATTGAGTATGCATATCTGAAATATGATTTGAAATTTTTAGTATGATTTAATGCTAAACCCTTTGCAATTAATTTCATTTATGATTTTAAAGCATTTCTTCAGTTAAATCTGTGGTTTTATGTTTATTATATTAGTGAAGTTTCCTCCCAGATTTGTTAAGATATAACTTATGCACAATAATATAAGCACACAGTCTGGTGAACTTTTGCAATTGTATGCAACTGTGTAACTACCACCACAATCAGAACATGGTAAAGGCAGACAATTTCATCACCCTTTTCAGTCTATCTCCTCCTCAATGTTATTTGCCTTTTCCGGAATTTCATATAAATAAAATTATACAGTATGTAGTCTTTTGTGTTTGACTTTTTTCACTTAACATAAGGTTTTTTGAGGTTCACTCATGTTGTGTGTGCCAGTAGTTTGTTCATTTCATTTTTATCGGGAGATAGTATTCCAACAGTATAGATATACCACAATCATTTTATCCATTCTTTAGTTGATGTAAATTTAATGTTTTTATTTTCAGTTTTTTGCTATCTTAAATAATGCTGCTATGGCCATTCTCATACGAATGTTTTTGTGGACATATTTTTTCATGTCTCTGGGGTGAAAACTTAGGAATGGAATTTCTATGTGGTGCAATAGATGAGTATGGTGTGGTAGGCACACCACCAACCTGTCTTCCAAGTGGCTGGATGATTTTACACTCCACCGGGAATGCATGAAAGTTCCAGCAGTTCCATGCCCTCATCAGTAGTATTTGTTGGTGAATTTTGGTCATTCTAGTGGGTTTTTAGTGAAGTTTTAAGTCACAGGTTAACATGTGACTGAAAATGTTTCTCTACTAAAAGACAAAATGAAGGTACATTTTATTTGAGGTTCTCAGTCTGGTCAGCCACCAGCACGGACTCGGAATGCATAGCCCTGGTTTTATTGAGCTGAAATATTTTCCTTTTCATAAAGTTAAGTATTAAAGTGTGTTGGTTTCAGTTTGATAATTCAAATACTGCCATTTTAATGGCTTTCATCATAAATCTATTTTATTGCACTGTGTGTCATCTGTCATATCTTGGATAGAAATGCTTTTGTTTCCTTTCTGGTTAATAGACTTGGAAATCATCTGTGTATACGTGTATTTCTTTCCTTTTTGTGATTGGAGTGAGTTAGTAATAAATTCTTTTTTTTTTCTCATTTTTTTCCTTGGCGTGCTTTCAATTCTGTGTTATATAAGGCCACCATAGCCATTGGGAACTGATTGTTTTTAATGATGATTGTTTTCAATGATTGTTTTAATGATGTCTGTTATATTGTACGTTGTCAAATTATTGACACTTTTTGAATATTGTCAAAAGCCTCTATTCTCTTTAAGAATATTTATTTCTCTTTGGAGTTCCACTAAATTGCAAGGTGAATGAATGTGTTTGACAGGTAATGGTTAGAAGTCTGTATGAAATTCTTCTGTGAGTAAAAATTAGCTATTATCACTGAGTATGAATATATGATTTTGGAGTGTTTTTGTTTATAATAAAATAGTGTAACATTTACAATGTATTTTCTTGCTTTTTATTAAAGAATCTTAAAACTATGGAAAATGCAGTTCTATAAGGAGTCTACAATTTAGTGGAGAAGACAAAAACCAAAAAACAAAAATTTAGTAATTCAAGTTGGTGTATGGTATGGAGGAATTATTTCTCCCCACTCCTGATTTTTTTCTTCCATGTGAAAGGAGCTTAGTATTCTTGGCCAGAGAACTTCCTTTTTATCCTCTGCAAGAACACAGAGTAAATTACTTTGCTAGTAGGCATTTGTTAGTGGCCCACATTTCTTAATTATATGAAGTGAAAATACACAGGATCTGAGTCTGCTCACTCTGCTCTTTCTGAACCAGTGAGAAGCACAGGCATTGGTATGTGAAATCAAAGCGTGGACTCATACTTTCTTTTAGGTGGCTATTTCAGGGTTTAATAAGAGGAAAGAAAGGTAGCAAGCCTATCTGGGCTTTTGAACTGAACTGTGTCTTCTCTCTGGCATTCATTGGCAATGATGGTGATATTTTGGTTTCAATTGCTGACTGTCTCGCCTTATTTCTCAGTCGACTTACAACCCATTTGAGGAACAGGCTGGTATTTATTGGAACCCCTGAAAGGCTCCAGCAAGAGTTATATCAACATAGGCTATAGCCTCAGTGTCATCTCTGATTAGTTACTAAAATATTTCACATTACAGACTGTCTCCTGCACTGGATTGTCAGTATTTAAGGCTGTCTTACTCAAAGTATTTGATAGTCCTGCCTGTAGGAGCACGCTGCCTTTTGCACTGTTAGGTTTGAATGTGGCCGTATGACTTATTCTGGCTAATGAAATATAAGTGGACGTGACACATAATATTCCCGGTTAGAGCCAGTGATACTCTCTTTTTCTTGCTTCTGCAATGATGTAAACATACTTTAAAAGGGAGCCTGTATCAGTCTAGGCTCTGGAGTGAAGACCATGTGGACCAAATCCCTTTGCAAATTGGCATTGAACATGTGGCACATATGAGAACTAATTTATTCCTTCAAATTATTGAGATTTGGGGGTTGTTTTTTAGCATAGTATATATCTTATTCTGACTCAGACAGAGTTTCTTATTCCTTGAAAAAGGATTTAATGGTTAAATATATCATGACCTTTGATATAAATGTGATATCTCACAACTTTAAAAATAGGTTTCTCTGGGGTGGGTGGAGATGGGAAAGTATTCTGCATTAAATGTGCTTATCATATAACACATATCTATTTCTGAAAAGTCAAATCGGCTATTCATACTTGTGCATATCAGATTCCTATCAAATTACCCAGTAGAGATCAGAATTTTATGTGAATTGGCCACCAACAAGTATGCTTTGATGATGGAGTGAGCAGAAGAAACTAAAGCTGGGAGGGAGTGGGTAGTTGAGTGCAGCAGAACTTTTAGCAGAATTTAAATTGGGCTCCTGAGTGATTGGCTGCTTCAGAACAATAAGGGAACTGCATATAATTTAGTTAGCAAGCCATAACAAATTCCACTTGGTTAGTAGAATTCACAATTCGTAGTGATATTTATCCTTATCTTATTCTGTCTCTTCAGCTATACCTAAACTTTTTTTCCCCCCTTTTCCCTATTTTCTTCTGCTTCTTTTCACAAACACAAATGCTGGCCACATTAGAATTAGCAAGACATTTGTCCAAAGACAGAAAGTTTCACCAATATTTTATAAGTGGCAAAGTTTTCCAGTTTTATTTTAATTCTATCCTCTTATCATCACCATGTCAAACCATAACGCAAAGTGGGCAGAAACTGAGCTTTCTGATGTCTATTTCTCCCAGAGATTTGCCTCATTATTTGGTGTTATAGGATTTATTACTTCACCAACTAGTTTAATAGTTTCAAAATGAATCTGTAGATGTACTCATTGAGGAGATGCTAGTTTTTATCAAACATACATAATTTTTTTTAAGCTTTATGTTTTCATTTTCATAATAATCTAATCCGTGGCCATGAGATTTCAGTGGGAGTATTTGAGTTTATCCATTTATTAGTGTCATGCTAATCAAAGATTAAATGACATGCCCTGCAATGTAAATAAAAGTTCTAACTGTGCTTCTGTTGAAAGTTAAACTGATGTAAGAATTGAGTGTCTTATAGCACATAGTTGTACAGCCAGGTTGAACTCAGAGTAGCTGTGTTCAAACCAATGGGACCACATCTGAAGGACAGATCATTACATGAAATACATATGAAATTGGTCTCAGTTTGAAACAAACTGCAACATTTCAATAGAAGTAAATACAATGGCAAGTATAAAATAAAGTATTTTTTGATTCCCCATTCAAGCAGTAATTAAATTACATGTACCCATAATGTACATTCCCATAGTGCTACAGTATGAATATATACTTTGAGTGCCTCAAATAAGCACGACAGATATAGAATTATCAAAAAATTGTTGATTTAAATAGATTTTTCAGGATGGTTTTCTTGGCAGGTTAGGAGTTATATTTGAGCTCTGCTTATCACTAACTACTAAAAAAAGCCAAACATTTAATAATATAGTCTTACATATGCAAATAGAGGCACCTTAGGACCAATTTTTGTAAATTGTAGACACCCCTACCTCCACTAGGAAAGGCTACGGATGGAGAGAGCATTTCCACTGAGAGAATCGTATTTGGGGTCTACAGAAGAGCAGTAGAGATATGCTTTTTTCTTCATCTTCAGTGAGAAGAGTTTCAAGGAAAAGGTTTGGAGAACTTGACATGTGCCCCTCAGTTTTGAGGTCTCAGTGGGCTGGCATTCTGATCCTCTTCTCATGAGAAATCTACAAAGGAGACTATGACTGACTGGCTGCTTAGATTATGGAGGGAAGGAGGGAGGGTGTACTGTTTGCACTCAGACAAAGGATATATGGGAGTTTCCATTGATCAGATGAGGGCTGATATGGTTTGGCTGTATCCCCACCCAAATCTCAGCTTGAATTATATCTCCCAGAATTCCCCCATGTTGTGGGAGGGACCTAGGGGGAGGTAATTGAATCATGGGGGTGCATCTTTCCCATGCTATTCTTGTGATAGTGAATAAGTCTCATGAGATTTGATGGGCTTATCAAGGGTTTCTGCTTTTGCTTCTTGCTCATTTTCTCTTGCCGCTATTATGTAAGGAGTACATTTTGCCTCCTGCCATGATTCTGAGACCTCCCCAGCCATGTGGAAATGTAAGTCCAATTAAACCATTTTTCTTCCCAGTCTTGCATATGTCTTTATTAGCAGTGTGAAAATGGGCTAATATAGTAAATTGGTATCAGGAGTGGGGTGTTGCTGAGAAGATACCCAAAAATGTGGAAGTGACTTTGGAACCGAGTAATGGGCAGAGGTTGAACAATTTGGAGGGCTCAGAAGAAGACAGGAAAATGTGGGAAGGTTTGGAACTTCCTTGAGACTTGTTGAATGGCTTTGACCAAAAGCCTGATAGTAATATGGAAAATAAGGCCCAGGCTAGTTCTCAGATGGAGATGAGGAACTTGTTGGCAACTGGAGCAAAGGTGGCTCTTGTTATGTTTTAGCAAGGAGACTGGTGGTATTTTGCCCCCACCCTAGAGATTTGTGGAACTTTGAGCTTGAGAGAGATGATTTAGGGTATCTGGTGAAAGAAATTTCTAAGCAGTAGAGCATTCAAGAGGTGACTTTGGTGCTGTTAAAAGCATTCCATTTTAAAAGAAAAACAGAACATAGAAGTTTGGAAAATTTGCAGCCCGATGATGCAATAGAAAAGAAAAGCCCATTTTTTGAGAAGAAATTCAAGCTGGCTGCAGCAATTTGCATAACTAACAAGGAGCCGAATGTTAATCCACAAGACAATGGGAAAAATGTCTCCAGGGCATGTCATAGATCTTCATGGCAGTCCCTCCCATCATGGACCCAGAAGCCTAGGAGGTAAAAATGGATTTGGGGACCTGGCCCAGGGTCCCCATGCTGTGTGCAGCCTGGGGACTTAGTGCCCTGTGTCCCACCTGCTCCAGCCATTGCTAAAAGGGGCCAAGGTACAGCTCAGCCATGGTTTCAGAGGATCCAAGCCCTAAACCTTGGCAGCTTCCACATGGTGTTGAGACTGTGCATGTGCTGAAGTCAAGAATTGAAGTTTCATAATCTCCACCTAGATTTCAGAAGATGTATGGAAACGCTTGGATGCCCAGGCAAAAGTTTGCTGCAGGAGTAGGGCTCTTATGGAGAACCTCTGCTAGGGCAGTGCAGAAGGAAAATGTGGGGTTGGATCCCCCCCAAACACACAGAGAATCCGTACTAGGGCATCATCTAGTGAAGTTGTGAGAAGAGGGCCACTGTCCTTCAGACCCCAGAATGGTAGACCTATCGACAGCTTGCACCGTGCACCTGGAAAAGCCACAGACACTCAACATCGGACTATGAAAGCAGCCAGGAGTGGGGCTATACCCTGCAAAACCACAGAGGCAGAGCTGCCCAAGATTATAGGAACCTTCGTCTTGCATCAGCATGACCTGGATGTAAGACATGGAGTCAAAGGAGATCATTTTGGAGCTTAAAATTTGACTACCCCACTGGATGTTGAACTTGCATGGGCCCTGTAACTCCTTTGTTTTGGCCAATCTCTCCCATTTGGAATGGCTGTATTTACCCAATACCTGTATCTTCATTGTATCTAGGAAGTAACTAGCTTACTTTTGATTTTACAGGCTCCTAGGCAGAAGCGACTTGCCTTGTCTCAGATGAGACTTTGGACTGTGTACTTTTGGGCTAATGCTGAAATGAGTTAAGACTTTGGGGGACTGTTGGGAAGGCATGATTGGTTTTGAAATGTGAGGGCATGAGATTTGGAGGGGCCAGGGGTAGAATTACATAGTTTGGCTGTGTCCTCACCCAAATCTGTACTTGAATTGTATCTCCCAGAATTCCTCTGTGTTGTGGGAGGGACCCAGCATGAGGTAATTGAATCATGGGGGCCAGTCTTTCCTGTACTATTCTTGGGATAGTGAATAAGTCTCACGAGATCTGATGGGTTTATCATGGGTTTCCTCTAGCTTCTTGCTCATTTTCTCTTGCTGCTGCCATGTAAGAAGTACCTTTCACCTCCTGCCATGATTCTGAGGCCTCCCCAGACATGTGGAACTGTAAGTCCAATTAAACCATTTTTTCTTCCCAGTCTTGGGTATGTCTTTATCAGCAGTGTGAAAATGGACTAACACAGGGCCATGTGATAGAGTTGGACCAGGAGATTGTCTTTGAGCCTGCTCAAGAGGGTATCCTGGAGAGGCAAGGCGACTGTACCAGAGAGGACTGCCCACTTCTGAGCTGAGGGAGAAGATATAAGCAAATGGTGGAAAGATACATTTACCCAAGTCAAGGAAACTATTTGTAGCTTTTCAGGGGCAAAAGAAGGAATCTTTAGGGACAGTCAAGAAGGGAGTCAGTACTAAACACCTGATAATCCTAGAGAAAAGTAGTGCCAGCTGAAGACAGAAACAATAAAGTAATATTTTCCTTCCTTCATACCTAGAGTCATAGAACAGAATAAGGAGGGGAGGAGGACATGAGTGCCTTGGTGCTCATCTATAGGGTCCTGCAAAGATGCAAGTCTGCAAATTCTGTACAAACACTGCAGCATACAGTGAGAGTACTCATTACCCAGGCACTGGTTACCCTTTCTATGCTGCTGCTTTCTTCTCATCTTCTTTTCCTCTAGCCACAGCTGGGAGCGGTGGGCAGGAAGGAGCTATCAGAATAAAGATAACAGAATCCAAGCACCCTCTTTCCACAGTTGCCAGCTTCCCACTGCAGCACCAGTCTGGGGAGTGGGGGTGGGGAGAAGAAAGTCATCTGTAAATGAAGTTTAGAGTTTTGTTTATTACAATAAACCACTTCATCATTCCTCTATAACTTTTCAGTGACTCCTCATTCCTCACACAGTAAAAGCCAGCATTCTTTTTTATGACCTGCAAGGCTGCTACTCAAAGAGTGGTCCATGGACTGGCAGCATCAGCAATGCCCAGGAGTCTATTAGAAATGCCAAATCTCCAGACTCATTCTAGACCCACTGTTTTAATCTGTTTTCACACTGCTGACAAAGACAAACCTGAGACTGGGCAATTTACAAAACAAGGAGGTTTAATGGACTCACAACTCCACATGGCTGGGGAGGCCTCACAATCATGGCAGAAGATGAAAGGCATGTCTCATATGGTGGCAGACAAGAGAGGAGATCTTGCCCAGGGAAACTTCCCTTTATAAAACCATCAGATCTTGTGAGACTTTTCACTATCACGAGAATAGCAAGAGAAAGACCTGCCCCCATGATTCAATTACTTCCCACAGGGACCCTCCCAAAACATGTAGGAATTGTGGGAGTTACAATTCAAAGTGAGATTTGGGTGCGGATACAGCCAAACCATATCACCCACTGAATTAGAATCTGCATTTTCACAAGATCTCTAGGTGATTCACATGTTCATTAAAATTTGAGAAACTCCATGACCTATGAACCTCTAACCCTGGTTCTCTTTTTGGCTCACATAGTAATTTTCTCAGTTTTCCTACTCCAGTCATGTTATTTCCTGAACATACTAGGTGGATTCTTGCCTGAGGGCCTTAGCTCTGGCTATTCCTTCTCTTTTGAATTCCATTTTTCAAATACCTATATACTCACTCCCTTTCATCTTTGTCTTTAATCTTCTCAATGAGACCAATCCACAATGAAGCTTGCATTTAGAATTTCATCTCCATCTGCCAGCACTCCCTTCCTCTGCCCTGACTTTTTTCATTCACATATAGCACCTTTTAATGTACTGTAGAACTTGCTTTTTATTATGTTTATTGTCTGTCTTTCCTGAGAATGTATGCTCCACAAAGGCAGGGATTGTTGTCTTGTCTGCTTTGCCTGCTGATGTTTCTTTCTCTCGCTCTCTTTTTTTTTTTTTTTTTCTTTTTGAGATGCAGTCTCTCTCTGTCGCCCAGGCTGGAGTGCAATGGTGTGATCTTGGCTCACTGCAACCTCCACCTCCCAGGTTCAAGCAGTTCTCCTGCCTCAGCCTCCAGAGTAGCTGGGATGTGCCCGCCACCACACCCGGCTAATTTTTGTATTTTTAGTAGAAATGAGGTTTCACCATGTTGGCTAGGCTGGTCTCAAACTCCTGACCTCAAGTGATCCGCCCACGTCACCTTCCCAAAGTGCTGGGATTACAAGTGTGAGCCACTGTGCCTGGCCCTGTTGATGTTCCTTGAGTTTGCAGAATAATGCCTGACACATGGTAGGTGCTCAATAAATATATCTTGATTTTTTTTCAAATTATCAATTTCTCTAAGCACTTAATGTGATTAAAGGCAAGCAGAATCTCTGTAAAGCATCTTATTTTATTGGCATACATGTTTGCACCAAGAAGGCCACTGGACAAAGTAGGCAAGTTGTCTTAACTGGAGAATGTGGGCTTTTATTCATCTTCACAATTTTGATGAAGGAAGCTTTATTTAAAACAATTTAATAAATTCTTTCATACTTACCCAAATGAGCTTCTCTCCTGAGAGACTGAGAAAACACAAAGAGATTTATCTAACACAGTTTTATCAGGACTAGTGTCTGAAAGTTATGTGCACTGTTTTCTCTTTCCCCAAAGAAACTAACCTGAACTTTTTTATGTTTCTATCCAAATTTGAATGTTTTGTTGTACAAGCTCACTTGTTCTTGGACAATGAACCTGTTTCTAAGAAAGGCTAAATATGCTCATAAAGAAGACTCAACGAGCTTCTTGGACAACAAATAATTTTTACAAAACAGCACTTCGATGAGTTAAGTGTAAGTAAATCAGAAACAGATGGAATACATAGTTATTGAGACTCACAAGTTTGAAAAACAAGTGAAAATTTCTTATGTCTTGTGTCCTCAAATATAAAAATAAAGTGTATAGTTGAAACAAAAGTTTTCTAATTTCTACCATGTTTTGACTCTAAGATCATGTTTCGTACATGCTTATTTTTTATTTTAGAGATGGAGTCTCATTTTTTTGCTGAAGCTGGAGGGCAATAATATAATCGCAGCTCACTGTAGCCTTGAACTCCTGGGCTCAAGTGATTCTCTCACTTCAGTCTGCCAAGCAGCTAGGAATACAGGCACATACCACTGCACCTGGCTAACTTTTAGAAAGAATATCTTGTAGATATGGAATCTCACTATGTTGCCCAGGCTGGTCTCAAACTCCTGGCTTCAAGTGATGCTGCCACTTTGGCTTCCTAAAGTGATAGGACTACAGATGTGTGTGTCCATGCCGGCCAACCATGTGCTTTTCTGATAGGAAGTGTTTTCTGTTTATGAACTTCCTCTTTATAGCACTTACAGGTAATTGAATTGTTCTAATTTCTCAATTTTGAACCAAGCTAAATATATTATTAATGTACTTAGGACAGCCTAAAGTTATTCACATTTTCTTCTATTTTAATATGAGGAATGGCACAATTTTTGTTTTTTGTTTTGTTTCAGTTAGTGTTCTTTTGGTCATAAGAAACAGAGATACACATAGATTAGTTTAAGAAATGATTATTCTACAAATATACAAGGACATGAAGAAATCCATGCACCTGAGTATGGTTCTATACATGAGCATCTGCACAACAGAGCATCATGGCAAATGGAATTGGGAAGCCACTAGAAATGGCTAATGACTGATCTTTTTCATAAAGTTTTGCTCATGGCTCTTCTCGGCTCACCTGAACCATTATTCCTCACTTTGCTGATTACTGACCTTATAAATTCAGCTTCAAATGACCCACAGTGGCCCTGGACTGCGCTTACTTTATTATTTGTCAACTCAGCTGCCCTAGCAGTCTGACTTAGACTCTTTAGTTGCAAATTCCTGAAAGAAGACTCTGTTTGGCCCAGCTCATTTTTTGAACTAGGTCACTGACCACTCAAACCTATGACTAGACTATCTGGTGCAATCATCTGTGGTTGAGGCAGCCGGGTTTCTGCATGAGAGAGAGGTGTGTAAACAGGTGGAAATTTGGGTGGTTCAGGCTTCAGTGTGCTAAACACATACTCCAGGATTCACCAGTTGAAAGAAAATTTCCAGTAAAATATTTTTGCCAGTATATTCCTTGGAAAATAAAATATTACTTGTTTCTCTTTTCAAGAATTGAAATGTTTTAGATTTTAAATTTAGGATGCCAAGATTGGAAAGGGTGTAGAGGACTTTCAAAGTTCAAAATTTTGTCTAATCTGTCTGGATTTTGAGAAAACAACAACATCATCAATTACATGAGTGTTCAAGGGATGTGCCTTTGGAGATAGTTTATTGTATTATTTCAAATATAGTCACTCTCTTTATCTTCCTAAGAGCCCTGAAATATTCCATAAAAAAGTAATCTTTGCTTTCATACACGCTGATCTTATAAAAGGCTTTATGTTTAAAAAAAAATAACAGACTTGGGGAACTTGGAGGAGATCCGATGAAAACCTGATAACAGTTGGAATAAGCTTTATTTTGCCTGGAGAAGGCAGAGGAGATAATAAATAATAATTTTAAATAATATATAGTTCGGATGTAGGATTTAGACAAAAATCTGCTCTGTCAGCAACTGGAGTTTAGAAAACCCTCAAAAGGGAGATAATAACTACAACCGAAAGAACAGCAAGTGAAACAGGACCTGACTTCCAGCCTTGGCTTTGCCAGTTACCAGCTGGGCTACCTTGGTTACCTGGTGATATGAAAAAACCTGGACTGGATGCCAGCTTAGGTCCTTTTTTTTTTTTTTTTCGAGACGGAGTCTCACCCTGTTGCCCAGGCTGGTGTGCTTATGGTGCGGTCTTGGCTCACTGCAACCTCCACCTCCCAGGTTCAAGCGATTCTCCTGCCTCAGCCTCCTGAGTAGCTGGGATTACAGGCACGTGCTACCAGACTCAGCTAATTTTTGTATTTTTAGTAGAGACGGGGTTTCACTATGTTGGCCAGGCTGGTCTTGAACTCCTGACCTCGTGATCCGCCCACCTCAGCCTCCCACAGTGCTGGGATTACAGGCGTTGAGTCACCGTGCCTGGCCTGGTCCTTTTTAACATTAAAGATAAATCTAAAAAAGAGACTTCCAGGGCCACTGGGCATGGCTGTACAAGAGGTTCATTGCACATTTCTAAGGTGTGACATTCTGAGGATTCTTATTTTTATGTGGAATTTTATAAAGAGTAATGATTTCTTCCACATGTTGTATTATGTTTGGCTCAGAATTTAAAGCTCAATCACCCATGCAATGGCATTCATCTGAACCAAGAAAAAGCAAGGGGAAGTCGGATGCAGGTGACAAGGTTTGAGCTTGTGACTGAGAAACAGAGCGAGGCATATTTTTATGTCGCCTTGAAAGAAAAACAGACTCAAAGCATCCCTATGTTGTATGGGAACTATTATCATTCAAAAAGAGATACAAATCACTATGTCTGATTCATTGCTGATTATTGAAAAATGGTATACCTAGACTTGAGACTAATTGCAAGAAAAAAAATGGGCAAACATTACCAGTGACAAAAATATAGGTTTATCTATCATAGCACTAAATGGATATAACTCTAAAACACACAGGTTAAAATTTTTACCCGACCTTTAGGCATAGTTATTCCAATTCATTCAAAGAAAAACAGGCCACTTTCTCACAGCAAATCAAGCATTATGAGAGTATCACAGTTTTGAAACAAGAGTTCCCTGAAAGCAGGGCTCTTAGAATCTAGATTATAATATCAAAGGCTTTTTCAAGGGTCAGAAGTTGACTTGAATGGTCATTTTCTCTCCCACAATAATGTCAACCACAGGCATCAGTTCACTTTTGTAAATGTATTCATTGAATATTTGCCTATTTATATATTCCAAGGACATTGTAAAATTTCAGCCTCTAGAAGAAGAGTGGATCCAGCCTTCCACA
Organism: Hylobates moloch; assembly: GCF_009828535.3. Taxonomy (NCBI): domain Eukaryota; kingdom Metazoa; phylum Chordata; class Mammalia; order Primates; family Hylobatidae; genus Hylobates; species Hylobates moloch. The sequence continues at coordinate 55,018,269 of NW_026652284.1, forward strand.
TAAGAAGTAGCACTCTAATGAGAACACATGGACACAGGGAGGGGAACATCACACACTGGGGCCTGTCGAGGGGTGGGGGGCAAGGGGAGGGAGAGGGAGAGCATTAGGACAAATACCTAGTGCATGCGGGGCTTAAAACCTAGATGACGGGTTGACATGGCACATGTATACCTATGTAACAAACCTGCACATTCTGCATATGTATCCCAGAACTTAAAGTAAAAGAAAAAAAAGAAGTTGCGTTCTGTAAGGTATAATTTGAGGGCCTAAGAAGCCAGACTATTTTCCATGTCCAAGGATAATTGCTATTTAAGTTAAGAATTTTTCTGTTTCCACTTATAGGGTGGAAAGCACCTTAACATCTTGTTAAGAATGAGCTTATTATAGCAGTTTTCTTTAATGATAGGAGGGGCTTATGTGGGCACTTTTGGTTCCTAAGCAGTTGGTGTAAAAATGAGGAGAAGGCACTGAAAATACATTTTTCTCCTAGAAATGACTCATTTGTGTGTGTGTGTGTGTCAGGTATAATTTTATGATTTTATATATTATACAGTATTTTAAAAAACAGATACTTTTATTATGCTAATTCACAATGTGATAACCAAGATGATATAGTAACACAAAATTGCATCTGATTTTAATCTTGAATTAATAAATAAACTATAAAATAAGATAATCTATGTTTGTTGACCATAAAATCCTGAAGTCCATTAGCATTACTTATTCATAAAGAGTATTGGTAATATGAAGTACCAATATGATGAATACATTCTTAGAAAAAGTGAAAGTGAACAGAAGATGTAAATTACACTAACTTTTTTTGCCCAGGTGAAAAAAAGAGCATCATGCCACAGCTGGAGTAATTACAAAGTTTATTGTGTTACACTGGATAATAATTCTCTGACTTTGATTCTTTGATATACATGCCAGGGAGATTAAAAGGAGGTCTGTGACTTGTTTAAGAACACTGTGTTTTGAATTGTTTGCTGTAGTTTTTACCTATCCCAAATTTGTAAGTCTATGGATATTAAAACTAAAACAGAATTCATAGTTGCTCTTAGAGAATATTGACTGAGCCAGGTTGCAAGTATGGATCAGCTTGAGATAGTTAGCTTTGCAAAGGAGAGAAAAGATAAGTCACTTGCAGTCTGTTTTCCCTGCCTTTCAAAACTATTTGTTCAAAAGTAAATCCCACACTGCTCCTTTATAAACACTGCCAATGGGGCTTCCTAACTTTCATGAGGTAAATAATTTCAGCTTTACAAAGTTGCAGAATCTCGGGAGCCTAAGAATAATCTAGTGAACTTGATCTTATCTAATGTATTCAGTGTTCTTTGAAAATTTGGGGAAGCACATAGAAAATGTAAGTAGCATTTACCGCTGAGTGTTCATCTTGGAAACTGAGTGTTCACTAGTTTGGATGCACTCACTGCACTTACTTCTCTTAGAGCCAGGGCTCAAGTAATAGTGATTAAAACTCAGGGATCTCTTTAACACTCAAGAAAAAATTATTTCCTTTTCCATATTCCACCATGAAAAATTGGCTAACTATGTAGCTGATGAGAAAGAAACAATCCTGCAGTGGAGCTGGAGGCCATTATTCTAAGTGAAGGAATTCAGGAATGGAAAACCAAGTACTGTATGTTCTCACTTGTAAGTGGGAGTTAAGCTATGAGTAGGCAAAGGCACGCAGAGTGGAATAATGGACTTTGGAGACTCAGAAGGGAGACAGTGGGAAGGCGGTGTGTGATAAAAAACTATGTATTGGGTATGATGCAAACTACTCAGATGACAAGTGCACTAAAATCTCAGAATTCACCACTATTGTCCATGTAACAAAAAACCACGTGTACCCCAAAAGGGATTGAAATTTTAACAAAAGAAAAAAAAAGATTCTCCAGTACAAGGGCTTTAGTGACAGCCTAAGGCAAATCATTTGAGGATTTAGTAATAGATTTTCTCAGCATGGAAAGGCTCTGATTCCAAAAACTGACTCAAATATATAAAATAAAAAAAATGATATTCAGGAACCTTATTTATCCTACTTGAATCTTTCTTGTTCCTTCAGTTTGTCTTTTCCGTCCTACACCATATCAACTTTTCTTTTTCTTTTCCTTTTTTATTTTTATTTTTTGAGACAGAATTTTGCTCTTGTTGCCCAGGCTGGAGTGCAACGGCGCAATCTCGGCAAACTGCAACCTCCGCCTCCAGGGTTCAAGCGATTCTCCTGCCTCAGCCTCCCGAGTATCTGGGATTACAGGTGCCTGCCACCATGCCCAGCTAATTTTTTATATTTTTAGTAGAGATGAGATTTCACCATGTTGGCCAGCCGGTCTCGAACTCCTGACCTCAGGTGATTCGCCCATCTCAGCCTCTCAAAGTGCTGGGATTACAGGCGTGAACCACCACACCAGGCCTCAACTTTTCTTTTGTTCTTTGCTTCCGCTCCAACAACTTCCTGGACTTTGCATCTGTAATTGATTTCAATCCACCACAAGGCTTTGCTGAAGATCTCTGGTAGATATCCTGTTACCAGCATCACAGTGAAACTTCTAAGTATCTCCTGGTTTCCTCAAGAAGTCAAATTCACTTTTACCCTTTTTATTCTCAGTGTATTTCCTGGCCTTCTTTGAATTGCTTCTCTTTTGTTACAACTTTCTTTTTCTGACACTCAGGATTCTTCTCTGCTTGCCTCGTTTATTCTTCCTACTGTGCTTGCTTTCCATCTCTACACTTACCATCCTCTCCAGAACACTGCCATATTTTTAATCTCTGCCTTTTTTGATTTCGAATTTGCCAATATGCTACTCTCCCACATCTTTACACATAAAATGGCATTCTTGCAAAAGTAGCAACAGCAAGCAGCAACAATATGATATGATGTGATATGAACTCGCATCGATATGCTTGGTCCTCAAGTCAATGACACACAGTTTTCTTTCTGATCAACAGATGAACTTACGGGGAGAATAACCTTGCTGGCTCCATGTATTCACTTCCAGGTACTCTTTAGCCCTTTGCAAATCATAACTCTTTTCTCACATCTCTATTGAAGCTCTTTTTCCAAAGGTCACCAATGACCTCCCCAAAATGCTGCTTCTATCTCCTGCAATATACAGAACTTCTAGCCATTGCTTCCCTTCTTGCTATTTATTTGCTTGAAGGCGTTGCTGTCACTAATCACTCTGTCATCATCGTTTTCTCCACATCTCTTTAGGATCATTTTATATTTACCTTTCCATTTTATTTTGACCACATTTACAGTTTTTTTCTTCTCACTTCTATTATAATACTTCAGGCCGTATTGCCTGTATATACAGCTGGTATGGTTTGGCTATGTCCCCACTCAAATCTCATTTTGAATTGTAGCTCCCATAATTCTCATGTGTCCTTGGAGGGACCCCGTGGGAGGTCATTGAATCATGGGGGAGGATCTTTCCCTTGCTGTTCTTGTGATAGTGAATAAGTCTCACAAAATCTGATGGTTTTAAAATGGGAGTTCCCCTGCACATGCTCTCTTGCCTGCTGCCATGTAAGACATGCCTTTGCTTCTCCTTTGCCTCCCACCATGAGTGTGAGGCCTCCCCAGCCATGTGGAACTGTGAGTCCATTAAGCCTCTTTCCTTTATCAATTACCTAATCTTGGGTATGCTTTTATCGGCAGTGTGAGAACAGACCAATACAACAGCTTAGTTACTTTCACAGTAACTTCTAAATTCATACAGCTGTCCCTGCCTCCTCCACCATCATCCTAGTCCAAGCCACCAGCATTTCTCACGGGACTCCTGATTTAGCCTCCCGACCAGTATCCCTGGGGTTACCTCTTTTTTTTTTCTCATATAATCCATTCCCCACACAGCATCCAGAGACATATTTTAAAAGAGATAGAATCACATAATTCTTTTACTTAAAACCTGCCAGTGTCTTTTTCCAGCACTTAAAAATAAGAGCCCTTCTCCTAACTTCAAAGCCCACCCATCTAAAGTAACTACCATCAATTGGTATCACATCTCTGTTTTCAGGAGAGCATTTATCCTTCTTTGATTGATTGTTTCCTGATTTACATTTCTCACTATTGCCTTTGTTTATTTGTAGTCTGTGTCTTCTTGCTAGGACATATTGTCTCTGAGATCAGCCCCTCATCCCCTTTTTAAATTAATTGCTGTGTTACAGGACCTGGAAAAGTGCTTAGCACATGATGACCTCAATGTATATTGGCTGAATGTCTTGTAGACCTTTGGAGAATGCATCTTTAAGTAAATGCCCAGCATTCTGTATGGCTCAAAGTTATATTTATTTAAAAATTCCAAAAGATGGTGTCAAATTACCATCCATGAAAACTGTTAAATATTTACTCTCCCACCAACAGTGTAAGAAAGTGCCTCTTAATCCATATTCTTGGTCACAGTAGGTATAATGAAACTGTCAAACCTTTGTATTGCCTCTCATGGTCCTGTGTGTCTGCTGGGCTCTGCAACCAGTTCTGCTAGTCCTACTTGGGATTTCTCATGAGACTGTAATCATTTGGAGTTTGGCATCCTCTGGGGGCCCCCACCTGCACGCTGAGACAGCTGGGCATCTCTCTTTGGGCTCCAGTTCATCCTAGGGCCTTTCCTCTTCATGTGATCTCTCCAGCAGGGTAGCTGGACTGCTCACATGACTGCTGAGGAGCCCCAAAAGCTCATGCAAGAGGGATAAATCACCAGGTCTTCTTAATACCTGCTCTTGGAATTCCTGAAGTGCTGCTAGATTTGTTGTCTCCTGGTCAAAGGGGACAGGAGCTCAGTCCAGAGGCCAGGGAGGAGGCATATGAATGTGGAGCAAAGGGTGGGCTTGTCTGAGGCCATCTTTGGAGCCTGGCTCTCACTGTAGGTACAAGTGAGGGAGCAGGGCTGCGGCAGTAAGGGCAAGAATTCCCAATTCTGTGGTACAGCATCCTCATGAATTAGAAGGTCAGGAAAGGAACTCATATGACAAAAGATAATGAGACAAATTAGCATAAAAACACATCTCTTGAAATTTAGCTGGTCCTAAAATCTAGAAGTTCTCTATTATTTAAAGGGAATGTAAATGAATATGGCGTTATTTTTACATTTGTGTTAATAATCTAAATTCTATCACTGTTTTAGGGTTTTATTTTAACTATGCCTATTAAATTTCATTTTTAAAGTATCTTTTGCCTCACACATGCTACTGCAGAAATCCACAAGCATGGATGGAATCCTCCTTGTGGTCTGTTTCTGACATTGGTTTTTCTCAAGTACTCCTTTTAAAACTTGTGGAATAATACTGAAACCCCCAACAGACAATCTGCTCTCCTGTGTTTATTACGGAGTACCAAAGCCACAGCTTTAACCACTGCAGCACTCCATTAATTGTGGGCATGGGATGCTCAGGAGAACCACCCCCTGTGATTGTGGCTTGAAACCCTCCAGGAGGCCTATAATTGACTATCTGACCTCCAAAACGGGAGTGACTGTATTAAGGGTTCCACATAATGCTGGGTTTGGTTTATTTTGTGATTGGTATGACACGTTATCTGAGCAAGAAGTCCAGATGTTGTCAGGCATGTAGGCCCATAAATCTGGAGAATGATAAAAATGAGATTGTAGGCATGCAAAGAGAGATGACTGGAATGGAAAAAAAAAACAAAAACCCAGTGACCCCTCCCTCTGCAGGAGTCGCTGCATGACCTGAGGTGGGGGCTATAGCTTCTTTCCTACTAGGTGGAAAGAAATGTAAAAGAAGCGGCTTTGCTGATGTAGAATTGAGTGTCAGAGGCTACTGACACATTGCTTTTGCCAGAGTGCATTTTTTTCCCTACAGTTTCTTTAGACGTGATATTTATTTCTATTACAAAAAAAAAATAAGCCTACTTATGATATTTTAATTTTTTCAAATTACACATGCCAAGAACAAGCAGATTGTATATGTGTACACACACACACACACACACACACACACACACACACATTTTATACTGTCTGCTCAGGGAAGCAAGCAGATGTTACAAAGACTTGTTTGTTTGCCATGAATTTAGAAAATTTGAAAACTTACCAGGAGCTGGTACTTTAATTTTGTCTTTAGTTACAGAAAGGAGGAACTAGAGCAGTTGTTTTGCTGTGTCACATAGTTGTAAGATATCATCTGTGACTTTTGTCCTCAGCTTTCATTGCTTTTCTATCCCTACTTTCTAAAGATAATTTTGTTCCACTTCCATCTCTAAATATCACTCTCTTTGGGGCATGGAGGTGGAATGTTGTGATGTGCCACTCAGATCCTTCTTCAGGAACAAAGGAATTATCATGCCCACTGCTGGCAGAGCTGTCCCCAAAATAGCCATGAGTTATCAGCCACCTCTTGGGACTGCCCCACCAGAAGAGAGGCACCTAGCCAAGGTAAGAACCTTTTTGTGGCACCACTGGCAGTTAATGACGAACTCAAGTGAGGGGCTTTGGAGGACATCCTCTCCTTGAACTCAGAAGAGTTGTGGAAGCTCATTTCATTTTCAGAGCTTCTCTGTTGGTCTTGAATTAAAGTTCATTTTCTCCTCCTGCCCAGTCTTTCTTTCTCTTTCTTGTCACAGCTCTTGATCTGAGAGCACTCTGGGATAACCTCACAATGAATTTCAGAATGGGACTCCTGATGAACCCAACTAGCTACAATCTTACATCCATGTCTCCAACTTTATTTCCTTGAACTTGAGATTCAAAATTCAAACTTTTAAATCAACATTTCTGCTTGCATTTCTAAGTCATCTCAACTTTAATATGCTCAGAAATGAATCCTTGATTTTTACCCCAAAACCTACTTGTATCAGAACTACTCTGCTCAATGAATATCACTGCCAGTCATCTAGATACTTGAACCCCAAACCTAAGCAACCTCGACTTTGATCTGTTCCTCAAAAATCCACATCCTGACATTCTGTCAGCCCTGCCTCTTTAATGCATCCCAAACCCAGTTGCCTCTCACCATTTCTACTGCTGTAATCCTATCCAAGCTTCAATCCGTTCTCACCTGGCATATGCCCATAAGTCACCTAACTGTATCACTGTCTCTTTTCTAGTATGCTTAGATATGTCTTCCACTGGCAGACAGAGAGATCTTATCTAAGACTTAAATGAGATCTTGTCATTTTCCAAACTCTTGCTAATGATTTTCCTTTCCAAGAATCAAATCCAAACTTTTCATCAGAACCCCATATGATGAACCTCTACTTACGTATCTCATGATCCATTGCTGGGCTCACTGCTTCTCAGGCATGTTGCCTTTCTCTCTGTCTGTTGTACACACCAGTTCTTTTTTGTCCCAGGGCATCTGCAATTCCTGCTTCTTGGGAGGCTTCTCTCCCAAGTATTTGCTGGGTACTTTTTCTTATCTTCTCCTCCCTTGGATCTCAAATGTCATCTCTTCAGAGAGGTCATCCTGACCACCTAGTTAGAGCAACTTCTAAGCATCTTCTTTACACCACTCATTAATCTTAAATTTGTTATTACTGGCTAAATTATGTCCCCACAAAATTCATGTTGAAACTCTTACTCCAGTGTGTCTATATCTGAAGACAGGGCCTTTAGGAGGTAATTAAGGTCAAATGAGGTCTTAAATGTGAGGATCTAATCTAATAGGACTGTGACCTTGTAAGAGAGAGAGATGTCTTTCTCTACCACATGAGCACACAGCAAGAAGGCTGCTGTCTGCAAGCCAGAAAGAGAGCCCTCACCAGACACTGACCCTGTTGGCACCTTTATTTCAGACTTCCAGTGTTCAAAACTGTGAGAAAATAAATTCTGGTTGTTTAAGCCACCTAGTCTATGCTACTTTTTATGGAAGATTGGGAAGATTGGGGTACCATCTGTCTTGCTCACTGCTACATCTCCAGTGCAAGGAACAGTGCACTTAACAAAAATATATTAACTGGCTTGGTGACTGTTGCCTCAAAAATTATTTAAGTTAGAGGTAAAAGACAGAGTACAAAAAATTTAAGTGCTATTCTTTCTGGTAATATGGCAGGCTATATATCTAAAGAAACTCTCCTGGGCTAGATTATTCAAGATTCAGGTTGAAGTATGAAACATCTCTTTAAATTTATAAAATAGTGAGAGAAATACTTGAGACCTAAAATAACAGAAGGACTATAAACGATGAAAGATAATCAAGCACTAAATTTTGGCAGCTGCTCTAAGAGATATGCTAATCACTAGAGTTCAGGAGAGAGATGCATTTGTGTATATTCTAGTGAAAAAGAAAAGTTAGATACTTGAACAAAACACGGAAGGACTTCTAGTATTCATATAAGCTAAAGAAAAATATTTCCGGAAGTTGGTATATGGTTATCAGACATTGATAAAACAAGCCAACTGGGAGAAATGCTGAAAAATTTCTAAGTCCAGAGTCAAGGTTGGAAAGGTGAAGAAAGGAGAAATCCTTACATGGCTTTAGTGCAAGAGCAAGGGGTTTTAATATAATTTTTAAAGAAATGATTTCTTTCCCTTTTTTTTCTTCTTCTCCTTTTTCTTGCTCCAACTCCTCACCTCCTCTTCTGTTTCTCTCTCATTTTTCTCTCTCATTTATTTTGTCACTATTTCATTCATTTACTCAATTAGCAGATATTTTGTGGACCCCAGATTTTATGAATCACTTTCTAGGGAAGATAAATGTAGACAAATGATCTCTAACTTCTAAAGAGCTTGTGGTCAAGTCAGGTGTGTGTAATACTTACATCAATGAGAGTGTACGTGTGTGTGTGTGTGTGTGCGTGTGTGTGTGTGTGTGTGTGTATGTGGTGGGTAATGCAGGGAAAGGAAGTGAGAAAAGGAAGAAAAAAGAATATTTGTAACTCTGGTATTAATTTTAAATTTTATCATTCCTTTTTGCCATCAGCTATCTATAGGATAGCTAGAAGAAACTCCTATGCATTTTGTGTATTATGATTTAGGTAGACTCAGTTTTTGCTATCACTTAAAGGCATCCTGTCATTTTTGGTTGACCAGAGCTGATTCTGTTATTTGAGGTATTTTTATACATATTCTAAGGATAGCTTCGCTTGTTTTTTAGTTCTTGCAAGTCTAATTCTGGTCTTAATAGATCGGTTTCTGTTTAATGAAATGGTAGAGTTGAGTTTAGTAAAACAACTACTTAAGGTACTTTTACTCTCATTTTAAAAGCTGAGGATCCAAAAGTAGATTTTATGTTCTTTCTCATCTGGAGATATAAAAATGTTATTAACATTCAACTGGTCTCAAAACCCAAAGTTGGAACCCGGGGTTGTTTGAAGAGGAATTTACTGGTAACAATGTGTGGACTGAAAATGAGAGAGCTATTCAAGTAGTGTGCTTTGTGGTGGTTGAGGTTTAGTTAATCACGGTCCTTCACCATCAAAGATAACAAAGCTTTGGTACTGCTCTGCACAATATCAACCCTTTGTATTTTCAGATCTGCTCACTAAGGTTGAATTTTATCATTTTCTTGCTCAAAGATTCAATCCCCATTAACAGAAACCCACTAAGAGGAGTGCATTTTGTGGCTTCAGCTGCCTACCAAACCAAACATTTGCAGGTCAACTCAGGAGAAGAAAAATGATCTCTTTCAAGATGACTGTTACTGCACAAGCAGAAAAATATCACAAAGCAGGATACCTTTTTATAGATAAATTTTAAGTCATTAGCATTATCAGTTTTTCTCTATAATCTCTGCTAATTGTAAATATCAAATTGCATTGGCAGAGTATGGCTACCTAGTAAAGATTCGTGCTTTATCCACATATTAGTATAAAACAGTTATCAAGTAATATACTTCTATTTTTCTTATATTTCTTGGCCTTCTGTGCATCACATTTTCACAAAATCTCACAGATGTTACCTAACTTGTGAGTGTCCGTATCTGGGTTTCGCAGGCCTAGCATCCGTTGAATCTAAATAATGCACAGCATATTCACATTTGATTATGTGAAGCATAGGAATTCAGTACATTGCTGCGTAGGTAGTTTGTTGCCCTGGTGAATCATAGCATAATATTAAGACGAAAGAGGTGGGTAAGGGTAAAAGGATATCATAGTAATGGTGATCTGCAGGAATCTTAGGCTGTTCTGGAGATGAAGGGTAAATGTAGTGAAATGGACTACCAGTTATGATAGTTAAATTTGTCCAAGGGTCCTTTCCTGTGAACAGTTTCTGAGATCTGTAACTGGCTTGTAGTCGGGGCAAATGGATATTCAGTGTATGTCCAATGAAGGTTCAGAGAGAATGGGAAGAACACTGACAGGCAGCAATGTATACCTATTTAAATACTGTTCCCAAATTTGCAAGTTCATAAAAATGTCACTTTCCTATCACAGAAGGTCCTTTTAGACACGTTTTATTATTTTAATATCTGCTGAATTCTGCTTATATCCTGATAAGTGTTTCTTCGAAGTATAATTGTAGGCTAAGTGCATTAACAAAGGATTTCCTTTTCCAGAACTATTTAAATTGAATATTTCAGATTGCAGTGGAGTAAGTTCCATGCTCTGTTGACCTGCTTTTTTGAGCAACATATTTTGGTCAACTACCATCATAAAGGACAGAGATCATGTATGCAGCTGCAAGATGAATGAGGCCTTCAATCTACTGGTGACACTGCTTAATAATAAAGCAATTAGTAAAGAAAGAAGAGGCAAAAAGAAAAAAAAATGTAGCTTTTACTGGCAGGAGGGAATTCCAGCTGTTTGGACAGTTATGTATTGTTTAATAGGGTAGATTCTTTTAAAACCTGAATGTGACAGATGTTTACCCAGGCTTTCCAGCTGAAACTGAAAATAGGGTCCCAATAATCATAAGGAACAGCAGAATCTATGGAACCCCAGTTCTCTTCTGTATCCCTCCCTGCTAGTTTAATGAGTCCTTAGTAAGTCTCTCATGAGCACCTAGAGGGCTACAATTGTCCCTTTCTTTCTACATTTAGTGCCCATCTTCTCAGCTGATTCTGACACCCATCAGATAGATCACGATTTGCTCTGCTGATATTCTCTCCCACTCCCAATGTTGGCTGCCTTGGTTGGCTATCAAAATTGTCTTACTAGCTTGCTGGTCATTTCCACAACATCTTATTATGCTACAGGGTAGATGAACTGAAATGGAGGTAAATATCCTTCTTTGCTTGTGTTACACTTTACGTCTAGGCTAAAAGCAGGACAAATTTTATATATATGTGGCCAGGACCATGTCCATCAATCCCTGGTCTTGGGCTAGAAAAGAAGTTAAGAAGATATATATTGTAGTTCATTCATATTTATTCTCCCTTTACAACTTTCATCTGTGTTCTTAGAACAAGTTTGAAAAACTTGATTCACTTTAGTCTCAGAGTGTCTTGTTCTTTATCTTGTACAGTGTCTGATAGGGAAAATGGATAACCATCAGCCTAACTTTTTGATGTCAATTTTGGGCTTGAAGTTAACTGTCACAATCAACACAGTATTTTTTTTGTATATATATATATATTTATATACACACACAAAATATCCATATATATATATATATATTACTGCTCCTTGCAGAGCAGGGCTATCCTCTAAGCACTGTGCCCAGAGAAGCCTTTTTTATGTGTTTTTTTCTAAACAAGCAATTAGTCTCCATGCAAATATGATTAATATCAGTATAATATGTTATCCTAACAGACATTGCTAACATAATGGAAGTTACAATGATACATGGTGTAGACCGGTTATACTAGAGGTTTTTTTTTGTGTGTGTGTGTATCATTTATCTAGAGCAGAGCAAGTAGGGTTTGGTTTCTGTGCCTGGATCATCACATTGAGAAAGATTGCTCAGAATGAATGTGTGTTTGATTAATTACACCTCTCATGGTGTCAGTGGTAGAACAACTATATAATTGCCACCCCCAAGCTAGAGTGGTGGCTTCTTACACTAGTTTACCTCTCACTCCTCACACAGCCCCTCCCTAATCCTGGGAAGTAATGAACTAGTTTGATGATTAACTATTTAAAGAGCTAGAGCAGCATAACTATAATGCAACAAAATAGGGAGAGGAATTTTACATAAAATTAAACATAATATTGAAAGACATATATTTCTACTAACAAGTTGGATTCTAATCAGATGATTTCATTTTTCCTACCAAAAAATAAAGAATCACAAGAGAATTTGGCTGTTTGTCTTTACTGTTCCCTACTTTCTGTGGTCTTCTAGTTCATCAGTGGTGTAACTTAGATCTCTCTCATATTCTGAATCTCTCTCCGTCTTTTTCACCTTCTGGTTGCTAAAACATATCTTAGACCATAACTTAAGGGTTCATTTTAGAACCCATTAATCATATTGGTAAACAAATGAGTAACAGTTTCTATAAGAACCTGTTAATTACTATACGTTACTATGATACTATACGTTGCTATACTACTTACATACTATACGTTATGTATACTATATGTTACTATACTACTTGGAAACTTTTCTATTACAATTAGAACCTGTTAATCATTTGTTTACCAATAACAGATTTTTATTGAACCTGTTAATCATATTGGTAAACAAATGATTAACAAGTTCTAACTGCAGTAGAAAATTTCCAAGTATTCTATCTTTCAAGAGTGTATATATTTAATATTTTTATTCAATAATTGAACAAATTTACTGAAAACCTCTTATGTACCAGATACTTATCTAAATTGTGGGGATGCAGTGGTGAATAAGAAAATCATTGCCCTCATAGGACCTATGTTTTAGTTTGGAAAGACAGACCATAAACAAACAGAAGATAACAGATGGTGGTAAGTATTATTGGCCCTTCATGCCCATGTTCCACATCAGCAGATTCAGCCAATCACCAATCAAAAATGTAGTTAGGCTTGTGATGGTTGCGTCTGTGCTGAACATGTACATACTTTCTTTTCCTTGTCATTATTTCCCAAACAATGCGGTTATAACAATTATTTACATAGCATTTACATTATATTAAGTATTGTAAGTAATCTAGAGCTGATTTAAAGTATTCTAGAAGATATGAATAGGTTATATGCCAGTACTCTGCCATCTTATGTAAGATACTTGAGGATTTTAGTATCTATAGGGAGTGGGGGGGTCCTGGAACCAATCCCTGAAGATACTGCAGGCACTGTGAAGAGGATGATTACCTTAGGATGATGTGATGGTGAAAAATCAGTTAAACTAGGATGATTGATCAGTGCATACTTACTCCAAGTGGGGTCATTAGAAAAGACCTTTCTGAAGAATGACAGTTAAGGTATTTGAATAAAAATAAGGATCCAGGCACAGAAAATACCATAGAAAACACAATTTAAATAAGAGTAGAATTTTAGGCACAGTAAAATAGATAGGAAGACATTTAGAGAGGATGAAGACAATCTTCATGACCCTGAAATCACACTTTCTAATGCTCCTTCTACATGCACAATCAGTCCTTATTAGTACATGCTTCCTAAATGTTATTAATATCTGTCCGATAAATCTCTTAAATTTACAATGTATTAATTTGTTAATTAAAAGAGATCTTCATATCCTTGACTAAAGAAGCTATGTTTAATAGCCAGAGAGAGGAAAAATTCACCTGCAAACACACTATTATTGTCCAGAGCAATAATAAAGTCAGAAGACTATGGAATAATATCTTCAATGTGCTAAGAGAAAAATCAATTACAAATTAGAATCGCAAACCTGGAAAAATGTGTTCCAACAATGTTTTTCAAAAGAACTAAAGCAGAGGGTTAACTGCCAACAGATTTTACTAAAGGAACATCTAAAGCAAACATTTCAGAACGAAGGAAAATTATTTTAAACATATGTAGATGCATAAATAAATGGCAGATAAATTAATAATAAAATGTTGTATAATGTCTAATGTCTCAGATTGAAAATAAAAAGAACTGAAATACTGGACAGAATTAGCCTGTAGGTTGAGAGTAGTTTCATTGCAGTTAAAATGATTTATGTTTCTTATCTTGCTCAGGAGGAAAATTGCAATATTAATAAAACTTCTGTGCAGTATATTGCAAAGATTACATTAAAAAAATAGAAGTAGAGGATACAACTTCCAAACAGTAAAAGAAAAAATAAATAAAATGAGAAAACAAAACCAATCAATCCAAAAGATGCAAGAGAGAAGAAAAAGAAGTATAGAAAAAAAATGTGGCAAGGTGTACAAAGTAAAAGGGTGAAAAAATTCAGATATGTCAATAGTCACAATAAATAAAAACAGAGTTTATTAGATAGGTTCAAAAATCAAAAATCTGAGAATAAAGATGAGTAAGTACTAGAGACCTAATATATACCATGGTGACTACCATTAATAATATAATGCGTTGTATACTTGAAATTTGCTAAAAGAGTAGATTCCAAGTGTACTTACCACACACACATATGAAAGGCAACTATGAGAGGTGATGAATATGTTAATTAGCTGGATTGTTGTAATCATTTCACAATGTATAGGTATATCAAAATATCATGTTGTATAGCCTAAATCTACATAATTTCTATGTATCATGCCTCAATAAAGCTGGAAAAATTCAGGAATAGTCTGATAAGAGAAACACCTAAAACATAACTTGAGAAGGTAGAAAAGAAAGAAATGTAAAAAGAGCTTGTGTAACTATTTTAATACCAACACAAAATATGCTTAAAGTTAAAAGCATCAGTAGAAATAGAAAAGGTGATTAAATAACGTTGAAGAGCTCAGTTCACCAGGAAGATATTATAATTCTAAACCTACATGCACTAATAAAATCAGCTCAATATATATGCACAAAATTATAGAGGAATAAGTTCATAAACACATCACCATCATGAAGTGTGTTAATACACCTCTTTCCTTTCAAAGGTCAGACAAAAGCCAGTAAATTATAAAAAACTTGAACATCATAATTAATATGCTTAAATAAATAGATATGCATGAAATCATTCGTTATTATAGAACATATCTTGTTCTCAAGCACATAAAGAATATTTTTAAAAATTAATTATGTATGTATTATTAATTCATAAAGCAACTCTCAAACTTCCAGAAACTGATGTCATGCAAACAACATCACACTGGTATCACATAGTCTACCTCAGGGAAATTAGATTAGAAGTAAATTGCAACAAAATGAATTAACATATCAAAAACTGAAATTAAAAATCATATGTCTAAATAATTCATAGGTCAAAAACCAGAAGTAATAAATATAAGGTACTATGAAGAACTGGATGATGATGAAGTTACCATATATCAAGACTTGTAGTATAGTATGCAGTGAAAGCAGTATTTTAGGAGCAACATAGTGTGAATTTGCCAATATTTGAAAAGAAGGCAAAAATGGAATGAGTCAGATATCTAAATTAGCAAATAAAAAAGAATAACAGAATAAACTCCAAAAGAATAATGGCTATAGTAAAAAAAATTTATAAACTAGCAAGGGCAAAAGTGATTTCTCTAAAAGACAATTTGATCAAAACTCTGATGAGATTGATTGAGGAAAAAAGGAAAGAAGTTACAAATATTATTACAGCTTGAAAAAGCTCATAACTACAAAGAGTGGAAATTGAAAAGAGATTTTTTCCAGGCAAATTTATAGAAAATGTTTGAGATTATTAACAAAATAGATGAATTCCTAGAAAATATACAATATCAAAACTGACGGAAGGGGAAAAAAAAACTTGGCTGAAGAGATAATAATTTGAATTGCCCTAAAATCGGTAACTAATTGAATATCTAGTAAAAAATATTCTCACAGAGAAAACAACTGTCTCAGATGACTTTATATACCAGTTATACTAAGTATTCAATTAAGACACGGTAATTCTCACAAACTTTTCCAGAGAATAGAAAGAATGATAACAAGCTGGGCGTAGTGGCTCAAGCCTGTAATCCTAGCACTTTGGGAGGCCGAGGACGGCAGATCACCTGAGGTCAGGAGTTCAAGACCAGCCTAGCCAACATGGTGAAACCCTGTCTCTACTAAAAATAAATACAAAACTTAGCCGGCTGTGGTGGCAGGCGCCTGTAATCCCAGCTACTTGGGAGGTGGAGGCAGGAGAATCACTTGAACTTGGGAGGTGGAGGTTGTGGTGAGCCAAGATTGTGCCGTTGCACTCCAGCCTGGGCAGTAAGATCTAGATTTTGTCTCAAAAAAAAAAAAAAAAAAAGGAAAGAACGATAACAATTCCAAAGTCATTTAATAAGGTCTGTATAACCTTGATTCTGAAGGTAAAGAAAAGGAGAGCATGACAAAGGGAAAAAAGAGGTTATAGAATGGTTATAGAAGACAGAAATATAACACAAGGACAATAATATAACAAACATTAATATAATAAAAATGACAGTAATATAATAAAAAAAGAACTGTATGGGAATGAATACATTCCAATCTCATAGTTGAAATTCTGATCATTTATGTATTAAAAACATAAAATTCATAGTGAACAAGTTAGGTTTATCCCAGGAAAAAGCATGTGCTTTAAAACAATAATAATTACATAAACTTCATTCACCATGAAAGAGAAAAAATATGATTCCCTCAATCAATGCATGAAATATTTCATAAAGTTCAACATTCCATCCATGATAAAAATTTTTATCAAAATTGGAATAGAAGAGAATATCTTTATCAAAACCTACCAATGATGGATGTCAAATACAAATCTTTTTCAAAGTTTTATTTCAATAGTTTCTGGGGAACAGGTGGTTTTTTGTTACATGGATAAGTTATTTAGTGATGGTTTCTGAGATTTTTGTGCACCTATCACCTGAGCAGTGTATACTGTACCCAATGAGTAGTCTTTTATATCTCACCTCCGTCCCACCTTTCCCCTTGAGTCCCTGAAGTCCATTATATCACTCTTACGCCTTTGAGTCCTCGTAGCTTAGCTCCCACTTATAAGTGACAACACATGATATTTGGTTTTCCATTTCTGAGTTATTTCATTAACAGTAATGGTCTCCAGCTCCATCCAGGTTGCTATGAGTGCCATTATTTCATGCCTTTTTATGGCTGAGTAGTATTCCATGGTGTATATATACCACATTTTCTTTATCCACTCACTCGTTGGTTGATAGGCATTTGGCTTTGTTACAATTATTATTATTATTATTGCCCAGGCTTGAGTGCAGTGTCACGATCTCGGCTTACTGCAACCTCTACCTCCTGGGTTCAAGCAGTTCTACCTCAGCCTCCCAAGTAGCTGGGACTACACTCATCTGCCCCCACAACTGGCTAAATTTTTTGTTTTGTTTTGTTTTGTTTTGTTTTAGTAGAGATGGGGTTTCACCATGTTCACCAGGCTGGTTTCGAACTCCTGACCTCAAGTGATCCACCCGTCTTGGCCTCCCAAAGTGCTAGGATTACACGCATGAGCCACTGTGCCCGGCTGCTTGGTTACAATTCTTAACAGCTAAATAGTAGAAGTGTTCCCTGTGGAATTAGGAAGAAGACAAAAGTATTCACCATCACCTCTTCTATTTAGTGTTTTAATGTAGGTTCTACTAGCAAGACAAGAGGTAAATGTAAGATGTATGGATATTGGAAGAAAGAAGGATAATTCATTATTCACAGGTCATATTATTGTCAACATGGAAAACCCAAATGACTCTGCAGATAACATATAAGAATTAGTAAATGAGTTAAAAATGCTGTTTAGATATGGTAAAATCTATATAGAAAAGTAAATTACATTTTATCAGAGTCTATTTATGAAAACATGTTATTTATCATAAAGCTCATAAAGCTAACAAATGCATCTAGGAATAACCCTAAAAATGAATGCCTAAGGCTTTTGTGGAGACAGTTATAAACTTTTAAGACAGATATTAAAGACATCTAAACCAAACAAGAAATAAAATCATGTTCATTGAGAGAAAGACACAGTGTCACCAAGGCATAAATTTTCTGCAAATTAATCTTTAAATACAATGCAATTCCAGCAAAAAATTAAGATTTTTAAGAAACTTGATGTATTTATTGGAAAATATATAGATAGATGAAGAGGGTCTACAGGTGAGCCAAAACCTTTCTAATAAAGTATAACAAAAGGTAGATTTACTCTGTCAGAAAGTAAGGCATTTTTAAAGCAATAAATAACCAAGAGAGCCTGGTATTAAAGCAGGGATAGTAATACCAAGAAATGCAACTACCATAGTTTCAATTTCTCCTGCAAAACTCATGTTGACATTTAATTGCCAATGTAACGGTATTGAGAGGTGGGGCTTTTGAGAGGTGATTAGGGCTCTGCCCTAATTCATGGATTAATGCCATTATCTCTTGGTAATGGGTTAGTTATCCTGGGATTGGGCTCCTGATAAACGGACAAGTTTGGCCCCCATTTGCTCTCTGTCTTATGTTCTCACGTAATATTCTACCGGGATAACTCATCATGTTCTTGGATTTCCCAGGCTCCAGAACCATGAGCCAAATAAACTTCTGTTCTATTTATAAATTACTTAGTTGGTTGTATTCTGTTATAGCAGAAGAAAACAGGCTAAGATAGGAACAGTATAGAGAGACCAGAAACAGACCCATAAGTACATGACAATTTGATATATGATAGAGATGTCATTACAGATCACTGGAGAAATGTACAACTATTCAATAAATGGTGCTGAGATATTTGGTTACCTATATAGGGGGATTGACTATACTATACACATAACATCATTTCCAAAGATATTAAAATGAGCAGGTGAGTGTTTGTGAAATGATGGATATGTTAATTTGCTTAACTGTGGTAATCATTTATTGTGCATATCAAAACATCATGTTGTACACCTGAAATACATACAATACATAAAAAAATGCAGTTGAAAAATTTAAATGGGAAAGGCAAATTTTAAAGTATTTAGAGGATAGTATAAGGGTGACTACCTTAATGAGTTCAGGATATAGAAAAGTTTTTAATGAGGCATAAAATCACTAAATACAAGAAGTAAGATTGATTTATTGCTTTGAAATTATTAACTCTTTTTATCAGAAGACATCACAAAGACTAAAACGTTAAAACTGAAAAGTGTATTTCTGAGATATATAACTGAAAAAGAATTTGTATCAATAACATATAAATAAATATTACAGATTACTAAAAATTAACAAAATACTAATAATAAAATGGTCAAAAGATATGAACAGACATTTCAACAAAGGGAAAAAAACATAAACAGAAAAACATACACAACAGAAAAATTTACCTGTGAAAAGATGCTCAATCTTGTTATAAATCAGGAAAATGCAAATAAAAGCTGCATGAGATACGGCTTAACACCCACAAGTTGCCAAAAACTGAGAAACTGAGAATGCCAAGTGTTTTGAGTGCTCCAGTGCTGCTGTGGGAAAGTATATGGTGCAACCACTGGGAACATGCTTTGCTGCACGAGCTACAACCCTGCAAATCCACTTCTCGAGATATACACTCGAGAAACTCTTCTTCATGTTCACCAAGAAATGTATACAAGATTTTTTAATAGAAGGATTGTTACAGAAAAAAACTGGAAACAACCCAATTATTTATACACAGAAGAATACATTTTGAAATTATGGTTTATTCACACAGTAAAATAACAATGAAAATGAATGAACCACAAACACAGAATATGATTGAATCTGAGAAACAAAAGGGAGTTTTAGAAGTCTGAATAAGTATGATATCACTTTTATAAAGTTCAAAGCCATGCAATACTGTGTTCAGATATACATATGCACATGTAATAAAAGTGTAAATAGTAAGGCATGATAAACAACAAAACCAGAACAGGGGTTACATAGAAGGCTTGAGAATGAGTTACCAGGTGTTTTACTATTATGCATCACAATATGTATGTATGTTATATACATATTTTATGTAGATATCTAATATTGCAAAGTAAAATAATCTGAAAAATTTTATTTGTCATTCAGGATAATAGTTCTTTAAGAAAGAATTGGGAATGAAGAGTTTAGCAAAATAATGATTTTGAGGATGACTGACATTTTCATTAAGTCACTCAATATCCCTGAATTTCAGTAATATTAGTTGGAAATGGAAGTCACTAACATAACCTGAACACAAGCTGTAAACTATATAATACAGATGTGAGGTTCTTGAAATGAAACACCATCTGCTTACTTGTAAGTAGCAACAGGAGAATTGCACTGCATATTCAAATGACTAGGTTCTTAATCTACCTTTGATGTTGGCATCCTGGGCATATTTGGACAACTTGCCTACTTTCCTTGATTCGTTTTAACCATGCATGGAAGTAGAATATGGATCTGTAATGTTCCTTTTGATTTAAAGATAATACTGGTGCCATTCTTTGTATCTTAATGTTTATTTTTATGTTCTGTTTTTATTCTTTTTCTCCCCAGAGAAAACACCTAAGGGCTGCGTTACAATCACAGTGATAATCAATTTTATCTTTACCTAGATAATTATAGGACTCCGATAGCGGCTGGTATAAACTATTTCTAGCATAACTTGCGGCTGGTTCTAGCTCTCCTCTTAGAGAGATCTTAGGTGGCCCTTGTTTTATTTTGATGACCCTGCTATGACCACGGAACTTCAGTATGTGACAATTCACTCTCACCTCAAGATGTCCTGGTGGTACCTTCTAAACTAGCACCTCCCATTCCTTTGTGGAAATGTGCAGGCCTTCATTTCTCTTGCTTTGTCTGGCACCAGAAAATCAGTTTTTCCCAAATCCCTTAAAATTTTTATTCCACAAGTCCTTATGGAAATGGGACTACTGGTAGCTTGTCCAGAGGTCCCAGTGTCCTTGAGCTATGTAAGCAGTTACACCACACCATGAATACATTAGTTAATCACTGCCTCAATAATGCTGTGTAAAAGCATTCAAACTCAGTGGCTTACAATGGCAAGCATTTGGTTTTGTCACTGATTTGTGTGTAGATCTGCTGGTCTGGGCTCTACAAGCCTCCATATTCTTCTGGGATCAGAGGCTACCTTGGGCATATTGTTTTTATGGAATATCATAGGCATGCAAAAAGCCAAACCAAACTACACAAACATGTGTATGGCCTTTACTTTAGTCATATCTACTAACATTACGTTCGCTAAATCAAGTCATATAGCAAATCTCAACATTTAGAGGGGTAGAAGAGGAGAGGGAAGGGGAAGAAGACAATATATATGTTAAAGTCTATTCTTTTCCCATTCTAACACATTGCAAGGTCACATGAGTAAGTGAATAAATGAGAACAATAATCCAATCCACCAAACAGTCCCCACGAATATTAAATGATATAAAGTCAAAATAGAAAGTCAAAAAGAAGCACTTAGAGTAAATAGAAGACTTTCATTGTTTTTTGTTGACTTGCAACCTTCAATCTTGTTTCACATTATTAGTTTGGGTTAAGAACCATAACTAAGGCGGTAGAAATCAATAGATTTCCTTGATTTACGTATACTTTATTTTATTTTATTTTATTTTGAGATGGAGTTTTGCTCTGTCACCCAGGCTGGAATGCAGTGGCGGGATCTCGGCTCACTGCAAGCTCCGCCTCCCGGGTTCACGCCATTCTCCTGCCTCAGCCTCCTGAGTAGCTGGGATTACAGGCGCCCATCACCGCGCCCGGCTAATATTTTGTATTTTTAGTAGAGACCGAGTTTCACAGTGTTAGCCAGGTTGGTCTCGATCTCCTGACCTCGTGATCCACCCGCCTCGGCCTCCCAAAGTGCTGGGATTACAGGCGTGAGCCACCGCGCCCGGCCCGATTTACGTATACTTTAGAGTAAAGGTGTGTTCAAGTGAGATTAAGTCAGCAGATAATCTAGACAGTGGCAAATAAAACAAAACATTTTCTCCAGCTATACTGACAATGGATTGGAGGGAGTAATCTAAAATGTGCATGATGAATTTGTGGTCTAATGAATGACAATGGAGGTGTGGTGGGAAGAGCTTAGACTTTACAGCAAGACAAATCTGATTCTGAATTCTGGCCCCAATGATTGTCAGCTTTCAGCAACTTGCTTAGATTATCTGAGACTCAAAATCTTTGCCTGTAAAATGAGGATTATGTCATCTCTGAGATACTGTTGTGATGATCTTTAAACAGTTATGTGAAGGTTTTAATATAATATCTGATATTTGACATGCAAGAAGTTGCAACTATCATTCTGGAAGCATTTATAAGATACACTAAAGAGCAGTTCAGACATTTCTGGATGTCTTTTAAAATAATTTCTTTCTTCTAATATGGCTAAGATATAATTTCACTTGAAAAAAGGATGATATCCTCCTAGAAACTCTTCAAAATCTTGATTCAATGATTCCTAAAAGAATATTATTTATTCATTTGAGAAAACCATTTGCCACACTGCTGCATACTTTCAGATGTGAAAATAAAGGGATCCCAGCTGGTTGCTTTATTTTCAAACAACTACAAAGGAAACAGTAGAATTTTGGCTTCTTGGAATTTTCCTTTGAAAATTTTCACAACCATGTGTGGTTGGAATCTGGCATTTATCTTTTGCTTCCATTCTGGAAATTTATACACTTCTGTAGCGTTTGGTTTGGGTCACATAACTTTTCAATTCTTTGTCATAGTCTTCCACTTGTATAATTTCCATCCAGTGTGAAAAACATATACCATAAGGTGTTTACACAGAAAGACTTTAGGTATAATAATTGCCCATGGATCAGAAGAGCTAGCACAGAAAAATTAGTCATGAATAATAAGGAAACAAAAAACGTATCACAGATTATTTTATGTGAATGACCAAGAAGGAGTGTATAGGATGTAATCAAAGTCAAACAAACTTTGTAGCCATTGACTTTAGAAGAATAATAAAAATACATTATCCAGCTCACATACATAAAATATACTAGTTTCCAAGTGGACAGATGAGTCCTGCCAAATTTTAAATCGTTTAAAAATTTATATTTTAGGGACTTTCAAAAGCAGCTCTTTAAGATCATCTAGGTGATGAGAGTTGATGTCAGACACCTATTTCCTTGCTCTCTCAGTTCTTTACTATATCCATGATAACTGCCCTGCTTATACTTTGAGGAGAAAAATGATTCTAGACAGAAGTTTATAAGGAAACTAAATCTCTGGAGTTTTTTTTTTTTTTTTTTCAAAAAAATTCAACTTCTACTCTCCTTACTGGAACTTTTTCCTGGTTCTGTTGCCCATATTTTGACTACAGTTTTCTCAAAGCTGAATTTTATATTTCTATCTCCTTGTAGATCCCTTTAACTTTTTATTTCATAGTTTCTCTAGTCTAATTCTGATCCTCACTACCTTATTCTTGACGTCGACTCTTTCCCTGCCTAGAGAAACGGGACTTGCCTCTGACTGCCTTCAATTTTTTGAGTCAAAATAATATTATTATGAGTCAAAAGTCTTATTTTGTTCAACTTGGTTGATAGAGAGCTTGATTTATAGAACCTTCTAGCATCAGTATTGATCATCCATCGATTCTGCACTTACTGAGTGCCAGCTATATTCCAGACATTCTACCATGCCCCAAAATACAGAAAAAGAGATTAGAAAACCAGCAATTGCAGCCTGTCAGCGCTTGAATGAGATCTGCTGCTTACTAGTTGTGTCACCTTGGGTAAGTTTCTTGAATCTATTCTTCAGTTTGTTATCTGTAAAATGATATTAATGCCCTATGTCATCAAGTCGTTTTGAAGGTTAAGTAATGGATATATGTATATTGCTTTGAGAATCCATAGATTATTCTGTAAACAAGGCAAGTCCTATGGCCTCAGACCTGTCTAATCACCACTCCTGTCCTGGTCTTTTGCCTTCGATGGACTTACCGTTTATGTCAATTAAACAGGAGAGGCAGTTGATATTGAAAAGTAGGTGCAAACATTGCAAGACCCATTAAAAGATAGGTTTGTGATAATCTGTTTGTTCTCATTTGCAGAATCCCTTTTAAAAGACTTTGAAGTTCAGAGACAGATACTATAGTTCTGACTTGTAAGGGGCCATACATATCCTGTATCACAGCTAAAAATGGTATAGGCTTATCTAGCTTTTAAAAAGAAGAACTTAAGCAGATATTAATCCAAAGAAGACCTACAAATGGCCAGCAAGTGTATGAAAAGATGTTCAACATCATTAATTGTCAGGGAAATGCAAATCAAAACTATGAGAATTTATCACCTCACATCTGCTAGAATGGCTAATATCAAAAACCCAAAGTATAAGTGTTCAAATAATTAGAACACTTGTACACTGTTGGTGGGAATGTAAAATGGTCTAGCAGTTATGGAAAACGGTATGGAAGTTACTCAAAAAAATTTAAAAGGAACTACCATATGATCCAGCAATTCCAAATCTGGGCATATATCCAAAATAATCAAAATGAGGATCTCAGAGAGACATTGGCACACTCATGCTCATTGCAGCATTATTCACAGTAGCCAAGATATGTAAACAACCCAAGTGTCCAGTGACAGATGAATAGATAAAGAAAATGTGGTATATACATACAATGGAATTATTTAGCCTTAGAAAAGAAGGGAATCCTGCCATCTGTGACAACTGGAGAACATTATGCTAAGTAGAATAAGCCAGGCGCAGAGGGGTGAATATACTGCCTGATTCTGCTTCCATGAGATATCTATAGTAGTAAAACTCACGGAGGCAGAGAATACAATGCAGTTGCCAGGGGTTGGGGGTGAGGGAAATAGGGACTTGCTCAATGGATGTAAAGCTTTACTTGTGCTAGATAAAGAAGTTCTAGAGATCTTCTGTATAACATCATACTTACAGTTAATAATAATGCATTGTACAGTTCAAGATTTGTTAACTGGGTAGATTTTATGTTAAGTATTCTTATCACAAAAATGGGACACAAAGAAACTTTGGGAGTGTTGGGTATGTTTATTACCATGATTGTGGTGGTGTTATCATTGGTGTTTGTATATGTCTAAACTCATCAAATCATACACATCAAATGTGTGCAGGTCTTTGTATATCAATTGTGCCTCATTAAAGCTGTTAAAAATTTTGGCTTCATTTGATAATGAGGGCTCTTCAAAAAGGCTGATCACTGCTTACAAGACAGGACATACTTTGGGCTGCGTACTGTCTTTATGTGAGTAGTCCTCATATGTTTACACTTCTTTGCCTTATGTTTATGCAGTCTTATAACAGAATGAGATAGCATTTTAACACTGGTAAATTAATATGTGGCCTGGGAGTGTTTAGATTTAGTAGAATTAAAATGGTTTAAGTTGCTCTCCGCCAGAACGCCGCCGCGCCGCCATCATGGACACCAGCCGTGTGCAGCCTATCAAGCTGGCCAGGGTCACCAAGGTCCTGGGCAGGACCGGCTCTCAGGGACAGTGCACGCAGGTGCACGTGGAATTCATGGACGACACGAGCCGATCCATCATCCGCAATGTAAAAGGCCCGGTGCGTGAGGGCGACGTGCTCACCCTTTTGGAGTCAGAGCGAGAAGCCCGGAGGTTGCGCTGAGCTTGGCTGCTCGCTGGGTCTTGGATGTTGGGTTCGACCACTTGGCCGATGGGAATGGTCACAATGTGCTCCTTTTGTTTTTTGCCTGCCACACGGAATTGAGATGCTCCTTTAAATAAAGCGTTTGTGTTTCAAGTTAAAAAAAAAAAAAAGGTTTAAGTTGCTAAACTAGAACAGTATTCATGATCCAAATATATTACATTTGTATATATTGTACAACAAACCATTATTTCATTACTTAACTTATTAAGCAGCTGACAGTTATTACCACAGACTAGGCACTCAGGATACAGATAGAGAAGACAGTTTCAGTCTTAAAGAACTAATCATTTAGTGGAAAATATATATCTGAAAATAAGTGTTTATAAGCACAATTATAACAATAGTATACACGAGCTATACATGGTTATTAAAGAACTGAAGAGGGACCAACAGAATGTGTACTTATTGCAGTGATTTATGGTCATTGGTTTTTCTTCTTTAACTTATTAGATGCTGCACAAATGTGGACAATATTCTGTAGCACAGCTAAGTACACGTTTGGAGCTTGCTTTTTTCTAACATGAAATTTTATTTGTATTTGTTTTTAATTTTTTGTTACCATAGGATTTTGGGGAACAGGTGGTATTTGGTTACATGGTAAGTTCTTTAGTGGTGACTGGTGAGATTTTGGTGCACCCATCACCTGGGCAGTATACACTGAACCCAATTTGTCGCCTTTTATCCCTCGCCCCCTTCCCACCCTTTCCCCACAAGTCCCCAAAGTTCATTATATCATTTTTATGCCCTTGCATTTTCATACCTTATCTCCCACTTTTGAGTGAGAACATAAGTTGTTTGGTCTTCCATTCTGAGGAACTTCCTTTTTAAAATGAAGGAGGTAATAAAATTGGTTTCTCACATTGTAAAAAAAAAGTCATGAGAAAAACAATACATTATCAATTGATTGTTATCTCTATTTTGTAGTAAGTGAGAGATTTGTTTTTCCTTGAATTCTTGATTTTTTGGCTGGTTGTTTTGTTCTTTCTGTGCTGTGCAGATACAACCACAGGTGGTTGTATTTTGTAGTCTGAAAAAGTTTGAGGTGATATGTGCTTGGGATGTCTCATTAGAAAAACATTTGGGACAATAGAGAGAAAAAAACCACTAAAATGCAAAGAAGACTCATCTCTTCTTTGCAGTTTTACCAGAAATTGGAGCTCTTAAGTAATAAACAACATCAAGTAATTAAAGAACGAAAAATGTGATTTTCATTATAGTGTGAATTGTGTGATACTTCTCTATTTTTCTTTTCTTGCCAATTCCATTTAATATGATTGTGAAACTCTATTAATAAGCATTGTAAGTCCTTTTATTTCAGAAGGTCATTTTAGTTACCCAATAAATGTTTTGTGTAGGACTAAGTGGTATAGTTTAAGATTTTTTTTCTCTTCTCAAGACAATTAGTTTGCTGAAATCGGAAAATATGTTACCTGAGTTTAATTCTTTCTATTGAAGACATTATCCTGTAACCATTTGGACATTTATTTACTTCATATGGTCAACTACCTCTCTTCATTTGATCACTTCTACATTAAAAGTCTGTAACATGGTATTTGGGGCAGAAAATATAAAGAAGGATGAGTCACAATCCCTGAATATCAGTAGCTTTCCACCTAGTAGAAGAAACTGAATGCAATGATATCTATAATACAGATAATATTTGACAAACGCTATGATTTATTCATTCATTGAACAAAAATGTTTTATGCATCTCTCATATTCTGAACACTATGTGAGATCTGGGGATAGAGACATGAAGAAGGCAGAGACATTTTGTGACCTCACAGCTTGGTGGGAATGACAGACATTTACCAAGAATTAAAGAGCCTTCACTATGGGCCAGACATGTAAGAACCAGAGATAGAAAACCCTGAGTAAAGGTGCTGATAACTTAATGAAGAAGAGCACCAGAAAATAAGCAATGACTAAGTATTATGATAATCTCACAAAAAAGATGTAGGTAGGGCATTACAAAAGGACATAAAAAATGAAGCCATCATCCTATTTTCTAATCATGTATTTCCATACTTTGTTTTATTACATGCTGTAAAAATATGGGCAACATTTTACACATGCTTGGTGAGTGACTTATTATATGTTGAATGTCACAGAGTGATATGAGAATGTAGAGGAAAAATTACTCTCTTTGGTATTTTCAGGGATAGCTTTCTGAAAGACCTGTCATCTGAGGTCAGTTCTTCATGAAGGACTGGTAGTATTCAGGAGAGGAGGATTCCAGATTGAGGAAACAGTGTGAGCTAATGTACAGAGGCAGGAATTTAGCACATATAGAATCGTCCTATGTGGATAGATTGATTGTAGGATTAAAGAGTGTTAAGCCAGAGGTGAAACCCCGTCTCTACTAAAAATACAAAAAATTAGCCAGGGGTGGTGGTGGTGGGCGCCTGTAGTCTCAGCAGCTCTGGAGGCTGAGGCAGGAGAATGGCGTGAACCCAGGAGGTGGAGCTTGCAGATCCGAGCCGAGATCCCGCCACTGCACTCCAGCCTGGGCGACAGAGGGAGACTCCATCTCAAAAAAAAAAAATTAAAAAAAAAAAAAAAAAAAAAAAGAGTGTTAAGCCAGGAAAAGCATTTTCTAAGGCTTTTCTAGGTCTTGAAGAGCCTTCTATACCTTGTAAGAAGTTTAGGCTGTATCTTGAGAGTAAACTTCGACATGGAAGGCAATAAACGGAACCAGGAAGACATCCCGTACCCACAAGGAGGTGTCAGAGACACCCAGAAGGAGGCAAAAAGGACAAAGCAAGGGGAATCTGGGGTAATATTTACTTCTAGCAGTTTAAAAAATTTTCTTAAAGCTATGTATGACGTTTATTCATTGAGTCCCATAATTTTTGTTGAGAGATGAAATATCATATACTTCACTAAGTATTATTGGTTCGAGAACGTGAGAAATTCAAAATAGGGTATAACCACAAGGCAGGAAGATACATTACCAACTCACAGTAATGTAAGTAAGATAAATAAATACTAAAACAAAAGAAGCACCATGTGTACAAAAGAAGCAACTAATTCTGAACAAAGTGATTGAGAAAGGATTTGTGGACAGGCAGTCTGACTCTAGAGCATCAGGCCATGATGTGTGTTGGGTGTAATCATTGGCTCTTTGCATCTTGGATGGAGTTCCTTGAAACCAGATTCTGATACGAAAAGTTGATGCAGAAGATTTATAGGATAAGACTTTTGAAAGAAAGAGAAAGAAAGAGAAACTGACCTGTGGCACAGGTGCTCTGAGGAGTTGGTCAATCCTCAGAAGCTCTTGAGCTAGGAAGACCTTTCAGAGGGGCACTGAATTGAGGTAATTTGGCTGCGTCTTTATATCTGTGCATCTGTTAGTCATTGGCAATGGGAAATTCCTTGGAAAGGTTATAACCTTGGGGAAGACAGTTTTCTGCAACTAGGGGCAATTCCCAGTGATAGATACAGCTGGGAGCTGCTAACAATGTTTAAACTTAGATGAGCCCAATATGGTAGGTGGAAACCCAATTCCATGCTGTGCACTTTCCTTTTAATTTTTGCATTGAAGGCTATAGAAAGATATAAAAAGATTTGAGAAGATGAGGTGGCATATATGGATTTTAGTTTTAGAAAGTTATTTCTGGTAGTACTATAATGTATAATTTGGTGAGGTGATATATGCTGACAAGTGAAACCCATTTGTAGACTATTGTAACAGGTAAGACCCAATTCAAACCTGTGAGAAGTTTTCCCATATCTCAGCCAGAATAATCTCTCTACCATTCTTCCATTAGTTATATTTTTATTTTAGCCCCAACCAAACCCAATTTATGTCATCAGTAGTTGTCTCTGTGTATGTCTTGTTGTAGTCTGTGAATTTCTTTAAAGCTATAGCCATACAGACATATTCTTGTCTGTATCTCTCAAAGGACCAGCATTGATCCATGAATAAAATGGGCATTTGATAAAAATATTTTGAATTAAATGTTTCTTTCTTTTCTTTTCTTTTGATACAGAGTCTTACTCTGTCATCCAGGCTCCCAGGCTGGAGTACACTGGTGCAATCTCAGCTCAATGCAACCTCCACCTTCTGGGTTCTAATGATTCTTGTGCCTCAGCTCCCCAAGTAGCTGGAATTACAGGAGTGCATCACCGCACCTAACTAATTTTTGTATTTTTAGTAGTGATGAGGGTTTCGCTATGTTGCCTAGGCTGTTCTCAAATTCCTGGCTTCAAGTGATCTGCCTACCTTGGCCTCCCAAAGTGTCCAGCCTGAATTGAACATTTCAATTGCATTCAGGGAAGAAATAATAAGCTTCTAAAATTGGGTTAATAGTAGTAAGAACAAAGAGAATGTCACTGATGAGGAACACTGAGGAGGTAGAATGTGAACAAGGACTTTTGGGCATGATGACATAACTTCTGTAATATAGAAATTGTTTGTATATCAGATACACTGAAACACACTACTAGAATTCATTTATATATATTTATTTGGTACATTTTCCCAGGCTATTTCTCAAAACACTTCCCCTCTTTACATAAGTTTCTCAAAGTTTGTTTTTCCAATTTATACTTCAAAGAGAAAACATAATTTGAAAGTTGTTTCTACCCTTTAATGTTGTTTTGTAACATGTTTGCCTAAGGCATTAAAGTTCAGGTTAACAATTCTGTCTTAGTAAAACTGATTTTGTAAGATGCTTTTCTGCCCATATTTCAAATGAATGCTTTGAATTCCTTTGCCAACTCTGTCAAGGTTATATGACTCCAGAAGGCCATCAAAACTTCCAGAAAGTCAAAAATAAAAGTATTTTTCTTTCTCAGGGTATGATTTGGTCAAGAAAAGACATGACCTATGAAAATTAAAATATATCTTGGAAGCATGAAAATGGCTTTGATTCAAGTGTGTAAAGTTTTCCAAAGCTGAGAGGGAGCATATTTCATCTGTGAACAAAGACATTATAATCTGGTGGCAGATGCTTGGCATGTGGCATCAGAAAACACAGACTGACAAGTTATATGATCATGGGCAACTCAATGTTTCCATGTTTTATTCTTCTCAAGAGTGAGATAACATTATTTCTTGTTGTAACCAACTTGTAGGAATGATATAAGGATACAATTAGCCGAGTGAAATACATGGCTAGAAGAGGCAGTGGGAAGAGCCCTGTGGGCACTCTGGGTCCAAAGGGAAGCCATTTTTGACTTTGTCTCACAGGGGTCCTTGGAGAGGGCTGCCAGTGGAATTGGGGAAAGACCACAGGGAGAAGGAAACTTCCATCTGAACTTTGTAATGATTTTGATCTAATGTGAAGTTTCCTGGATAGAATCTAGGGGAAGGGGCGAAAGGGGAGTGCAGATATGAGCACAGAAGCCACAGCAGGTGGTGGGCAGGATTCCTGAAATACAAAAATTAGCTGTTTCTATGATATCACACACAAATACAGTATAAGAGCACTTTTCCCCTGTACCTTTACTTGTTTCAAACCTACTACATAAGATAGTAAGACACAGTTGCTTAGAGAATAAAGAAAACTGTGGCCATTGCCTGAAAGGAATGAAGTTTGATGCTTTGTTGAAGGAGAATCTGATAAATATTTAGAATCTTCTGTATACTTCTTATCTGAGGATGTTCTTAGTTTTAAAAACATTTAAAACTAAGGTACTGCATGCAGTGTGAAATTATCAAATTTTGTTTTATTATCAACTTTTAAACTTATTATTGAATAGATGGATATTAGAACATTTTTTAAAATGTAGTAAGCATTTGGTTAGTTTTGCTAGCCACCATTCAAGCACTGTTTCTACTTGGAGAGAATTCTTCATTGTGTGGGGGTTGGAAGTCAATAGTATATTCCTTCTCCATACTCTGGGGCAGTCAGAGCTTGGACATATGACCTATGCTCAGCCAAGGTAGAGTCCAGTGGCTCCACAGAGGGTGTTTAGTTGGGGTGGCACCAATGGTGGCATCCTGACTAGACTGTTCCCAGGTTATGACATTGGCTCTTTTCTTGACTGCCATGTCTCTCTTGCTTCTTGTCATTTTCTGAGCCATTCTTTTCATTTTCTGAGCTATTTTCCAGCATTCCTGTTGATTCTGTGAACTACTAATAGTCTACTAAATAATTTGATTTTGAAATCAATTAGCCAAAGTCAGTTTTATGCATTTACAATCAAGGATCTAACTTCTATGGTGCTTGGCACCAGAAAGTCAACAGTCTCAAAACCCCAGGGAGAGAAGAACCTTATCTCTGGTTAACCTGGAATTGCAGGTAGTGAAAAATCCAGTTAATGTCCGGTGAGTATCTGGTAGCTTATGGCATGCAATGACAAAACAACTAATTACCACCTGTGGTTACCAATAATGAGGTTTCAATGAAAGGTAAATCTTTGAGGCATTGAATTGATGTAATACTAGAGAAAAATTAAGGTCATACAATTTCCAGGATGCCAGGACGGGTGTTTGCTTCTAATGGAAATAAGTAAAAATAGAGAGGGCACAGGTTAAATTTCAAAATTTTTGACTCAAGATATAAAACTTAGGAACTTTCCATCATTATACGAAAATAATTTATTTTCTGTTGCAGCTACAGCATTGAAAATCAAATGCAAAAGATTGAAAATGCAGATTGTCAAATGCATTTATATGAGTTTACAGAAATGCCAGGTCTTCCATGTGAAAGTGATTTTGATTAAGAAGGGATAAAAGAATATGCATAGTTATATTGGATGATATCAAAAGATACAATGACCTTGATGTACTTTGCGCCCTAACTCTCAGTAGCTTCCTTTGCCAGCTGAAGCTATGCTATCTTTTATGTCTCATGAGGCAGTTTCATCTGATTTGAAGATGATGAAGAAAATTTCTTTGCAAGGGAAGTCAATTCTTCTGAAGACTTGCCTGTACCTCAATGTCTGCACACATCCTACTAGAATTGGGGAATGGAATATAAATGAAAGCCAGATTCAAAGCTTTAAGCCTAAGAGGAGGATATTTAACCACATTCAAAGTTAAAACTTAAGAGAAGATTTCACCCCAAAGAAATAAAAAGAACTGGACAATTATTTTAACAAAACTTTGGGAGATATGTGTGAGAAGATATTCTGAAGTACCAAGAAAGGAAGAGCACTACATTAGAATGAATTTGATATTCAATTCAATCAAAGTGTTTTCTTGGTCAAATGGCTAAAATCTGGACTAAAACATGGCCCATGCTAAAGCTTAGATGCCCAAAATTCCTTAGCATGATGTATAAGGAAATAATCCAAAGGTAATGAGCAATAGAATTGATTGTGATCGACTCACCTATCCTAACCATGTTTGTTAAGAGGGTTCAGAAGATATCGTCTTCACCAAGGCCTTGATAAATATATTGGTGAGAGGGGTGTTACATTCTCTGAAAAGTCCTGCAATGTTTTGGATGTTGAAGGGGGTCCTGCAACTGAAAATGAGTTCCCTGATGTCAGTGGGGTGGAAAGATCCTAGAGTAGCAGAAGTCACATAAGAGTATTCAACAATCAGAAAAAAAGTGGACGTGGCTACTATGATAGGTAATCAGAAGGGCTTTGCCCTTGGGGATTGTTGGTGGTAGTGTAAGAGTACATAGGACTGAGGGTGACGAAATCTTGTGATGCCTACGACTCAGGTAGGTCCTGAGAATGGAATTCCAAAATCTAAATCAGTTCACAGGATCAGAGCTCTTATAACAAATATAGACTTAAGGAAGGATGCATCAGTACCATAATAAGTACATACTGTGAATCTTTATTTTAATCTTCCTCAAAGAAACCTATGGTCTTTTACCAAATGATTATGCACTAGGGAATGGGAAATACCTAAAGTTTTCAGAGCCTATTGCATGCTGGCTCCAAGGTAACAATAATTCCTGGGCACCCAAACAATGACTGTACTCCATGGATAACAGTAGGATTTAGGGCAACCAGGAGATAAATGGGATTGTGACCCATCCCCCTTCATGATGGGATTACTGTTATCTCAGCCATATTCTGCTACTGTTTTTCAGGTTGCTTATTGAATATTACTGGGAAAACAGGAAAATTAGGAGGAATGTTCTGGAGTGATTTATCTTTTTCATCAAGGGCGAATAGAATTTCTGCTATGCTGTGGGATCTGGAAGTCATGTGGATGAAAGTCAAGTGATCTCTTTTGGTCCCCTTTCATACCACCATGACTCTAGTCGACCTGATAGCAGGCTAATACAGCCTTATAAATTGTGGATAGCTGAGGATTAAGCATCCTTAGGAATACAAATGTGTATTTCCAACGATACCCATCAGGTAGCACTGATAAGCACCAGTGCTACCATATTACAATAAGTGGAGATCCGGTACTTGGAGGAACTTGGTAATTTATCAGACTATGGATTGCCTACTTTTGGAGAGGAGTAGTTATATTTTGGGTTGTAAAAGGGATATTTGAGTAGGGTGGTAACTCTTTTGAGGGAAAGGTAAGAATAGGAGGAAGAGAACGTCTGGCTAATGGACAACATATATCTATATGGGAATAGATATGTGATTTTTTTTCTATTAATTTTCTAAAATTTATTTCTTTTTGTGGGTATCTGCAATGCGTGGAACTTACTGGAAAGCAGAGGTCCTTTCCCCACTAAGAAGGCCTTAAGAGACAAATATTTTCTTTCTATGCTTCTTGGCAATGAGATCATTGGCATGTGATCAATGTTTGGTTGTTCCCTCTGGACAGTGCATCTTGAGGAAGTGACCAAGGGACACATACGATAGTTTTATGCTTCTTGCCTCACTAACATCCATGTGTGCCAAAGACAGATGGAGTCTTTCCAGCACTAACTACAGAGAATAAAACTGTGATCTCCTGGGAGGTGTCAGGAGGGTTCTAGTCATCCGGCCATAGGAGATCCAGCAATTTCTTTTTCATATAGACTTCCATTCCTCCTATCCTCAGCCCTCAGACTTTCCCCTTTTTCTTTTTACTAAATCTCATGCCTACAGGCCTCCCTGGGATTTCTTCAGGGTGAATCAACTTTATTCTCCTCAGGATCCCAAAGTGGGGATAATTGCACTTACAGTGCTGTCACTCAGCTACCTCAGTAATCTCTCTCCTATGCTTCTCATCTTCCAAAACTTGGTTGAAATGTTTCATCTACTGAGATCTCCTAAATGGTTTATCTTTTTTGACTTGATAAACGTTTCCTTTAAGGAAATTTTGGAAGAACTTCAGGAGGCAGAGGAGAAAAATACATGTTGGCAACATATAAAGTTTAACATTGCAATCTTCACAAACTATCCTCTTTCAACAGTTAGGATAAGTATGGCAGGATAATTGTATTGTTAAAACATGTCCGGAAGTTAACTGTGAATAATATCGCTGTGC
Organism: Hylobates moloch; assembly: GCF_009828535.3. Classification (NCBI taxonomy): domain Eukaryota; kingdom Metazoa; phylum Chordata; class Mammalia; order Primates; family Hylobatidae; genus Hylobates; species Hylobates moloch. Next base: position 55,053,068 of record NW_026652284.1, read on the forward strand.
TCTAAAGCACAGGGCCACATCATTATTGAAAGTTGCACTGGTCATGATGGTATAGCAGCTCAGCTGAACTTCCTTTACTTTTATTCTTTTTTTTTTTTTCTCAGTGGAAGATGTCAGGATCTTCCACTAAATGGGGCAACTTTTGCATCAGAGTTTGATTGACTACTGTTAATATCTGTCTCAATTTTGATTTCTAATTTAGACAATGTTACAAGAAAATCCAGTCTAGGGACATGCCAAAAGTTTCATAGGAAAAAATTATTTAATTGAGTTTTTATGTTTGCCAAAACCCACTCAGTTAAAATACTTTGCAGACATTTTTTTCTAGTAAAATTAAAAGCATTTAACGTTCTTCCATATGTTTCATTTTAAAAGTTAATGTACTAACCCTTTCTCTTCAGCCTCTCTAAAAAGTAAATAACCTCAAAAATTGAACTGGATGTAAAAATCATATATTTTCATTCTGAGATTGATACTTAAGGTAGTTTCCAAATACCACTACTCTGGCTGAATTTATGGCCTTTTGATGCCCCAGACTGTTTCCTTTTGAGGAGTCTGCCCAAGACTCTGATCTTTCTATAGTTGGCCTGTGAGATTTGAAAGGAAAAAGCCTTCAGTAAAACATAGAGATGGTACTTGTAGTCAAGGGATACGACCTCATGCAGAAAGAAGGGGGAAAAAAAAAGACCATGTCAGTTACTACTTCCAAGAAAAGCTGGTTGCTGTTTTGATAACAGTAATGTCCCTTTAGTTCAAAGTTACCAGCTATCAAAACAAGTTGCAGTCCATAGCAGACTAACTCGTTTCCCTTACAGAGAAGCAGATTCTAGTGTAATTGAGTCCAAATAAAAATATATTTACGAGAAAACTAGGCCCATGGATAGCAAGCAGAAATCAGAAAAAAACTAAACTTCTGAAATGTTCAGGCAAAAAAAAAAAAAAAATACCATATACTGTTTATATCCCTACAACTAAGATATCATTAGAAAAATTGTGTTAGAAGGAAATAAAATTCTAAAAGATGGCACATCAAGGAGACAGGGTAATAGAAATTAAGTAGCTATTAAAGTAAAATACAGAATCACTCCATCACATGTGTTAACTGTTCAGCAAAGCAGTTCTGCTCTGCAGTTGGTATGAGGTTTGAGCAGGAAGTATTATTGTCTGGCATCAGAGCCAGGGCAGGATCCAGCTTGAACCTCCAAGTCATTTCACGAGGAAATATGAAATTGCAGAACAATGTGGGTGGGCAATGGACATGACCTGACTTTCATTTATTAAATAAACACAGACTTGAGTAGTTGTACTTCTGAGAGCATTAGCAGTGGCATTGCCAAGGTATAGCACTTGGGGGAGAGGGAGTTTGAGCCCTTCATAAATCTCCATGAGCAACCCCCTCTAAGTCACCCCTCATAAATTTACAATCTAAGTAATCTAATTAAAATCAAGTGTGCTTGCTCTGTAACGTAGCTTCAAGGAAAATTAATTAGCCTTCACTTCCAAAAACCTTCTCACTCCTAAGTCCTTTCTATAGCGAAATTCAGGAGCTACCAGTGTTAGTCCAACTCCCAAGATTATGTGCAATGTTGGTTCTTGCACGAACCAGAGCACGAGGGGCCTCCTTGGTCTCCAGTTCTCTTGTATTGTTGTTTCATTTGCTGGCAGCGAGAGCAGGTAAAGAAAACCATATTGTTTGTGTAGTATAAAAGATGACTTCTTAAAGATGTGCAGACAGCAAAATCCATGCTTAACCAATTGTAAAAACAAGAAAACCTGAAAACAATTAGTAATCTATTTATACACATAAAAACTGGAAAATGAATTCTTAGTATATGGACTGGACAGCTCTCAGAAAATTTTTTTTCACAAGCTTCTTGGCGGGGAAGGGCATATTCTGCTTCTAGGCAGAGATAAAGTCGTGGGGGAGGATCTGCAAGTGCGTGAAGTGGATGCACACGGGTGAGGCATGCCCATTTTAGGTCAAGTGCACTTTTCTAAAATATATTGGTTAAGAAATAAAAAGAGTGCCACAGAATTTCATCACATCCCACTATTGCATTTTCTAATTATGGTATTTGTCAATGTGACTAGTGAAAATTCAATATTTATAAAATAACTACATTCTAAACCTGTGATGCACAGTCAGTGTTTGAATCAGAGAATTTGTGAGTTAAAATTCCCTCCCATGTAGATATCTGTCATCACCTGAAAGCTCTTACTATCTGATCTAAATATGTGAGACACTGCTGGGTGCTATATTGTTACATTGAGCCATAGTGTTTGAGGTTGGAAATAATTTTAAAACCGATTGAGTCTAATGGCCACATCTGCCCAGGAGAGGCTGAAAGTCTTCTTCAGAATACACCCATGCTGACAGAGTGATAGCCACTGTTACAAATAAAAAGTCTGTGAAATAAAAATAAAATACATACAAGCAATTAGGATAGTATTGATATGGTAGAGTCTGAAGCGTATCAAGAAAGCTACAAAGTCAGATAGGTTAAGCAACCAGAATTGATTTTCTTGTTTAGTCACTCAAAATATTCTTTTTCTAGCCACAATGTTGCAACCAGTTTTATAGCTTTGTGCCCTCATAGTATGCAACTCTTTGTAGTCTTTGGACTTTTTTTTTTTAACTGCAACTGGGGCTATTGGGCTATTTTCATAAGCTGTCACTTAACTGGGCAAAATTCCAGTCCAGATGCTGCCGGAGTGTTTTTATGTATGAGACATCGTCTGCTTATTAAGGCTTGTCTGTAATTTCAATTAAACTGTTGAGTGGACATTGTTGCTTACAGAAGTTAGAAGATATCAGAGAAAGAATGGACAATTTTTGTAAGAAACAAGCAATTCTCTGATGTTTGAGATAATATTAAATAAGTCAACTGGAGATGATGATGGATTAACTAATTAAGGGATCCACATAGTCTTTACAAAGGCACCCAGGAGGTGCTTATAATATCCTTGAGGATGGATGTCATTATGATGCAAACAGTGAAAAGAACTTCCCTTGGAAGAAGACAAGATGAAAGAACTTTGTCTAAGTTCCAAATGGAAATGGAACCCCCCCACTAAAAGTTAAGAAAAGTAAAGAGGAAGACCTAGGGGAAGTTCCTCAATAGAGAGGCTTTGGCTTTCTCAATCTGTGAGCCATTTTGCTCCAAGGAATATGTTTCCTCATAAATTTTATGAAGAGACCCCGTGATCTGGCATCTTGAGTTGGCATATAATTGAACCCACTCACAGGATCTTAATATTCTCTGCCAAAGGAGTCATCATCTGAATGGGAAAACCTTTGCAAAATTTTCCCTTCATCTTACAAGAATGACTAATTTTAGTTGTATCACAAGGAAGCATTTTGTTCCAAACACAGTTCCTAGAAATAGCGGGGCATTCCAGTCCAACAGATGCAAACCTTCCTCACGAGAACCAAACCAGCATGCTTGGGCAACTTGTCAATGAAGCCAAATTCCCTGCTTTCAAGAAGATTGGAAGAAGATGGGGTTTCTAAAAGAAGAGATAGTTCCCACAGCTCTGTGTGGGTTATCTGGACTGTAGAATATTGACAGCAAAATTTCAATCCCAGGAGGTCTCTTCATCATCGCCCTTGGACCCCCTCCTTTGTTACTCTTCTCACTCGTTAAATGAAAGCATATTTCATCATGAAGCTAAACAAAACTTAGTTGAACATTAAAATTTATTATATGATTGTGACAAAGTAAAATATAATGTATAAATTACACAGTTATGTGTATGCAATGTTAGTAAATTCTGAAAATGTAAAATAAAATTTTAAAAGTAAACTTTAAAATAAACATTTTAAATTAGAATTTAAATTTAAAATAAAATTTTAAAATTAAAATTTTAAGTTAAAATTTTAAATATTTTAAAATTAAATTAAAATTAAAATTTTAAATAAAATTTTAAAATCTAAATTTAAATTTTAAAAATGCATGGCATATTGGGAACTTCACTGAACTGTAAGATGGAAAATGAGTCCTGCTTATGGCTTTTCTAGTAACCAATTTAGATTAGTAGCTTCATCTTTGTATTTAGTCATCCGTATAATGATAGAATGGACCTAATTAATCTGTAACTTATTTGTAGACCTAAAAATCTTTGATTCTGAATATAACATGTTCCTCTGCCTTGTATCAGAAATAATCATCAATATCAGATGGTGTTTGCTAAGTGCTGAGTGAGCGTATTAGACAAGGGAAAAGAGGTCAGTTCCAGACAGCATGGCAAGATAGTTTCAGGGAACTACTGGGACTTGAGAAGTGAACAGGAATGTAATAAGTGAATTGCAGAGCACTCAAGGCATTAGGATGTGGCATAAGTTAATGTATGGAGGAAGTAAACTCCAGATGTGTTGAGACATCAGGAAGTAGATTAACTGGCATCACGGAGAATTAAGACAGGCTAGCCTGAAGTTAGAGACCAAATTATGGAGAGTATTCAGTGCCTGGATATTCAGAATTTATGCTAAAAAATAGACAACGTCAGATCTTTTTTTTTTTATTGGGGGAGGAGTTGGGTAAATGGGGGAATTACATGGGCATAAGTTTTTGAAAAAGAGGAGAATGTTACTCCTTTTCATTATCTATCTGTTTCTGAATTTTTTTTCAAAAGCATGGACAGCTAAGAGTTGATTTCTTCATTGGGGCAATATCTTGGAATCTCTTAGATTTCCATATTAGCTCAAATTTTCTTATTTTATTGCTTAACCCAATTTATCTGATTAATTAGAAGTTCATTAGGGAATTTTTTTTGTGTGTCACACATTACTTAGCAGTTATTTATTTATTCCTCAAGTATTTCATGTGTGCTGTTCTTATGGGGTTGGGCTGAGTTCTGGGAATAAGACAGACACGTTCTTCACTTTCTGAAGCTTCTAGTCTGTCCATTTACTTTTTTGAGTGAGTGATATTTCAGAACTTGTATTTTTGTATGAATTTTGCATATTTTATTGGCAGTGGTAAATAATAACTTTTAAAATTTCTGCAATATACATCTACATAGTTTAACAGTTAATAGAAATTCTTGTTTCCTCTGAGGAATAGTTTGCAGCCACCCCATTCCACATCATTTGTGTTACCAAATCCTCCATGTTCATAATGATAAATTCCAAGTATGCCCATCTAAGTAGCGATTTTTAAACTTAAACCATTTGATTTGCATTATTCTTCCTGGAATAAGCAGATTTGAACTTTAGAAAGTCCTCTGGTTCCTTTGGGGGAAAGAAGGAGTGAGCAGGCATAACAGAGGAAATAAAATAATCAGTGGGTCAGGGATGTTCAGTGGAGAAACTGAAAATGGATCCACCAATTTCAATTATGTTTTCAAGACTCATAATTTACCCTCAGAAAAGTTAAAAATGCTTTATTAGTCCTTTTGTGATCTCATTTCTCTTGCAAATTTCATTTTCAACTAATTTCCCTTGTATAAAATGTGAGGCAACTTGGGGATTTTGCAACGTGATGTGATTGTGCTTAGGGATGGTCTGGGTACCATGTTTTTTAGTAGACCATAAGAGAAGGGTGACACTTGTCTTAATTTAGAGATTTTTAACATTTTAAGGTACTTAAAAGCCATTATAAAATTTAGTATGGCTTTTATAGCAGAGTAATGTGGTGGGAACTTTTTGCACTGAGAGTCCCTGAACTATGTAAGCATTCACAATTCCAGGCCTAGAAATCGTTATGAAATGAAGTTTTACATAGTGGAGACTTTCCTGGGTTTTAAAGGATGCTTTGGAATCTGTCTACTTTTGGGGTTCATACAAAGTCCTGGGAGATGATCCAGCATATCTGTAATCAGTGCTTTTAACCAGATTTCATTTACTTATGAGATTTGTTTACTTTATCTGATTATGAGGGAACTGTATGAGTCACAATTCAAATTACCAATAATATCAGACAGTTAGATTGAGCAAAGCTGGGTCAGGTTATTGTTAGTGCTGGGTGACTCTCCGATGTGAGCAAACTATGCCCCACGTTTTGACTCAACCTGCTCCATACCTCTATGCCGTCATGGACTGCCATCATGGACAATACTGTGCCTTGCCAGGGCTCAGTAGTGGTCCCTACTTTCGACATTTTTTTTTCCTTTCTCTTCTTCAATACAAGTCTATCACTTTTGTGAACTATGCATTGTTCATTATCCAAGTCCACTGGAAAACTGTAATATGAACACAAGCTTTGCCTCCTCTGGAAGCTTTCCCTGGCTCACTAGCTAGGTCATATTCTAGCTGTCACGCATTCTCCTGACTCTCTGTGCATCTGCATTGCCCGTTTCCCAGGTATAATTAGATATTCATGTAAGTACTTCTTTAATGTACATTTTCTCACTGTACTGTATGCTCTAAGAATGAAGGGGCACTATATTGTTTACTGTTCTATACCAATTCCCAAACTCAATGCCTTGTATATGTAGGAGGACCTTAATCATTGTACTGAATGAATGAATAGAATTTCAGCTAGATTTTATATAATAGTAGGCACTCCATAAATGTTGAGTTAAATACTGCCTCAATTCCATATATAAGGCCTTTTCTCAAATGGGATTTTGTGGAACAGTGGTGGGAATTTCAGTCACAGTGACAGTTCCATGGGAGATATAATGCCTGCTCGGCATTTGATTAGAGCTGTTCCTAGTTTCCAATAACAATACAATGCCTTTCTCCCAAATGTGATATCTAGTCAATGAGAGCTCATGGGATTTGCTTTATTCCAAACTACGTTAATTTCCCTTTACATTTGTACATTTGCTAACCTGATGTTGTAATGGCTGGATGTTATACGAAATTAAAAGCATTAAATAAATCTCCTTGCTTCAAATTCAGAATGCTTTTGGTTAAATTAAAGAGAAAATTATAACCGCAGATATAAGCCAGTTTGGGTGTGGAGCAACCATGTGATGGAAATAGACTGAACTCCTCTGGATGCTTCTTGGGATGGTGCTGAATGCACTGCAACATGGCTGCGGCTGGAAGAAGCAGATGGGAGGCTTCTGGAGAGTTCCTTCCATGCCTCACCATTTGCCATATTGGTGAGTCCTCCACCCTGAGAAAAAGAAGATGGTGTCATTTAAGGTTATACTCTGCAACCAGATCACATGAATTCAGAGCTCACATCTATCTTTTGTTATTTGGGTTTTTCTGGGCAAGTTACTTAAACTGTCTGTGCCTCATTCTCTTTACCTTCAAAACCAGAATAGTGGTAATACTCACTGTGTAGAGTTATTATGAAGATTGAATTAAATTTACATGTAAAGTATGTAGGAGAGTTTGCTAGAGTAAATGCTTAGGAGGTATTATTTTTATTATGACTAGATAGAGCATGGAACTTGAACAATGGTGAAGCTGACACTAGGCAAATGAAATAAACCTAGTTTTCAAATGCCCATCATTCTGGCTAAAGAAACTTAAAAATAGGAGGAAACTCAGGTTAATATGTATCTCTCAACTACTTACATGAAATCATAACATTTGGAATATCTTATATTTAGTTGTAATATCTCTCTTGAGTAGGCAGGGGAAGTATTGATATGTGTCCTCAGCAGATCAGGGAATTAAAGATAGGGAAGTTAAATGTTTTGTCCAAGATCAAATAGCCTATAAGCAGTGGATCAGGGATTAGAATTCAGTTCACTTGAAATTGTAGTCCAGGACTTTTCTATTACAACTTGGCTACTGCTCAAAGGTTGGCCTCAGATTCAAGACTCTTTAGCTTTTTCTGCCTTTTTTTTTTTTTTTTATAAATCTATTCATCTTGATCATTCAAATGTACTTAAGACTACCCATTGTGTGGATGCACTATTGAGTTGAGATAATATTCTATATGCCATTGATTTTTTTCTGTCCATATTTAATAAATAGTTACTAAGTTTGGGGCAGTAGGGATGTAGAAATAAAAAAGACCTTGTTCTTGACCTCAAAGAACTTGTGTTACAGTGGGGAATGCAGACAGGAAATGAACTAAAATACAGCATGATGTGTGTTGATAATAAAGGAAAGCACATACGCCAAGAGGATAGAGCGTAGTGTACAGGCAAGAACCCAGCTAGGAAGGCAGAGGAGGCCGTGGTTAAAGAAAGACATCTAAGCTGAGTCCATATTGAGGTTAGATGTTAGTCAATATTAATACTAAAGAGCTCATATGAATGGACACTTTTTTATATGTGAGGCACTGTTCTAAGTCCTGTGCATGTGTTAATAAGTAACAAAGAAATACAGCACTATTAAAATGGTGTTATACCGCATGTTCTCACTCATAGGTGGGAACTGAACAATGAGAACACGTGGACACAGGAAGGGGAACATCACGCACCGGGGACTGTTGTGGGGTTGGGGAAGGAGGGAGAGATAGCATTAGGAGATATACCTAATGCTAAATGACGAGTTAATGGGTGCAGCACACCAACATGGCACATGTATACATTTGTAACAAAACTTAAAGTATAATAATAATAAAATTTAAAAAATGATGTTATAATTTGAAATGCAAAGCTTCAAAAATGTATCTTGAATTTGTTCACTCTCTCAATCTTCAGTGCAACCATCATCTCTTCTGAACAATTTATGTGGCCCCTTCCACTCTTATCCCAGTCTAAGCCACTTCCTACACAGCAGCCAGAATTCATTTCTTAAATGATAAAATGGATGTAACTCTCCTACTTGAAGCCTCCTACCTGACTTCTTATTTTATTCAAAATCCGCACCTTTTTTTTCATGACCTATAAGCACTTACATTATATAGCCTCTGATCTGTTTTTTATCTTCAGTTTTTTCATTTCTTTCCTTTTCATTTGTGATTTCTTAATTTCTTACTTCTCTCATCTCTTCTCTCATCTCCTACTGATGCCATTTCACAAGTCACTGTAGGCAGTGCATAGAACACTGATACCATAGGATGCTAATATATGATTTAAAAAAATAAAATGGATTCATGGTTAGATCAGTTTGGAAAATATACAGTCATATGAGGACAGAGTTTTTTGATTTACTTTGCATAACATTACCTATCTAAATATGCATTGTAAATTTTGCATTATTCTCTAACTTACTCATTAACAAAAAAAAAAAACAAAATTTAAGATGATGCTTATATGAACACACTTTCAGAAGATACTTTGGGAAATGTCCCATCCTAAAGAAAAACCATATTAAAGAGATCAATCTTAACTTGGATTCAGAAGGTCAGCAAATGTATTACCCCAAAAATCTTATATTTGGGAGAAAAGACGGGGGAACATAGTTAAGAAAAGTTCATGAAATCATAAGAAAGACAGTGGACTCTCTCTTAGGAGATTCCGCAAGTGGAATATCTTGTGTATTCAACAACTAGGGTTTCTATCACGTTCTCAAATTAGGTTCCAAGGATTGGAATTGAGTCATTCTTTTGAGATAATTAATTCCAATCAGGATTTATTAAGGATCTACTAGGATGAGTCTTTGACTGGAAAGCTTCCTTGGCAGAGAGCACCACGAGGATGAGAGAATTGCTCCTTTCCTGTTTTCCAATCAGATAAGGTGGCACTGTATTGATATGAGCTTGGGTGGTCCTTAACACATTCCCATGAATCAGAAATTATATTTGCCAAATGTTAATCTGTTGTAAAATTAATAACAACATATGTGTGTGATGAGTATCATTTCATGGGTTTTATCTGTTTATAAAAGATGGGGAAAGGAAATTATAAAACCATATAGCATAAGTTCATAAAGTAAATGAAAGTTATACAGATTTAGTCAGTGTATCCAACTCTATATTAAATGATTTTAAAAGACTGAGAGAACACTTCCAGAGGGCTACAATGGTTTAATGCTAGTGTGGTTTTGTTCTGTTTTTGTGTTTTACTATTCTTTGTTAAACTTTCTGCAATTGTGTGTGCTAGAATTTCAGGGTGTGAGGAGTAGGTTGGTTATCCTAGAATAATTTCTCAGTAATGAAAGCCTTCTTTGGGAGACCTCCTTTTTCCTTTTTTTTTTTTTTGAGACAGAGTCTCACTCCACCCAGGCTGGAGTGCAGTGGTGCGATGATCTCGGCTCTCTGCAACCTCTCCCTCCTGGGTTCAAGCAATTCTCCTGCCTCAGCCTCCTGAGTAGCTGGGATTACAGGAGCTGCTGCCACGCCCAGCTAATTTTTGTATTCTTTGGTAGAGATGAGGTCAAACTCCAGACCTCAAGTTATCCACCCGCCTTGGCCTCCCAAAGTGCTGGGATTACAGGCGTGAGCCACAGTGCCCGGTCCTACTTTTTCCTTTTCTATTGTTTTTTTATTGCTATCAAACACATCTTTGCCAGGGATAAAACAATAAATATGGATTTTTAAAAGGGGTGAACATTTTTGAAAACATATATTCAAAGAAAATATATTCTTACAGTATTTCTATTACTATTAGTAAGGAAAGAATATGGCCTTCACAATGAAACATGGATGAACTGTGTGTGTATGAAAAAAACTGATGACGAAAACTGATAACTAAAAGTTAAAGGCCTGCAGCTACTTAAAAGACAATCCTAGCACAAGTTACGAGTACTTTTGACTTGTAGGATTCATAAAATAACTTAAGGAAGACATTGATTAGATTCGCAACAGAATCCTAGGACATTTGGTTGAGTTCATGCTGCCTGGTTATACAGGCATAGAATAGGGACAAAAGTACCTTCTGCCTAATTATCCATGGCGATTCACAATTCAGAATTAATTTTACCCAATAAAGATATAAACCTTTATGTTGCCATTGTGATCTTACCACGAACTCAAAGGTGTTTGACCAGAAAAATCCCATTCTGTTTGTGACTTGTGAACTGTATACATTTTGGACATTTAAATGGACATCTTTGTCATTGGGTTTCTCTCCCATGCACAGACAAATAGATAAAAAAAAAAAAAATTCAGAGAAAGAAAGACCCGTACTTATTTGTGTTTGCTCAATCTCTTACTTTACAAATGGAGGGTGTAACTTGTCCCAAGCAAGGCTATTGCTTGCCAGGAACAAATAGAGCCCCATAAAAGCAATTTGCAAAAAAGTAATGTGTTGGTCCAGGGAGGCAATCTTTATACTTGCCAAGAAAATTATGGGAAGGATTCTAAGTAACACTTAAAGCCTCTGGGCCTCATCTGTGAAATCATGTCCTCTACTTCTTCCACTAAGTTTCTGTGGGGTTCAAATTAGAAAATGTATGCAAAATTAATTTTTCAACTCTAAGGAATTTCTAAATGCTGCTGTCTTAGCCTACGTCCCTCCAGAAATAGACCCTGAATGAAAGAATCAAATGCAAATGGTCATTTGCAAAGAAGCTCCCAGAAAGCTCTGGTAGGAGGATGGGGAAGCGAGACCAACAGAGACTAGGTTATTAAGTTGATTACTGCTATGGACAACTGGGGGCCCACTCCCACTAGTGTACAACACACCTTGGATGAGTGCCACCTGAACATACAACATTCCTTGGATGAGGAAGCTGGTGTAGTCTCCTCTCGCACTTATCTCTGGGCCATGCAGCCCAGAGAAATCTCTAAGGTAGGGAGAAATGGGTGCTTGTAGTGGGCAGTTCTGAGGGTTCCCAGAATGGTGAAGAGTATTCCCTGCATCTGCTACAATTGGTTAACATCATGAAACAGAAGTTGGCTTGAAAGCAAGCTTTAAATGTAGCTCTAGGGTATATCTACAGCTGGGCCTTTTATAGAATATTATTCCAGTGTAAAGAATGAATCCAGGGCTGGGCACAGTGGCTCATGCCTGTAATTCCAGCACTTTGGGAGGCTGAGGCGGGTGAATCATGAGGTCAAGAGTTCAAGATCAGCCTGACCAACATGGTGAAACCCATCTCTACTGAAAATACAAAAATTAGCTGGGCGTGGTGGTGCGCACCTGTAATCCCAGCTACTCAGGAGGCTGAGGCAGGGGAATTGCCTGAACCTGGGAGGTGGATGTTGCACTGAGCCAAGATCATGGCACTGTACTCCAGCCCAGGCAACAGAACAGACTCTGTCTCAAAAAAAAAAGAATGAATCCATATTTGGGGTGAATTTAGATGATTATTTTATGATGGGTAAATCATTGTGCTGTGCCTCTGTAGGTGGATATGTGCATGCATGCCTTATCTTTTAAGAACTTATTTTGGATTATTTTATTAGGTTGGTGCAAACGTAATTGCAGTTTTTGCCACTACTTTCTTTTTTTATATATATACTGGCTATGAATATTATTTATTCTATTACTATTTATATACAGGTGAAAGAAAATAACTTTCTCAAGCATACGCATTCTTTATGTTTTTAATTTAAGTTCTTAAATTGTACTTTAAGTTCCAGGACACATGTTCGGGTTTGTTACATTAGGTATACATGTGCCATGGTGGTCTGCTGCACCTATCAATCCGTCATCTAGGCTTTAAGTCCCGCATGCATTACGTATTTGTCCTAATGTTCTCCCACCCCCTGAAAGACCCCTCCTTGTTGTTCCCCTCCCTGTGTCCATGTGTTCTTATTGTTCACCTCCCACTTATGAGTGAGAACATGTGGTGTTTGGTTTTCTGTTCCTGTGTTAGTTTGCTGAGGATGATGGTTTCCAGCTTCATCCATGTCCCTGAAAAGGACATGAACTCATTCTTTTTTATGGCTGCATAGTATTCCATGGTATATATGTGCCCCATTTTCTTTATCCAGTCTCTCATTGATGGGCATTTGGGTTGGTTGCACGTCTTTGCTATTGTAAACAGTGCTTTTGCCATTAATTTAAATGGCAAAAATCACAATTAAGTTTGCATCAACCTAATATTTGAGAGATAATTAAAAGTAATGCTAGCCTGGTGGTGTGGCTCTTGCCTGTAATGCCAGCATTTTGGGAGGTTGAGGTGGGAGGATCCCATAATGCCAGGAATTCAAGACCAGCCTGGGCAAGATGGCAAAACCCCATCTCTACAAAAAAATTTAAAAAATATAGTAAAGCATGGTGGTGTCTGCTACTCGGGAGGCTGGGGCAGGAGGATTGCCTGAGCCCAGGAGTTCAAGGTGGGAATGAGCTACAATCACACCACTGCACTCCAGTCTGGATGGCAGAGCGAGACCTTGTCTCAAAAAAAAAAAAAAAAAAAAAAAGTAATGCTAAACTATTTTATTTTATTTAAGGTGTTTATTCTTAAATTACAAAAATAAATAAAAATGCACTGCATGCCAATGACATTCATTATTATTTTTACAGTTTGATAATATATAAAAGTGTCTTATAAATATATCATCCTACAATGTTTACTGCTTCTTAGTATGGTTTTATATTATAAACATGTTTAAGGTAAACATTTTTGTTAAGAGTAGCAATATATGTTGTTGGTACAATGTTATGTCGATTACTGTATTTTAAATATATTGCATATTACTACAACAGGTTTTGTATTTATTGGAATTGTTGGGGCAATGGAGACATTTAACTTTAAAACTATCTTTTAATATGATCATTTTTATAATGTGTCAGCATGAACTCAATTAAAAATCTATGATGACACGAATTTAAGGAAACATATTAGTAAGGACACAGATTTTGGTAAGAATGGCTCAAAATAGCAGTTTAGACCAGATGACAGGGACCTTTTCTTTTATATTCTCATCTCAACATAAGCAGCCCAGGGCTCATATGGCAGCTGTGTGTGTTGGGGGTCAGGCTCTTATGTCTTGTTGCTCCTCCAATCTATAGGCAGTTTTCCTCATCTATATGGTTTGAGATGGCTCATCACTTTGTTTTTGTCCAGCCAGTGAGTAGGAGGAAAGAAAAGGAGAGGGCATACTTCTTCCTCTTAAAGGAATAAACCAGAAGTTGCACGTATCAGCTGTACCCACAAACTGATGTGCAGAGCTTAGTCCCCGAGGTCACACCTAGGAACAAAGGAAGCTGGGAAATTGTGTTAGTCAGTTTGGGCTGCTATAACAAAGTACCACAGCCATAGTTCTGGAGGCTGCAAGTCCAAGATCAGGGTGTCAGCAAGGATGGGTAATGGTGAGGACTCTCTTCTGGGTTGTGACTGTCAACTTCTTGTTGTATCCTTACATGGTGGAAGAAGTGATGGAGCTCTCTGGGGTCACTTTAATTAGGGCACTAATCCTGTTCATGAGGGATCCACCCTTATGATCTAATTACTTCTCAAAGGGCCTATCTCCTAATACCATCACTTTGGGGGTCCGAATTTTAACGTATTAATTTTGGAGGGACACAACCAGCCCATTGCAGAAATGTAGTCTTTCTTGCTGAGTGTCAGGAGTTTGGCTAAAAATTAGGAGGTTTATTATGATGAGAAAATTGACAACTAGAATTTGTCAGGGTCTTCCTATGAGTCAGATAAATATCTGTGTACATCTTTTTTTTTTTTCTGTGCGCATAGAAAATACTCACCTATTCCACAAGAGAGGAGAAACCCATCCAATTGTTTCAGGTTCAAAATCCTGGAATTTTGAGTACTGCTCCATCCTATCTGCTATGTTCAGGGTGACTCTAGCAATTTATGGGACAATGACCCACAAATTAAAATACAAGTCATCTGCATCCCCTCCAACACCCACCAAATACTCAATATTAAATGGTAATGATGAACTTAATAACTGTAACAAAAGGGAATAATGGAGATTGCATAGCAAGCACCGGTCTGCAGCGATTATCCAATCTTGCTGGCAGGAGTGAAGCAGACTTCCTGCCCTAGCTGTGGCCTTCCCTCCCTGGTTTGCTGGTCACCCGGACAGGTTGGAGGTCTGGGTGTTGCTTTAGGCATTACAATTCCCATAAAAGCCAAACCGACTTCCAGACTTTTCCTTCTGACTAGTATCATGTGTTAGCAAGCACAGCCAATTATGGCTTCTAGATATCAGTTTTAAGTCTGAAATCACTGATCTTTTATTTATTTGGCCCTAGGTGCCCTCCACTTAATAGTAACAACTTGGAGGTCATCAAGAAAAATAAAATAAAATAGACTTGTGTGTTAAAGTCATGTTCTTCATCTCCTTTTGGTCTCTGGGCTGGTTGTCCTCATCTGTTAGCCTTAGCAGGAGGTGCTTGAGAAAAACTTCACAATGCAGTCAGAATTTCTTCAAAGACTGCTTCTTTGGTGCTCCTTTTTTTTTTTTTTTTTTTTTTTTTTTTTGATGGAGTCTTGCTCTGTCGCCAGGCTGGAGTGCAGTGGCATGATCTCGGCTCAATGCAGCCTCCTCCTCACAGGTTCAAGCAATTCTCCTTGCCCCAGCTTCCCGAGTAGCTGGGACTACAGTTGCCTGCCGCCATGCCCGGCTAATTTGTTTTGTATTTTTAATAGAGACGGGGTTTCACCATGTTGGCCAGGAAGGTCTTGATCTCCTGACCTCGTGATCTGCCCGCCTCGGCCTCCCAAAGTGTTGGGATTACAGGCATGAGCCACTGCGCCTAGCCTTCAGTGTCCCTTCTTACATTTTCTTACATTTGTGAGTGTAGAAATCGTTTTTATTATTATTTCTTTTAACCCTATGATGTTTCAAATTACTGAACTCTCAGTCAACTTAGATTTCTGATTCAGGCCCCAACAAAGTGAGTCTCTCTCAGCAGATCTGTGTTCTCTGCAATATCTGCTTGTAGACTGGTTAGATCTAGCCCAGGTCTATCTCTCTTGTGACACTTTGTTGAAGTGGTAATATGTAGTCAATGCATAGCAAGATTCTAAATTTTCTTAATTGTTTTTTTCAACTGTAAGTTTTGTTAATATATGGTAAATATACCATGGAATCACAAGTGACATATTTTTCAAATGATCTGCCATAAATACACAATTATCTCTAGCTTTTCAGCTTGCATTACTTGTGCCATGGTTGTTTTCCACCTGATTGCTAATCCAATGCTTGAGTATTCACTTTTGTAGAAATATTCCACTTTTGGAACAAAATGTGTAAGTTATGCTAGAGCCTTGGCTGGAATAGTAGTATATTAGTCCATTTTCATACTGCTATAAAGAGCTACCTGAGACTGGGTAATTTGAGGGGGTGTGTGCGTGTATGTATATATATATGTACACATATATATGTTTAATTGACTCACAGTTCCACAAGCCTTTTACAATCATGGCAGAAAGCAAGGCACATCTTACATGGTGGTAGGAGAGACAGAGAGTGAGGAGGGAACTGCCAAACACTTTTAAACCATCAGATCTTATGAGAACTTACTCGCTATCATGAGAACAGCATGCAGGAAACTGCTCCCATGATCCAGTCATCTCCCACAAGGTCTCTCCCTTGACATGTGGGATTACAATTCAATATGAGATTCGGGTCAGGACACAGAGCCAAACCATATCAAGTAGAGACCAAATATAAGGTGGCTTAATTAAAAGAGGACTCTGTTGAACAGTCTAGGGCTGTGCCTTTGTGCTCTGCTATCCCCAAGTTAGTAGCTCTTGCCTGGATGGAGTGAGATGACTTACCCTGACACCTGTGTTCCAGTGGATGGGCTGGGGGATGCAGGAAGGGAAAGGTAGCCCCAGAAGATGAGCACTTCATTTCTTTGGCTACTCTTTGTCATATGACCACTCCTAGCTGCAAGGAAAGCTATATAAAGTAGTTTTTATTCTGTGTTTCACTTATCTATTGCTGCATGACAAATGACTCCAAGACTTAATGTGCTCAAATAAGAATGATTTATTTGCTCATGTTTTTATGAGTCAACTGGGCATTTTTTCAGTCCCATATGGTACTGACTTGGTCAATGGTGCAGCTGCTTTTACCTGCCAGTTGGGCTAGACTAGAAGGGACAAAAGACCTCTTATCTGTTGGAGGTTTTGGTGATTTTAGCTTGGTTCTCATCCACAAAGTTTCTCTCTCCACATGGCTTTCATCTGTCAGGGACTCTCTACGAGGCCTCTTTCTCCAGAACAGCCTTCTTACAGCCTGAAAGCTGCATTCCAAGAGGGTTAAAGGAAAGCTGCCAGGCTTTTGAAGGGCAAGGCCTAGAACTGGCATAGTGTCATCTCTGCCATGTATTTTGATCAGAGCAAGTCACAAATCACAACTGCAGCCCAGATTTTAGGGGAGGGAATTAGACTTCACTTCTTAATGGGAATAGTGACACAGACAAACATGAAGGGGAGGAATTGTAGGGGAGTATCTTTGGAGACTACCTACCATATTCCAGATGGTTATGCAGTGATAAAAATCAGGGCATTGGACAGGCATAGTGGTTCATACCTCTAATCCCAGCACTTTAGGAGGATGAGGCAGGAGGACTGCTTGAGCCCAGGAGTTCAAGAAAACCCTGGGCAACATAGCAAGACCCCGTTTCTACAAAATTAAAAAATTAGCTGGACATGTGGTCATGCACCTGTAGTCCCAGCTACTTGGGAGGATCGCTTGATCCTGGGAGGTTGAGGCTGCAGTGAGCCATGATCGTGCCACTGCACTCCAGCCTGGGCGACAGACAGAGTAAGGCCCTGTCCCTTCCACCCCCTCAAAAAAATCAAGGCTCTATGTTTATGAAAGAAAGAGGAAGAATAGATAGTAGGAGAAATAGAGCAGCCTCTGCAGAAGGCTCTTACATTTTATTTAAGTAATTATTCCCAAAATATTTCTATATTTTCAGAAATCATATATTATAATAGGTTCTATATTTTAAAAAATCTTTACAAATACAGATTTGAGAATTAATGAAAATTAGCATCATATTGATTTCCAGCTTACCTGAAAGATATTTATGACTGTGTATTTTTGTAAAAATCATTCTTGGCAGAAGATATCACTGACTATTTTTTTTTAAACCTATTTCTACATTATCCATAATAAAATGTCTCTTCTGATGTAACCTCGCTTTCTTTTTTTATAGAAATATTTTTGGGTTATTTTTATATCAACAGGATTTCTTTGGTATACAAGTCTCTACTTTTAATGTTTATAGACTTACAGGCTCTTGAGATTGGGATGGAATTTACATTTATTTCAATATCTTAATTACGACCATAACAACAGTGATAATTAGCATTTGTTAAGAATTCATGCTGGTCAATGGTTATCTCATTTAATTTTCACCAGAACTTTTGTGGATTAATTACCATTGTTACCTTCATATTATAGTGGAAGGAAGGGAGATTTCTGAGGGTTAAGCATCTTCCCCAAGATTACACAGCTAGTATGTAGCAAAGGTAGAAATTCAACTCTGGCCAACTGACCATGCTCTTAACTTCATGCTCTGGAGATCTTTCTCTAGTCTAACTCATTTGCTAAGAGGTTGTCCAGCTCGTGTGTTAACACCTGATGGGGAACTCTCTTCTTCATCAGGGTAATGAATTTCAGCTCTTGAATTTCATGATAGAAATAAATGACCCTGTTTCTCTGCAGTCATGCATTGGTTTTAGCCAAACTATTTGGGCTCATGAAGAAAATGTCTTGCCTGTGTTTTACATGACACACCTCCAAATATTTGATGATAATTATCACTCTGGAATCTCACATTCTTTCATCCCACACTCAAGTCATCTCCTCTCTAATTCTATCAGCAGATTCTTATATGATAGTCATTTCACTCTTAACCATCATTCTTCTTCGAATACGCAGCATTTATCAGTGATGCTTTTTTGGCAAACCAAATTAATGAAATCCCTCAGGAAAGGGCTGGCTGATAAAGATTACAACACATAAACACCTTCCTCCTTGTATAGGCTGCCTAAAAGGTGATAGTGCTTGATGGAAAGAGCCAAGGCTTTGGAGTCAGACAGACCTGAATTTGGCTGGTGTTTCACTCTTTCTGCTCCTTCCTAGCTCTGTGCCTTAGGGAACAGGTTTCATCCCTATTTTTTTTTTTTTTTTTCCTTGAGGAAGGTAGGGATGGGCAATATCCACCTTAGAAGATGTATTAAAGATGTAAGGTGGGCATCTGGCTCTATGCTCGGGCTCCAGGAAAATATGCTGTTTTATTATTGTAATTTTTAGTTGGCCATCTTGCACATTTCTCTAAGTAAAAGGCATATGCAGGCAAGTCAAGAATGTGCTCAGCCATTCAGGATACTGTTGCTAGGAGAGTTTGTTTGTTGTGAAGGTAAAGTACACTTACAGTTCTTCATGTAAGTCAAAACTGGGGTCAGATCAGCCTAATTTCTGCATAATGTTCAGGAAGACTATCGTCCTGAATTTGGCTCATGAGAAATCTTATTTCTAGGCAAAAATTAAAAGCAAGATTTTTCTTTTTGTTGGAAGTTCAATAGACTAGCATTTTGCATTCAGCATCCCATTGATTCTAAAGCTTCCCAGCATTTAAACTTTCAGGAATATTTTATCATCCAGCAATTAAATTTTGATGAATTTGTGTTCTTTACAGTCTGTTCTCATTCATTGTTTTAATTATGCCTGTTTGTGTTTAAATCTGTTCATGTTTAATCAAAAGGATGGCCTTGTTTCATTTCAAAAGTTATTATCAACTTCAAAATTATCTAATAAACTGTGAAGTAAAACAAATTTGTCATTTTTCATATTTATGGAAAAGACATGATTTAGCAATAGTATTAAAGGCAGAAACTTTAAGAAAAAACATGTGCAGAATATGACATTTGCTTAATGCTTTCCTTCTACTGGCAATGTTTTTCAGGAGATAACAGCACAGACCATCCAGAAAGAACTTAAAGTAATTTAAAGTGATGCCTGTGGCCCTCTAAGTGCCTCCTGCTATGGGGTTTCTGATTCTGCTTTACCAGGGGGATTCATACACAGAAATCTGAATTAAATGGGAGAAATTAGGCACCCATTAAATTTGCTTTTCAGAGAGAATAACAGCACCATAAAAAGTGCTGTCACAGAAAAAATGACATAGCCTATTCTGTATTGATATGATGATATAGATTAACTCCTTTGAACATGTTGCATTTGTTATTTTGACAACTTTTCTAACTATGCTATAGAATTTAATTTGTAAAAAGATGTGAATTTCAGATACTCCCAACACGCACGCTGACATTTCTGGTTCTAATAGGTCAATTTCTCAATTTCTGCCTTTGTGAGTTCTTGCCTTCAAAGTGACTTCATTATTCTTTATTTTGATTAGTCAAGCTGTCAAGACCCCAAATTAGAACAAAAATGGATTCAGAATTCTAGCATCATGCCCACTGTCTCAACACTGTATTATGGACTTTTTTTTCTCCAACTTTACCTGGCATTTGTGTTGTCCTGGCCTTCCTAATTCTGTTAGTAAGCACTAAAACCATAGCTCCAGATGAGAAAATGCATGCCTCACTGAGGTATGCCTGTCTCTCCATGAGAAGACTACCTAGATCATGTTCTGAGTTCTTGTGTAGATAACTTTTATGGCAAGTCCATATTAAATCCCCTGGTGCAAGAACAAAAGAAGAATAGAAGAATATAGAATGGAGAAGCTTGCACAAGCTCCAGAGAGTAGGGAAAAAAAGGTATTCAAAAGTAACACAATAAAACAAGCACACTGGCGTATGAATTTTCAAGCAGTAATTTTCCTACTTGTGGCTGTAGAGCTGCACTGTCCTATCACATTCATTACATGCCCATGAGACTTTTGTCCTGTGTTCACAGTTGGCTGATAGCAGCATAAAGAAGGATGGAGGACAGACTCACTAACTTAGCATCTAGGAGTCATGTGGGCTCGTTCCTGCTCTTCCTTTCTGTAACTTGCAACCTTGTATGATTCTCACAGAACTGGTATTGGGTTCACCACATATAAAATGGGAGATTGGTCTCACACTCTTTCCTTGCCATGTTGACTTGGAATGAATAATGGCAACAGGGTGGCTACTTGACAGTTAGAACCTCTTCAACTCAAGTGCTTCTCATAGATGCCAGGCACTGGAATTCTGATGTTGTTACATTTTCCTGACCTAATGGATGCTGGGCTATCTCCTGCTCCCCTTAACTCCTTATGCCTGTTAAATTTACTTGATCATCCCAGGGTTCCCACATTTGAATTTACTAATTTGGTAAACATTTTTTATGCTAAAGCCGGGAAGGTCATTGAAGGTTCTTCTGCTGCTGTCTCTGATAGCCCTACACTGAACAAAGTGCATTTTAATTACTTTTCTCTAGATAATATACCTGCCTCTGTAGTCTAATTTATCAGGAATGCTATTTTAACTCAGAGTCGGGGTAAGTAGTACTCGCTGTTATCACGGGAGACTTTTGGGGCCGTTATAAGGAGTGGGAAAAAACAGGCAGCTACTGTCTAACTCCACATATAGAATTAATCTTGATACACTTTGGGAGGCTGAGGCAGGCGGATTGTGAGGTCAGGAGTTTGAGACCAGTCTGGCCAACATGGTGAAACCCCGTCTCTACTAAAGATACAAAAAATTAGCCAGGTGTGGTGGTGGGTACCTGTAATCCCAGCTACTCGGGAGGCTGAGGCAGGAGAAATGCTTGAAGCCGGGAGGTGGAGGTTGCAGTGAGCCAAAATTGCGCCATTGCACTCCAGCCTGGGCAACAGGGTGAGACTCCATCTCAAAAGAAAAAAAGAATTAATCTTGATAGTCATACTCAATGTATAAAACCATGACCACAATTTGTTTTGAAAAACAGACTCTAAAAGAGAGTACATGCTTTCCTTGTGTGCATCAAAAGCTTGCTCACTGTTGTTAAAACCAAAAATAGACTTGATGTGATTACCAGTTATTTTACTTTCATTATTTTGAGATCTAAAACATTGTTTCTAAATATCTACTTGTGTAAGTACCAAGCAGTTGGTAAGAGTTCTCAAGAAGTTCCCTTTCCTCAGATTCTTAAAATCTCTCCTTTCCAAGAGAGGTCTAAAAAACATACAGTTTTAAGATTTCCATCTAATAGTTTTAATTTAAACATGTCTGGAGTGGGAAGGTGTTACATAAAGTAAATCAGATTAACTTGGAGTAACTTGTGTTGTTATACAGAACAGGGTTGATTCTCAAAAGCATCCTTGTACTAGGGGGGTTTAGAATGAACTGCGGAGCATCTCCTGTCTTCAGTTATGGACCAGGGACAGGAAATGTGGGCGTTATATGGCATGGCTTTGGTGGATTATATGGCATGTGTTGAGACCTTCTGGATTTCATGTAAAATATACTTCGTGTAGATACAGAGTCTTGTTGAGGAGCAGGCACAATCTGCCCTATGTTTATAGCACTAAGTGACTGTTCATGGGCTGCCCAATATATTTTAGGGGTATTTGGCACAACTCATATTTTTATTAGTTTTTGGAAGAAACTGGCTTTCACTTTGTTATCTTTCCAATGCCAAGTTTGAATTGAAAATGAACATTACATCAGCTTGTTTCTTGGTTGTTGGGAAAAAATCCCGTCTGTACGACAAATTCAACCTGAGTACCAAGGGAAGAAGAGACATATGATGTCTGTTGAAAATTGTGGCATCAAGTTTTACACATTTTGTTTAGAATACAGTGTTGTCCCTATCCAAATCTTGGACACACACACACTTAAATTTTAAGTTAAAATCTGCTCTACATACACAAGAAAAAAGATTTCTGTAAGCATATTCTTGTACTGTTTGCAAGATTTAATTATTCTGTGATAATCAGCTAACTAGTCATGATTATAGTGATTGAGGAAATCTCACAAGGAAAGCACTAAAGCAGGGTCTGGAAGGTGGATTTACATGGATCCCTTATTACACCTATTCCTATGATTGCACCTTAACTAATTGTGTATTACATATTTGTTTCAGTAAGATATAAAGAAATTATTATTTAATTGGCTCAGAGATTAAAAAAGTACTGAATAAAGTTACATTCTTAGTAGTGTAAGATAACCAAGAAGACCATGTTCAGATCTTCTGTGACATAAATTACCATTGTTTTTCTTTCCAACAATGTGAACAATTTTTAAATGTTGGTTTGAGAACCACCATCACAACAAAGGACGTTAATGTGTTAGGTTTTTTTCTTTTAATATAAAACAGACCTACTTGCATTTTTTTTCTAGTTTAGCAGTTACTATGCATCTACTGACTTGGTTAGCTACTGAAATCAAGAATCCTTTAAACCAAGAGAAAAGGAGAAAATACTAAAAACAAAACAATAAATTAAAGAGCTCTGGGGTGTGTTTGGATTACTTTATTGTCATGATTCTTGGGTGTGGTGACACTTGTTGGCTTTTCTCTATGGTTTTATTAAGGACTTTGTGTACATTTCCATGTTGTTCAGCTTATGGCATCTTGCCTTTTTTGTACCAGAGTTCATTGTGCATGTAGGATGAACTTTCTCACAGTCATGCCTATGTAAAGTGCCAACCAAATGGCTTGGCTGCTTCTTCTATATCTGCTATACCTACATACTATCAATTACAGTACTAGGCAAGGGCATAGGCAATGGAAAGTTGTCTTTATAGGATTTTCCTTGGGATGAGCTTTGTAGCAGAATAAATAGCAGATAAAACAGTGCACATCATACTTGGGCAAGGTAATTACTGTTTATTTGTGAAGGTCATTAAAAAACCAAACATTTGCTCAAGGTTTGAAAAACATTTGAGAGTAAATTGAGGCAGTCAGTTACTTTCTGTCCCTGAGGTAAGATCACTGAGCTTAGGTTGAGATACGTCACAAGCTGATTTGGTCTTCTTTCCTCGGCTTCACTTACGTGGCTATAGCTTCAGGAATCTGAGATTGTCAGAATAATTCGTTGTGGGTTTGTTTGATTCTTTGTTTTCTGAAAGTAATTTTAGAACAGATGGCTAGTCATAAATTTATTCACTCATTCAAGAACTAGTCATTTAGCGTCTATGTGGGTCAGTTCTGTGCTGAACAATTGATATACAATGGTGCATGATCTTCCTTGTCTTCAAAAAGCACGAAGTCTAGTGGGGAACGTAGACCACTATACACACAATTGTAATTCAGCGTACTAAGGATTAAGTATAGGGGCCAGGTAGTGTTAAATTGGGTGCACCTGACCTATTTGGGTATCCTGAGAGAGGTTACCCAGCAGAAATAATAGTAAAACTGAGACAAATGATAGTAATTAACAAGCAAAAGAGGTAAAATAAAAAGAAGAAAATATGGAGTATTCAAAGCAGAGGGCTCACTTTTGCAAAAAGTCAGAGTTAGTAGTTAAGATTCCAAGTCTGCCATGCTGTCTTGGTGAAGTTCTAATAACAAACATACACTTCCTTCCCAGTTTTCCTTATTGCATGGCTCATTCTTACTATATAGAATTGCCTTTGGTTATCACAAATAGTCACCAGGCTTTTCCCTGAAAGTAAATGGGTTTCATTAGGAGCAGATGTAATTCTAATCTGTAGAGTCTGTAAAACATTCAAGGGATTATTTGGATTAAAGACCTCTAAGTATTAAGGGGAAAAATATTATCATTACTTTAATAATACTTTCCCAAGTCACAAACGAATAACTGGCTCCAACAATCACATCACTGTAATTGTTCACACATTTCAGGCAGGCATTTGACAGCCCCACAAAGAAACTTCAACAGCTAAGCTCCTCTGATTTGATTGCTAGAGAGACTCAAAGTTTCTGTTTTAGTGCCAAAAATCGAATCACTAGAGCAAAAGTTAGACAGGAAAGGCTGAACTTGAACAAAAGTTCAATGGTTTTATAAAGTGTGCTATTATTGAATCTCATCAAATTTAAGACGTATTAGTTGTAATGTGCACTGCTATTTTATGTAACATTAACAATAAATAAATAACACACTGCCATTTAAACTGTGACATGCTATCAGCTGTAAGACTTTCTCCTGTTTAATTTCAGAGAGATTAACATGTGAAATGATGTCTATCTTAGAATCTGTGAGTCATGGCTAACAACAATAAATATTTCTATAATGAGTCTAATGGTATTTCTTCTATATGATAAAAAAATCAAGATGAAAAGTAGAAAATCAAGTCAGACATTTGAAGGCTTTGTGTTTGAGATTGTAAGTGTTGGAAGGAACATGATAGAAAATAGAAAATTAGACCTTAAAATAGGCATTCCAGTCTCTTGAAAACATTAAAAAACCCCATTACTTAAGGGAGATTTGCTACGCACTGAATCTGAAAAACAGAAGGGGTAGGAAAACATAAAGATATTGTAAGCTTCCTCTTACCTCCGTCAAATAGAATCATAGTGTCATTAAATTAAATTCTTTTGATCTTCAGCACTTTTTGAAAGATTTTTGTGCTCTGTGGTTGTAAATGTGTACACGTAAAACTAGTAGTTATGGTAGAATGACTATAGGAAAAGAAATAATTAGTGAGAAACTTTGGGAAAATGGTGGAAGAATAACCAAAAGATAGAAAATGTGAATAACTTTTACTTATTTGTTACTGGCTATCAAGCAATAGATGAAGATGAGCTGAGTAATTGTTCAAGCCTAATATATAGTCCCTGCGTTTTAAAGCTTTTGCTAGATCTCCTTTCAATATTACTGCAGGAATCAAGTGGCAACCAACTCCTAGAAGATAAGGTTGTAGTCCCAAACAAAACAAAATAAGGCTACAATTTATTCCTAAACCACTTTTCCTTACCTTCCACTGTTACCTTTTACATTTCCTTAATAATTTGATACTACTTTTATAGGATCCAGCCACATGCCCTTCTGCCACTGCGACAAAAAGCTAAATTTTCCCTTTGCTATAACAACTTAAGTATTACAAACCAGGTTTTCTCATGAGACAAAAGGTAAATATTCCTAATATGGAAAGAGTTTCTACTGTTCACAAGAAAAAGAACATAGTACGTAAATGCACACAGACATTGAACGTGGAGTTGACGGATGAAGCAATATGAATTTTGAATAGACATATGAAAATATCCTAGTGATCATCAAAGTATATTGTATACCTGTAAGCAGCAAGACTCTAGTTTTTGCCTGTAAGATAAGCAAATTTAAGATGATTGATAATATTCAATGTTAGTGTGTGGGTAGGAGTAGATATTGGCATAACTGTTTTGGAAGGCAACTTAATATTTAATTTTGGAATTTCGAATTTCATATTGATCAGTAAATTCACTTTTAGGATTCTGCCTGTAAATAAACTCACATGAGTTTACATGAATATGTGTATGGATTAACTGTTGAAGCAATTTTTATGAAAACTAAAAATGAGGGGTCTGTAATCCATATATTTGTTTACTTAAATAATTTTTATTGAAATAAAGATGAGAATATATACAGGATCTTGGGTGGTGGCCAGTGGCCGGGCCCTCTGCTCAGGTGCCTGAGAAGGAAAAGGAGGTCTGGTGTGCAATTACGTGAATGGAGAAATAGAAATGGCACACAATGCGGGAACTTACGACTACCCATTAGTTCCCACTGGAAAGTTTCCCCCAAAGAAGAGACACTGATGAACCAAGCAGACAAGATGACTCAGTCAATTGACATTATCCAGACTCTGTCATTGACTACTGCAAAACTGGAATGAGAGACACATGAATGGAGTTGTCATGATGGTAGCGGTAAAGGCCACATGTGAACCAAACAATATGACTTCCACTTCCCAAGTCTGCTCTGGCTGCCTCTGAAAGTTAGCAACAGGGACCAACACTGAGCCCAAGATATGGCACTATTACTTAAGGCCAACCAGATACTCAGTGGAAGTCAAATACATTGGGCGTCTCCCTCTTGCAAGGGCCAGCAGTTTGTCATTGCAAGGATAGAAACCTATTCTGGGTATGGATTTGCCTTTCCTACCTATGGAGCCTCAACCAGCATTATTACCTAGGAACTTGTGGAATGTTGGATACACAGACATGGAATTCCATGCAGGATAGCATTTGACAAGAAGCCCTTTTTAATAGTGAAGGGGTGCAGAGTGGACCTATGACCAGTAATCCACTCATCATATGCGGTGCTGCATTACCTAGAGACAACCAGCCTTGAAGAATGCTTAAATAGTCTTCTAGACTATTTAAATGCCAGCATGCAGGGAGCTCTCTGAAAGGATGGTAATGTCTGTCATTCTACAAGACATAGTATATTTATTAAGTTGGAGACCCCTATATGATGCTGTACCCTCAAAAGAAAGGTCTGGAAATTCAAGGGCTTAGCAAGAGTGACTTCACTTATAATAACAACCAATGACTTACTGGGGGTCCTGTCTTTTTTGTCACTTTAACTCTGGGCATACTCTGCATTCCATTGCCTTTCAGAAGCATATGGGCCAATACAGAAGAAGAATAATTATAGAAGTAGAACCCCATAAATTAGTTTTCTTTTTGCAATCATTCATATTACTTGGAAACTTACGTTTTCAGTGTAACTGATTCTGAGTTCATTTTAGCTGGCAATAAATAGTTACAATTTTTTTAAAGTTGAATTACATGCTTTAACGAGGGAAAGGAATGCCAAGGAGGTTAATACAGTAGGCCTATGAGTTCTGCATCTGTGGCTTCAACCAACCGTGAATGGAAAACATTGAAAATTAAAACCTAATAAAGAAAAACACTACAGCAAAAAATAGCAAAAATTAAAAAAATACAGTCTAACAGCTATTTGGGTGACATCTACATAGTATTATGTATCATAAGTAATCTAGAGATGATTCAAAGTATGCAAGAGGATGTGTGTAGGTTATAAGCAAATACTACACCATTTTATATAAGGAATTTGAACATCCACGGATTTTGCACTTTATGGGGGGTCCTGGAACCAATCCCCATGGATATATTTATTTAGGGTTGGTCATGGTAGATATTATGCTAAACATATGTTAAAAATGCCTTTTATTTCCATTCATTTATTTAATAAGTGGGGTAAAAAACTAGGGTGCTGGGGATTGCTTATTAACAAGACAGACACATTCCTATCCTTACAGAGTTTACCTTTTATGTAGGGGTATATATTATTAACATATACACAATAAGTAATATAATGCTCAGTAAAAATAAAGCTAGGAAAAGATGATAGCCAGTGAAAGGTAGCTTGGAAGAATGTTGTTATTTTCAATATAGAACTCTCTCTGAGTAGATGAAGTTTATGCAGAGACCTGAATAAGGTAAAGGATTGTGCCATGTGACTATCAGGGGAGGAGGGAATAGGTAGAGGGGACATCAGTCGCAAAGATCTAAAGAAGGGAATAAACTTAGCCCATTCAAGGAAGCGTAAGAAAGCCACTGATGAATGGGCAGAAGAGGCAGAAATGGGGTTGAGGAGGTGGGTGAAGGCTGACTTGTAGGCTTGGGAGGGAGTCTGGATTTTATTCTAAATATGTTGGGAAGCCCTTAGAGAGCCGTGCACATAAGATGGATGTTATCTGGTTTAGGTTTTACAAATTCTACTCTGGTTGCTGCTGTGGAGAATAGACCATAGTCAGAGACCAATTAGGAGACATTTATTTGCTTGAGTCCTGGCTAAGAGATAATAGTCAGTGGCTTGCCCCTTGGGGTTAGATGTTTACATTAAGGAGAAAACTCTAGGCTTAAATGCGACCTTTGTAAACAGCAACAAAAGCAACTTTTAGGATTGTTTTGGTGATATCTTAGGTCTGTTAAGGTATCAGTCTGCTAAAACTGATCTAACATATGCACAGTTTTGAGACTATACACATATGGGCATTTTGTAGTATTTCTATAATTCTCAAATGAGTTTGTAATCCCACCAAAAATGTATAAAACACACTGTGAGGAGCCTGTGATATCCACTAAATGGTAACGATTTCTGAGATATCCAAGATCAGATTTGGAATCTTCTGATATCCAAGATCAGATCTGGCTCAGGACAAATTGCAGGGAGCATTTCAAAACAAAGCCCTGTAGGTCATTATCTCCACCTCCTCCTCGTTCCTCCCAACTGTAGGTCAAAGCTTATGAAACAGAGTATGATTTTGGAACATCTAAAGTTGCAAAAGAGATAAAGGGAACCCGTGCTGGCACGGTGACACCCAGAGCTACAGCAGCAGCTCTGAGGCCACTGCAGAGCAGCCCTCGTTGTTGTGTGCCAGAAACAGGAGCCCCTGCTGACCCATGCGAGACCTTCAAAGGATGCCAGATGATTGATTTACTGTGGTTTCAGAGGGGATCCAACAGAGAGCAAAAGTTTAGCATACAGCTGAAAATCACATCTATTTTCTCAGCTCATTGTAGTTTATTCTTTCCAATGTACGTGTTTATGTGTTCATCCCTCAAATGAAATACCCTGGAGCTACATATATACAATGCTGAACATATCCGTCAGTGGCCTGGACAGTAAAGAGGACCATAAAGCCATTTGTATCATTAATCAAATCACATTTTGCTTTTTACTCTGTAGTCTCAGGTCATTTATTGGCCTCTCCCTGCCCAGTTTACCCACCTTGAAGTAGGTATAAAATCACAATCAAAATAGAACAAACACAGGTTGTTGTGAGGATGAAACACAATGTAATGTTTATAATAAATGTGTAGCCAGTTCTTGGCCACAGACTTAGAAGGTAATTGATAAATGTTTCTGTTCTACCTTCTCTCCTGTCCTCCTTTCAGCTGGCCATTGTAAGAGGCTCTTCTCAGTTCTGAGTAAGTCTTGTTGACAAGATGGAGCCTGCCCCTTGAAGTTTGGTCGCTTACTTGCAGGATTTATGGTCTAATAGGGTTTTAAAACTGAAGGGGATCTTAGAAAGTATACAGTCCTCATATCTCATTTCCAAATGAGGAGATAGCAGTGCAGTGAGTGCAGGCGATTTGGCCAAAGTTCTGCAGATACTAGAAGGACATGTGCTCCCCGGGCTCCATGTATCACACTCTCTCTCTGTTGGCACCATATTCTGTTGGTACCATGCAACTGCTGCTCAGTTGTGCTTGTGCAACAACAATGTGAGGCTGCCTGAAACCAATGGTGAAGTTTCACAGAAAGAATATATTTTCTTTGCTTCATGAGACTCACAATAAAGTGAGCCTATTTGTTGTGCTGGCCTTACACATAACTTTGTTGACTTACTTTACTGAAAGTTCTGGGTGATCCTTTCAAATTCTGAGAACTTAAAATTATTTGGCCAGGACTCAAATGACTGATGTTGTCTCTAAACTGTGCTTGTGAAATCGAAAAAGGACATTGGTAGTTTAGCACATGGCTTGTGTTTAGAATGAAGTTTATAACATCTCTCTTAGTGCAACACAGAAATTTGACACAATAGGCAATAGTCTTGCTCTTTAGATGCAAAGTTAACTTCCTGTTTAAAATAAGTAATAAGCAAATGCTAGCATAAAAATTTAATGATATCTTAGCTATAATTTTAAGTAATTGAAAGTATCCTCTACTTTTGTGCCCTGAGACAGAAGTTATGAAAAATGTGTGTTAGAGGGAACTTAAAATGTATATCTAGGTTCATAAACCCACAAGCAGATTACAGTTTCTTGATCTGTGAAACATTTCCAGTTTTAGAAACACAGTCCCTGAGTCCCTTGACTCCCATAATACTCCTTTGGTCTCTTTCTTTTTCCATTGCACTCTCACATTTACTTAAAATAGACTTAGTAGTACACACTCCTCTACTAACTGAAGATATTTTCTTTCTGAAAATATCTATGAATCTTTATGTGGTGGGTACATAATTTTTAAAAATACTATTGTAACGTGATATTTTACCTGGTCATTTTGAAAGAGCCATAAAAAATTTATCTACAACATTATTAAAAATATTTTCTTGGCAGTAAATATGGGGTAGGGAAAAAATTTGTGCAAAGCCTTGTAGCAATTTGCTAAGCAAATTAGAAGTCTTTTTAGATCTATTACATGGGGAAACTTTAGCTCTGAGTAAAGGGAGTACATTTCTCAGGGAAGGCCGTGGGAATTGTGAAATGTGTACTTGAGTCTCAGAATGGGGCTGGGAAACATTTTTGTCGAGAGGACAATTGCCCAAGAGTCCCATAGCTGACATTTGTTTTAAGTATGAGTGTGTCTGCATGACATCAGAGTATCTGGATTCATAGCAAAGAATTCCATCAGATTTCTGGACGTTTGGGGTTGGAAACCACTTTGCTCTCTGTTTGCTAAATCTCTTCTCCCATCCAGGGGTTCCTCATTTTCTATATGTGGAGGCTCAGGCCTGACCACTGTCAGAGGCTGCATAGGGCCCTCCGGGACTACTTCTGAGCTACTGTAGGAGTTTTGCTCATAAAGGCACTTACACTGAGGCAGGAGAATAGGATCTGTAGACAGGGAACCTAAGGCTGTTTCACGCTGACTTCCTAGAACTAAATTGAAAGGAAAACCCTGACTTTCCACGCGTAAGTAACAAAAGGACCAGAGGCTACTCCGTTTGCAAATCCCCCACCTTTTCTGTGCGTAGATGGGAAATTTGCTGTCCGCAACAAATCGGACGATTGCGGGTGGAATCTTCATTTGCATAGAAGTATAACCTTGTAACTTCACCCTAGCCCCTGATTGGTTGCTTTTTGCAACCAGTCAGATGTTTGCGCAGGAGTGCGACCTCTGTAACCTCACTTCAGCCTCTGGTTGGCTGCTTTCTGCAACCAATCAGGCTGATTGTGGGCTACAACTTCATTTACATAAAGTGAGTGTGAAGTGGCCAATGGGAAACTTATGGGAGGTATTTCGACCCAGGAAGATTCTGTATCCTGCCCTTGAGCTGCTGCTTGGGCCTGCTCCCACACTGTGGAGTACACTTCCATTTTCAATAAATCCCTGCTTTCTATCTTTTTTTGCTTCATACTTTACTTGCTTTGTTGGGCGTTTTGTCCAATTCTTAGTTCAAAACGCCAAGAACCTGGACAGCTTGCAGTCACGACCCTCTACCAGTGACAACACCTCCTGCTATTTACTACTCACCACTCATGCTTCATACCTCAATTCTGATCTCTTGTCACACTTTTTGGCCTAATGTCCTGATCATTCAGGGCTCAAATTCTTGTAGAGAGTCTAATCTTTCGTTCCCTTGGCCTGGATTCATGAGCTCACAACCTGACTGCTCAGATTTTGTGCTCACATTCTTAAGTCTGAATCAATATTTGTTTGTTCACTGCCATAAACAATGAAATCTTCAGACTTTTGTTTTTGTTTTTTCTTGCATACATAGTTTTTCTACTTGTTGTTTTGGCCCTTCCTTAGTTTTCTCCTATTTTATTCAATTCTAGTGAGACAGATTTACCTACACAAAGCCAACCTGCTAACCATTTGAAAATATTTTGTTGGGTATAGTAAATAAATGACCAAGTGAATCTTTTATCTATCTATGTATCTATCTATGTATGTATCTATCTATCTATCTATCTATATCTATCTATATCTATCTATCTATCATTTATGTATGTATGTATCTATTATCTATGTATATATGTATATATCTGTTATGTATGTAGGTGGGTATGTATGTATGTATCTATCTATCTCATCTATCTTTTGTAGTTTTCTGGCACTTGACATTCAAGGCCCTCAATCAACCTCCTTCTTCCTACGTCTACCGTATTTCCATTTCTCTTCTTTCCACCAACTCCTCCTTGGCAAGAATACTGTTCATCATTCCCAGTGTGCATGATATCCTTATTTCCCCAAATGCTGGCTCACAAGGCTTCCAATGCCTTTCCCCCAACTTATCTCCATAAGTTTTATTTCTAATATTCTTTCAAGGCAAAATGTAATTCTTCCTTTTTATATAAGGATTCATGAAAGTGTAATTTCTTCATGATCTATCTTCCAAATACCTGGTGGCTCTTATTCTCTAAATTACTTATTTTACTAACTGCCACCCAGTATAGTTATAGCTCTATATCAGAAGCCATTTTGGTAGAAGGAACTGTCTTCCCTACTTTGGGCTTATATTATTTATCTACTATGTTCTCATAACAGAGTTAGTGCTCAATAGGCTTTGTTAAAAAATCACATTAACAGTTTTTTTCTTTGTATACGGAGATTATTGCCACAAAAATGGTGAATATTTCTCAAACCTACCAATTTTCAAGATAACTCCACTTTAGACTCATGAGAAAGAGCGATTATTGATTGAAAGTAGCTTCCTACAGTGGGCATATAATCATTAAATTTCTGGAAGAAAGCTAAAACCACACAGAAAATTATCTTGAGGCTTACACGCATTCAGCCTGACTCTGATCTGAGGATGTTGGCCGTTAGGAGACAAAAATGTTTTGAGCTAGGAGGAAACAATATAAAAGGCCAAGTGACCTAGTTTAAAGTTTCTTTGTTTTTCTTTATAATAATGAATGCAATAGAAAAGCGTTGAGGTTATAAAGTTTTTAAAATTCATTAAAGGGAGGGGATCAATAAATTAAAATGGCAAACATTTGCTCTTAAACATGTCTTTATGGAAATTAGAGCAGTGTGTATTTATTTTACTGTTACTAATAAGCAATCAATGTTGTGCTTGACTTCTTGAGCAGATGTAAAGTCATCATGAGATGTTTCCTTATTTCTGTGTGGTTCTTGTGTTTAATAAAATGATGACTTCCTTTTGTTGGCATCAGTTCTGTAATTCAGATGATCTTTTTACTGCTTTGTATGCATCCAAGTTGTGAAATCAACTATAAGCTGCTCCTTTCAGCTTGCCAGTGATGTGGAAGTCTTACCATATGAACGTTCCCCAGGGTTTTTGTAAGCCTCTTTAACCTCTGGATGCACTCCATTGACAGCTTCCGAGTTGTGATAAGTATCTACCTTTTATTTCAACTTGGAGATTTCTTGAACTATAAAATTACATTTGCTTTGGAGCAAATACTTCAGAGTGCACTGAGATGGCAGGTTCATGAATTCCCCAGAACTTTCATAGGAAATGGAGAATGCAAAGGTCATGTAAATATAGTTGTAGTAATGTCTTCACTGATTGAAAAAAAATTAATATCAAACACATTTTAGTTTGGAAAGATTGCCGTCAGAGTGGACAGCATAGAAGGAATACATATGTGGGTTATCTTGTGGGATGTGGTTCAAAATAAAACTATATTTTCAGATGGTTGATACTTCCTAAATCAGTATTTGGATCACATCATAAATATTTTTTAAAAAATCCAAAAAAACTCTGTGTGTGCATGTTTTGTTTGTATACTATTCTCCTAGCTCTGGTTATATCTGCCATCTATTTATCTAAAAATGTTCAGGGAGGGGAATAGTATGAGATCGGCAGGTTGGCAGTTGGCTATACACTATTTCTGATGTTTATACGCTATTCTAACGTCTAGATTTTCCACCACAATTATGCATCCATGTATTATTTATGTAACTAAAATAATTTTAAAAATGCATATAGTAGTATCATTCTGAATTACATTTCTGGGAAATTACAAGGAAATTTAATGTGAGCTTTGACCATGACTTAAAAAATTATTATTATTTCCTGAGATTATGGATTATATTTTTATTCTTATTCATTAATTTCATTCAACAAAAAATTGTTTGGGCTGGGCGCAGTGGGTCACACCTGTAATCCCAGCACTTTCAGAGGCCAAGGCAGGTGGATCATCTGAGGTCAGGAGTTTGAGACCAGCCTGGCCAACATGGCAAAACCCTGTCTCTACTAAAAATACAAAAATTAGCCAGGTGTGGTGGCATGCTCCTATAATCCCAACTACTTGGGAGGCTGAGGCAGGAGAATCGCTTGAACCCAGGAGGTGGAGGTTGCAGTGAGCTGAGATGGCACCACTTCACTCCAGCCTGGGCAACAGAGTGAGACTTCATCTAAAAAAAAATTGTTTAACATTTGCTATGTACAATATGATATGTTAGGCATCATGGGTACTAAAATAGGTAATACATGGATTCTGCCCTTGAGTAGCTTATAGTTCATTATGAAAAACAGACATAAAGAATATAAGTAAAATAAAATTCCACCACCACTAGGATAGAAAGCTAAATAAAATACAGTTATTAAATAATCTAAATAGCTTATTAAGTACATGCTATTGTTGGAATGAGACACAGTGGAGTGTCAGATATCAGATGCCAAGTTGAATACATGACCAATTCCTCTTAGAAAATCGTCTTATTTCTTTGAACGAGTAGATAGCATGGTCTCCAGCTACCTGGTTAAGTGTTGAGGTTTGATTGTAACACTCAAATACGTTATTTCCATTTATTATTACAAAAACTTTTCTCTCTACCCCTGGGTTATGATAGTTCAGATTAAATATCTGCATTACAGAACATTCTCAATATTCCCAGTAGTTGTATTCTATAAAATTGCTGTAAATGCTGAATTAGCAAATACTAAATCATTGCTCCTAGTGGAAATACTGAGTTAGGTTCCTGCAAACCTTTGGTTATATTTTATCAATCTATCAACACATAATCTTGTTTCATGTGTGTTTCTGTTTAAAGGCAACTTTGTTAGTATATACATCTTACAAATAATTAATTTCATGGTCTTTGAAGGATTTAAAGCCAAAGGCTTTGGAGGCTATTTGTATTATACAGGTATGTTTGCCAACATACTTGTAAAGCAAGCCAACTCAGTTTCATCAGTGTTGAAAATGTGCTCTTCCACATAACTCCTTTCCTGTATAACACTTAGCAGGTACTTTAAAAATTTTCCTGTACAGAACTTGCCTTGCCTGCATATTTAGCTTTTTTCATGCCTTATCACCTATTGAAAATGCAGGGCAGTTAGCACTAGCTAAAAAAGGTTTGACCTTTTCTAACCCTGGGAAATGTGACTGTAAATTTCTTCGGCTTTCAGCTTCAAAATAACGCTGTCTACTTAACTTTGTTGTTGTTTGTTGTCATCTCATGAATCCACAAATTTAGCCCCTTCACACTGTTTTTATACCTTTATAAGACACTATAAATGCTAGCTTAGCATTTTCCAAGGCAGCCTTACGTAAAAATTGGCAAATTTCTGCTTCCTTTTTCTGGATTTACCATATTGTTGGTTCATTAATACTGAACTCACGGCCAACAGCAGTAGGACTCAAGCCTAAATGAATTTTAGGTAACATACATAATCTCTGTGTAAGGCATATCACAGCCTCTTGCACTTAGGAACACTAAGCACTGCAGCACTAAGCGTGGGCGCCATTTTAAACAGTAAAATCACCAAGATAAAGCACAAAAATGTAAACAACGTGGCATGAAATGCACCACAAAAAGGACATTTGTTCACAGTATGGGCTGAAACAATAAGGCAGAGCATTGCCTTGTTCAGCCTTAGCCAGAAATGTGCTTAACAGGCGAACATCACACTCCGGGGACTGTTGTGGGGTTGGGGGAGGGCAGAGGGACAGCATTAGGAGATCTACCTAATGCTAAATGACGAGTTAATGGTGCAGCAAAACAACATGGCACATGGATACATATGTAACAAACCTGCACATTGTGCACATGTACCCTAAAACCTAAAGTATAATAATAAAAAATAAAAATTAAAAAAAAAAAAGAAATGGAAACTGGAAAAAAAAAAAAAAAGCAGGCAACTCAAACTTTTCGCTACTCTGTGTATACCTGTGAATGACTATGAGAGTGCTGTGAGTATCCATTTTGGGATTACAAATAGATTTTTTAAGTAAGTGAATTCACAAATACAGAAGCTCTATGGGATGAGGATCACTGTACATAATTCAGAAACCCTGCCTCTTTTAGCCACCTCCTGTCCCCCCAGTTGCAGTACTAATTCCCAGGGCTCTGAACTATAAACTAAATACAGGATCACAAAAGATTGGTTTAAGGGGGAGTTCTACAAGGTCATCTTATGTGGTAACTATTCCTTTGTCAAGAATGCACTTATACTTTTTCTACCAGAGGCTTTAATGTTCCACATAGATTGATGATAAGAATACAGATGTGATGCTCTTCAAAATAGCTTACCTATGAGTAGTCAAATAATGCCATTCTTATATAAACAAACATGTTATAATCTGGCTAAAATTAAACAGGTTATCTACTTTTTTTGTTCAGATTTAAAAGTAGAATCTATGAAGAATTATATCTGGTTAGTTGTTGCTTGATCTTTGTCGATCTTTGGATAAATGATGCCTATAATTAGGTGACGAATCTATCTCTGAGTGAGGCACCAACCACATTAAAAAAATGAGTAAGCATTTTTGCATCTCACTCATCAGTAGTCATTGCTGGGAACTCCTTTTCTGATGGGAAAGTTGTTCCATGTCCCTTAATCTACTGTGGAAATGTTGACATCATTGCATGCTTCCCTGGAATTGCCACCCATTCTCCTTCCTCCCCAAACTCTACCAAGTTATTAGTTCTCTAGGTGTCTTTGCTGTGGTTCTTTCAATTTTATAGACATCCTGTTGGGATATGGGGTTATTATTGATGGATGATGGTTCAACTCATGACATTTAACCAGGGGAGAAGAGATCTGTAAAAGGATTTGATTCAGAGTTTGAGCTACAATAAAGCCTATGTCTTATTCTGGGAATCCCTTGGATGTCATAGTATAAAATTTGGTTGTGGAAAAAAAATGATACATGGTA
Source organism: Hylobates moloch (assembly GCF_009828535.3). Classification (NCBI taxonomy): domain Eukaryota; kingdom Metazoa; phylum Chordata; class Mammalia; order Primates; family Hylobatidae; genus Hylobates; species Hylobates moloch. The sequence continues at coordinate 55,090,369 of NW_026652284.1, forward strand.
CAAAAGGCTGGACAAGGCTCAGCTGGAGAGGGAGGAAGTTTCCCACTAACTATAACTAGCAGTTAGTAAGAAAGTCTATAGAATGTCAAAAAAAAAACAACAAAACAAACAAACAAACAAAAAACAGCAAGGAGGCTTTTGGACACATGGTAGAATAAGCAAATGTGAACAGACTAAAAACCACCTTAAAATATTAGATTAAATATAATGATTGATTTTAAAGCATAGATAAAATTAAAAGACAGGAAAATCCCCAGGTGTTATAAGAAAATAAACATAAAGAAGTAGAAAACCTGTTTAATGTTATGAGGTTATAGCATGTTTGTTTATATGAGAATAAAATTATTATACTACTGAATCCCCAGGTGTTCTAAGAAATAGTAAGAAGGGAATCAAATGAGAGGTCATGGAAAACTAATACCAAGGCATTTCACATGGGTTTCAGAAAGGACATATGACCTAGTTACTGGAGAAATGGTTACAAACACCTATAAAGAAGGGAAGTGTAATCTGAGAGTCTTTCATAAAACACAAAATCTCTAAGGATTTCCAGACCTCATAGCTTGGAAGACAATCCCAAACAATTAAGCCGAGAAAATGTAAACAAGCTTACCATTTATCTGGGATTGTGTTGGAATAACCAAACATTCTGAGAAATTAAAGCTGTAGATCTGAATCACTTGCTGATGTAGGCTCTACATTTATACCACCTGGGTGGGATAGGTAACATGATCTGAAAAATCAAGCTTACAACCCAGTCCCACATCACTGAAATTCCCCAGCAAAACCAAGCACCAAACCATCATTTCATAACCCAGAGCATTTTGGACTCCAACAGGATTTTATAAACCAAGATGATCATGAGCCCACACTAATAGACTGCAAACCTCACAAGAAAATCACCATGAGCAAGAGTCAGCAGACACAATACCAGATGAATTAATGCCATGAAACTTAAAATACTAGAATAATCTGAAGACTATTATACGATAATTATGTTTCAAATAAATTGTAAAAGGAAAAGCTGTAATTAATACAAACAGCTCAAGTGCATTGTTGTGTTAATCTACAATGACTGTTTGCATTGAATGCTTGCAAATAAGAAATAAATCCAAAGCTGATTTTTATGCAGAAGCTAAGAGAGAAAGTTGAGGAAGTCATATTTGTTTGGGTATGTGATGAATCTTTTGGTTTGATTTTATGTCACCAGTGTCTATCCAAAAACTTTAATGAAAATCTTACTTCATCAGGAAAATAAAACAATGGGGCCAGGAAATGAAAGAAAATTCAAAAAAGTTCTAACAAGCAAAAGTGAAGTGAGAAAGAGAACTGTGGGTAACTACTATCTGTGTCTAATAGAAATGTTTTGAAAATACAAGATGTGGAAAGTACTTTTCTTCAGGAAAAGTTCAATAGTTTAAGACCTCATTACAGGGTCCGGGTGTGGTGGCTCATTCCTGTAATCTCAGCACTGTGAGAATCTGAGGTGGGAGAATTGCTTAAGGCCAGGAGTTCAAGACCAGTCTGGGTAACATAGGAAGAGTCCTGTCTCTACAAAAAAAATGTGAAAAAATGAAAAATAGCCAGGTGTGGTCAGGAGCCTATAGTGCCAGCTACAGGCTGAGGTGGGAGGATCCCTTGAGCCCAGGAGGTCGAGGCTGCAGTAAGCCATGATTGTTCCACTGCACTCCAGTCTGTGTGGCAGAGCTAGACCTCATCTCAAAAACAAAACAATGCAAAAAAGATCAGATTACAAGGAAACAGTAATAATGATAAAAATGAAATATTACCACTCTAGAACATATTTTCATAATAAATGGTAAATAAGCATTGACTTATTAAATATGGCTCCATTAAACTTCCACCATTTGTCATTGTTTCTCATATATTTAAATCATTATCATATAGCTTTTGATTTGGAGAAAAAGAGGATCTTTGTGTATGAGGCCTGATGAATCGATAGTAGCATATTTCTCCATGGCAGGCATATTATTGGAGATGATAGTCTTTCTGTAAACATCACTGTGGGTTTTTTTTTCACTGTAAATAGGCACGCAAAACTACATAAAACAAAGAAAATAAAACACATGGTCCAGGGACATTGTTGATTAGGGAATATATACCTGACACTTTGTTGAATCTTATGAAGGAAAAGCACTATGTGGATGGCTATAGCTATTCTGGAATTTCCTCATACGGGAAACCGTTATCAATTTCTTGAAAAGAGCCTTGCAGCAAACATCAGTGGGTACAGAGTAAGTATAGATAAAAATAGAATTCACACTAAGTAATAATCTTAGTTCAGCCTTTTGCCAGGATGACCATGTGCCAAGCAGGCTTTTAAGCACCACACGTATCAACTCAGTTAGTTCTCCCAGCAATTCTATGAAGTCAACACTAGTATTATTCTCATCCTACAGATGAGAAAAGTGAGGCACTGGCTTTACTTGCTCAAGGTCACACAGGTAGTTAGAGGGGGAAGAGACTGGCTCCAAATCCATGTGAACACCATGTGATGATGTCTTGAGGATGTTGTAATTAAGAAAGTGGTTTGATTCTTGACTCTTCCACAGACTTGAGGTCAATGAGATAGATTCTCTCAATCACTCGCAAGGTATTAGACACCACCTTTATGTCGAACATTGCTAGGCACTGTGCAAGATGCAAAAAAATTGAAACAATTGAAATTAGCTTCTGGTAGAAATTGTTCAAGCATCAGAGTTGTGCGTAGTCTCTAATTCCCTCATGTGCCTGGAATAATATACGTTCAGTTCAATTAAATTCAGTTCGATTTAATGCAACTACATTGATTAAACATCTCATATATGAAGTACTTGGCGGTAGGTATAGAATGATAAATAGTCCAGCCCTAGACGTCATTGACTCACCCTCAGTGAAGGGGACAGACACAAATAAGTAAATAACTCCAAGCAAAAGCAATATGTTATAAGAAAGGGAGAATTAAAGTGCCATGGGAATGCAGGCTGAAAGTTGTAAAAATAATTGTAAGAGGAGAAGAAGTGTGTGTGTGTGTGTGTGTGTGTGTGTGTGTGTGTGTGTCAGAGAGCGAGGAGGGAGGAAGAGAGAATATTTAAATTTGGCCTTGCATGAGGTAGAATTTGCTAAGCAGAAAAAGGGGTAGAGGATAGAGTGGAGAGAAGAGAGAGAAGATAAGGAGCTTAATTTAGGATCAAGGCTGTGAAGACACCATCACCCAAGCTAAATAGTTAAATCGTATTATGTTTGAAATGGAGAGCACTGGCAGGATTTAAAAAGGTAACAGCATGATCAAGAAATAGCTGAAGTAGCCAACTCTGATATTAGTTGAAAGCTAAACTGAAGAAAAAAAGAGACTAGCAAAAAGAGAATCATTTAGTAAAGAGTTACCATGCTCTTCAAAATTTCTGTTTTACCACCCAAGCCCTCTTATATGAATTTTCTATAATCATAGGAAAAAAGCTACCAAAGAATAAATTGATTTGAGGACACTGATCCATTGCTAACTCCATTAAGAGTCACTTAATCTAGTTTTGGATATTTCTATACATATAATCTAGATGTGAACATCTAGATAATTAAGATTCTGGTCCTATATTGGTGAAAACAAAATTTCTCAGTGTGTTCGTGTACAAATCCTGGCTCCATCACTAATGAGTATGTGACATTTGGGAAGTTACTTGAACTATGTCTTAGGCTTCTCATTTGTTGACCTGGGAAAGCAACAGTAACTATTTCATAAACTGTTATGAAGATTAAACTGCTTAGGACAATGTTGGCACATGGTACCCATTTTATAAGCATTTACTAAAATTATCCCTAAGCGTAATTCTATAAGATCCTCTAAATTTATTTCTTATCAACAACTTTGAGAAATTAGAACTATATGTGCTTAAATAAATCCAGGCAAAACAGAATGAGAGACTCAGAACAGTAACTCTTACATATTAGAATACGTTTGCTAAAAATATGTAATAACTCCTTACATACCAAAAAACCTAAAAAGGTGCAAGCATATTTGTGAATCGTGTTATTCTCTGAGAAACATATTTTGGCCTATCATTTCTCTCTACTTACCTGATCAATGATCAGGTAGTATCAGAAGAAAAGAACAGTCACAAAAGAGTGACATTCTTGGCTAAGAACCTGTGTAACATCTACATAAAGTATGTTTCACCAAGAAGGTAGACTTTGATTACATTTTACTTCTAATTTGGAAGACAATATATTAGGAGAAAGAAAAACTTATCTAAACTGAGACAAATGAATTCCATTTAGTTCTATGTCCTTTTCAATCTATAATGTATCATCACAGTGCCTTGGGAAGTAGTCAAGTCCTACAAATTCATTCCCCCTAGAAAATTTTCCTCATGAAATGTGTTCTTATATAGTTACCACTTGAGATGATCCAAAGTATATGCATACATTTCAAATTTTTCATTCTCATGGTCATTTTTTTGCCGTTTGATTCCTTAATTTTGTTCTCATTGTCAAAGCCCACTTCTATGATTCTTAACCAAATAAGTAAATAGGAGGCAATGGTTTCTGTTATGAATTTTATGGCCTTTTTTTTTTTTTAAGGAAAGTTAGTGTTCAGAGGTACTTTCTTCCATGTCTCTAATGCTGAAGGATTGGAATAGAGGCCAAAATTCAAACGCAGAAACTCAGTCAGAAGCTGGCACTTTGCCTGTGACTTGATGGACCTGTTAAATAATCTTTGAGGTAAAACAGATTCCAACTACATCAAACACAGTGAAGGAGTAAGTTCAGAAAATAGTGTTCTTGGTCTGGTAAAAGTCCAGGAGTACTGGCTCTGTCCTTAAACAGGTTGAAAACAATGAAAGACAGGAACATTCAATAGTCCTATAAGCATTTTCAATCTCTCTTGTTGAACACCACTAGTGGAGACAATCAAAGAAGAAAAATGCAATATATGTGTCCAAGGATCTCTCAGGTTGCCTTACAGACAAATGTTATAATTCATGGTTTTGTATAAGATATTTTTCCGCTGTTATTTTTATGTTAAGTATGGCTTTTTGGATTCTAAGAACCATATAACAAGGTGCTGCATTCCAGTCCAGCTTGAATTTTGTCTCATGGAGCTTATGGACAAGTGACAACATACCTTCTTGCACAGAAAATCAGTAACCTTCAGACTGCCCAGAGAGGGTTTCCCAGGCTTTTTCCTGTCTCTATTCTTTGGCTACTCCCAATTTCAGGGATAAAGGAAAAAAAGTCTTGCTGTGAAGAACTGCTGTGGAGATTCTGCAATGAGATATGTGTGAACAGATGTTTCCTTTCTACCACTTCCATGACTTTCCAAAGGCCAGATATTGATGTTTCTCTGTGGGGAGTGTAATTATGCTGTCATCATATTGACATGGAGAGAGAGAATCAGGCTTGTTGAGTTTTACAAACTTACAAAGCTGGTGGGTCTGCTTTTCCTGTTAATTGTGAAACATGGGAAGATAATTTTTAAAACTTTGCCTCTTGGATGCCATTTCAATGGATTTGCTTTTTTTGATAGCTATAACGATTATAGAATTTTTATAATAATTAATGTATCTGCAAAAGAGAAAGGAAAGGTGAGATTTGTCAAATCTACATAATATATTGAAAGGTGGTAACAGAATAAACATTGAACAAAATGATTTAAAATTGCAACGTACTGTCAGCATCCTATCAGTAGACATATCTTTCTAATTATAAAAAATCCCAAATGACAAAACCATGATTGTTGATGCTGTAATTCATTTAGATTCTCTTTTATGGCTGAAAGCTCTGTAAGCTACAATATGGACATAAGAAATCTATCACTACTCTGGAATATCTCAGAGGGGAATGGATGATGCCACTTCCTATCACCAAGTTAAAAAACAAAAAACAAAAAACTTGTAGTGTCTTTTTAGTTGAAGCAAAATTCTGATGAAAGCCAGCTGTTAAGTAATTTTCAAAATAAATGACTGCTAAACTAGTGAAAACATCTCAACATAATTTCAAGTTCGACATCATAAAGTGAATGTGATATTAAATAAGCTTTGTAGGCCAGGCACAGTGACTCACGTCTGTAATCCCAGCACTTTGGGAGGCTGAGGTGGGCGGATCATGAGGTCAGGAGCACGAGACCAGCCTGACCAACATGGTGAAACCCTGCCTCTACTAAAAATACAAAAATTAGCTGGGCGTGGTGTCGGGCACCTGTAATCCCAGCTACTCAGGAGGCTGAGGCAGGAGAATCATTTGAACCTGGGAGGCGGAGGTTGCAGTGAGCCGAGATCGCGCCACTGCACTCCAGCCTGGAAGACAGAGTGAGACTCCATCTCAAAAAAAAAAAAAAAAAAGAACTATTGTAGGCTACATTTGGAGTAGCACTTTGACATACATTTTGAGACATTTTTGAACTAAGAGTCCATTCAAAACTCTTTCCAGTGCATATCCTTGCTCTCTTGCGTAGACCTTCTAATTAAAATGGAAGCCAGTTACATTTCTCTGAGAGTCTCAAGCACCAGTGGAGGGTCAGTCTGATGTTTTACTTTGCTGAAACAAGCTTGTCAATGGTGACTATATTGCAATGAAAAGTAATTGTTTCATTTTGGGTGAAATAATATCATTTTAAAGCAATATCACAAATTACTGTCTGATCATTTTGAAGCGATATCTAGCAGTATTATTTTATACTGAGTGGTTTAGTCACATGTGCCTTTGTAAGATATTAAACATCTAAGTGAAAAATCAAGACCATGGTTAGAATGTTTTACTAGCAAATTATATTCACTAAAGAAGAGAGTGGTTCAGTTATGTAGTGCAATTGAAAGAGGAAAGTGAAAGTCAAAGTGAAAAATCTAATTTTTTTCTCGCTGAAAAATTCAACATCTGAGATGCGTAGTAATCAGAGATTTTACAATCATAAACTAATCTTACCCGTGTATATGATACTCTGCTAAAATATCATAAGAACAAGGCTTGCAAATATAATATTAAAGACAAATGTGTCAGCTTATAATGTCAAATATTAAACAAATAAGAGGTCATTTTGACAAGGAGTTGTGTTGTGTTTTGAAGGCTCTGAACTAATTGATCCTAGTCTTTCTCTTGAAAGGACAACTAATGTCAAATTTACTGTAAGAAAAGTTACTTTCCGCAGTTTCAATGAAAACAGGACCATCATAACTCTTGCCTTATAACTTCATATTTCTTTAGAAACATTTAATAAGTGTAGCTTTAGTAGGTTAAGTAGATAAAGGTAACTAGGAGAGTCGATAATACATTTGTTATTAATGAGGCTTCTACATGCCATCATGTGAATATAGATATACTAGTCTTAGTATCAAAGATTTCATGAAAGAGCAAAAATTTATCTAGCACTGTACTTACTATCTCCAGAGAGGGGATGAAGGACAGATACTTTTTCTCTTCCAAATTATACACTGTTCACAGCATTATTAAATTTTTGTTAAGAATGCTAGATAACCTAAACATGCTTTTAAAAATACAGCACATTCTCATTATTCATGGATTCTGTGTTTGCAAATTTGCCCACTCATTAAAATGTATTTGTAAACACAAAATCAATGCTGGTGGCACTCACGGTCATTTGCGTTCATGTGCAGAGTGGCAAAAAAGTTTCATTTGCCTGATGCATGTGTTCCTAGTTGGGCTTGAATGAGGTAACAGTCTTCTTTCAGCTCATACTATAAACAAACGTCCTTTTCCCGGTGAATTTAGTGCAACGTTTTCTCATTTTTGTGCTATTTCTTGTTGATTTTACTGTTTTCAGTGGCCTCCAAATATAGTGTTGCTATGCTGCCTAGTGTTTCTTAACACAAGAAGGCTATGGTATGCCTTAAAAGAAAATATGTGTGTTAGATAAGTTGTTTTCAGGCATGACTTATAGTGTTGTTTGCCTTTCAAAGTTAGATCCAACAACATGTTAAATAAAGTGTCTTTAAAAGAAACACACATAAGACAAGTTTATGTATTAATTGGTTGATGAAAATGTTGTGACCAGAGGCTTGTAGGGATCTAATTCTGTCTTTCCTGCAGAAACAGTGGTTCAGTATTCGCTACTGTGGTGTTGGCAGCATCTTTATAGAATATAACTACTGTGAATAACAAGAATTGATAGTACCACAGTTTTTACCTCATATTATTCACAAACACAAGCAAAAAAACATGGCAAAATGAACTGTAAGAACTTGTTTGTTGTAAACATTCCTAATTATGATGACAAATTAAATTTAGTGACATACACAGGCCCATAATCCCATAATTGAGAAATGTGTAATCACTACTAGGTTAACACAGAAATACTGTATAAACAGATGACTGTAGGTATATCAAGAAGATGGTTGGTATATGGAGAGATTTAATGATTAAATGTTCTGTAATTAATACCTTTGTGTAATCTTTTTAAGGCTCATGCAATCCAAACACATTGTCAGCAGACTTTTCAAAAACTGCTATTAAAAACAATCTAGGGATAGTCATACATCTGTAATCCCAGCACTTTGGGAGGCTGAGACAAAAGGATCACTTGAGGCCAGGAGTTTGAGACTAGCCTGGGCAACATAGTGAAACCCCCATTTCTGCAAAAAATTTAAAAATTAGCTGGGCGTGGTGGCCTCTGCCTATAGACCCAGCTAGGTGAGGGGCTGAGATGGGAGGATTTCCTCAGCCTGGGAGGTCGAGGCTACAGTGGGCCATCATCCCTCCACTTTATTCCAGCCTGGGTGACAGAGTGAGATCCTGTCTCAAAAAAAAAAAAAAAAAAAAGTATAGGATTTTAAGAGATTAATTTTCAATTACTAATTTTAAAGGCATAGGTCTCAATTAAAAGAATTTGGTAATCTTTAGTATTTGATCACATTTGGGAGCATTTTTCATTTTGTGTCTGTGAATTTCATGCACTAGGCCCGCGTTCAGTCCAGCCACCAGATCAACACATTTTCCAAACTCGTTAACTTTGGAGAGGCTACCCAGAGTTCCTGAAGAGTTCATCTGAAAGTAAGTAGGAAAGATATTTTCTCTCTGACTTTTCAGCTCTTTTCAATATTTATGTACTGTGGTTAAACTGCCTGAGCCATTCAAGAAGCATTTGATTGTATTTTTGTTGAATTTTTAAAGATGTGAGTCTTGATTGCAGATGCCTAGAAAAATGCTAGATTGCTAGTAAATAAGCCTGGTAGTAACAGTCTCTCCTTGGCATTTACTACAAACAATGTAAAAAATGAGTCAATGATTAATTTTTCTCTTGGCTATGGACCAGGACTGAAGTTTAATAGAACACAAATTTCATAATATGTAGCAGCTGAAAACACTTTCAGTTAAAACTGGTTCAATTTTATCTGGCTTTAAAGACTGTCCCTGAGAGCATCTCAGATTCACCTGCATGATTCCTTGAAACGGCAACTTTATGCAAGTGACTATTTAGCTCTACAGACTGAAAGAGTTGCCATGTTGCACTGCAAAGCAAGTTAAATGGGGGAAATGTGTTTCCAGCTATGAATCCAATCAGAAGGTAGGTATTTTTTAAAACACATAAGTTGCTGAAAGACGTTTAGAAATACGAGTTTACTAGGTTAGCTTTACTAGCTAACCTAAACTCGAAACAACCTAAAGTCAAAGTAATTCTAATGAGCATTTGGTGCATGGTCCAAGATAAACGGATTTGTAAGTAAAAGTCAAAGCTACATTAAGCCTTCGTTACACCAATCCAAACAACTTTGCCTTTTAGTGTAGATGTGGGCTGCTACACAGGCAAATGTATACGTTATATAGTATATGTTGCTAATATGTTAAATTAGATTTTTATTTTAACTATGGCATAGGATGTGTAACAGTGAACTTCATTTGATGTACATTACAAAATAAGTTGCATCAATATTTTAGAAGTGGAAAATCATAGTGATTCTCCAATTCCATACTAAGACTGAGAAATGTTTCTAGAAAGAGCTGCGAGATGACACTAAACTGACTGTGTTCTGCTACATTCCTTTTCATCGTGGCCAGACTTTTCTTCTGTCTTTGAGATACTTTTATTTGCCTCTCATTGAATTTACACCTCTCCATATTTCCCACTGTACCCAAGCTATTTTTTGCATTCTTCTTACCCCCAGGACTACCTGAAAGCCATTATTGCAGGTGCTGATTAGGAAATGTCCCATGGCCTTTCTCCAGGACCTTCGTTCAATCATCTCCCATGCCCCTTCACTTTTTTCTAATCCTTGCTCCAATAATTATTCATAATCTCCTTGCAATTTTCACCTCTTATCTATTGACATATCATCCTGCCTAAATCTATGCTCTTCTCTTAATGCGTTGCCTTCCATTCACCAATAAATTTATTAACATGAGCATTGTTAGTATCCTACCTATTGTGCTCTGACAATCTGACTCACTTCTGTGCTGTTGAATTTTTTTTTTCTGGAAAAATAATATTACCAATAATGGGCTGATATCAAAGGGAGAAGCATCATAGCTTAGTAGTTAGGACATGAGCTCTGAATCAGCCTTTGCTTTACCTGTCTCGCTTTTTGCAGTATCTCGAGCAAGTTTCTATGCACTGCATTTCCTCGTCTGTAAAATGAAGAACATAATAGTACCTACCTCATAGGGTGGTTCTGAGGCTTAAATAAAATAATACTTGTAAAACACTAACAGAGCACTCAGCACATAGGAAGCATGATAAGTATATGTTAAATAAAATAAATTTAATACTTATTTCCCCTATTTTCCACTCCATTGACCTCTCAGCAGCATTTAACAGTATTGATTACTTTAGAAAACTTTCATGCTTGGTGAAATTTTGCAGCCTGGCAAGTGGACTGGTGGAAAGCACAGAAGATCCAGAGTGTTAGGCACATTTGGTGGCCAGCTAGTGTTTAATTGAAATGTCTGATTTGGGGGCTCAGCCTAAGTAGAGTGACATGTAAAATGAGACTTGGAGCTATGAGTGTAGAACATGGAATTTTGACAATTTAGGGATCATTATGAGGATAGGTTCTATGGAAATGAGAAAAATGGTAGTTTAGGTGGAGAAGAAGTGAATTGTGGTTGAAGAGATCTACGGCTGTGAAGCTCTTGCTTTAGAGTGGTTTTCAGCCCCAGACTACAGCTAGTGATGAAGGCGAGAAAGAGAACTGTGGGCCAGGTGCTCTTAGGGCACCCCTGAAAGTTAGGTGCAATGGGAAGGGAAGAGCAGCTACTGAGTTAGGTACACTTTCAGTCATTTCAGAGCCAATGCTTCCTGGATGATTTGAAGTTCTTTATTTTGTCCCATTGTACCTGCCTTTTGGCCACTGCAATTTTTATTATTTACAACTCTCACTACAAACTAGGCAAAAGAAATAAATATTAAATTAGCCTTCATTTCTATTTTTTAATGAGCCAATTATTGTTAAAGAATCATATGGGAAAATAAAGGGATATATATATATGAAAGTATCATTAAAGCAACACATTTGGGTGATCTGTCAATTTTAACAACCATTGCTATCTTAGGGTTGGCTGTTCTTTGTTCTCATAATGTCCCAGCACATGCCGTGATTACTTATTCCACTTTTGGAGACAACTAGAGAAATGAAGAAGTCTGAATTAGGTCGTCCAGGGGACCCACAGCTGAATCAGCATGAGAACTAACAGTTCCTAACTCCCACCCGAAACTTTACATCTTCTAAATCGTAATAGCTCCTAAGGGAAAATAATTATGAACAGGTTCTAGAGATTGAGATTGTCTTCCAAAATGGAACCAATATTTGGGTTTTTTTAAAAAATGCAACACAATTTTATTTTGGTCTTTACAGTGACGTTTATATATTTACAGTTCATCTGCTGCTGAAACAGCAGTAGAATAGAGTCTTTGAAGTGATGGGTATGTGTATATTGGCAGAGGTGAAGATAAACAATGCCAAAAGACTTCTAAAAAGATTAAACTGTTAACCACAAATACGCGGTTTCAGTTGAGAAGATTTATTTGTTGCTGACCATATTAGCCATTGTAGTTAACATTGGTTCTGGGAAAGTCATACTTTGGTAATGAGCCAGTAGGCTGTATTTGTAGAACTACAGTTGAATTTATAGGATGGATGCAGTGACATTGCAGATTTTCTCAACCTCAAACAGTTAATGAAGTTACAAAATGTTCTGCTGGCTCTTTTCCTTTAAGCTTCTTTTTGGCGCTTCTAAGAGTTTCAACTGTCAGATGCACGGTCTTCGAGCATTCTATCCATCTGTTTCCCTGTCTTGGTTCATGCACTAAAATGTGGTGCTCATAAAACATGGTCCTTATGGACATGATTATGTTTGTTTGAGAACTCTTCAAGCGGCCACTTGAGATAAGAGATAATGGAACTAGGGATAGAAGTGGGTGTGATGGAATTGGAGTGGTGTCATGAGGTAATTGGCAGGTACAAATGGCCAATCACGTGGCTGGGTACTGATCTAAGCCCCTAGTCCATTTCAAGCCCAACTGGATGTATTGCAATTCAGTCCTGGAACTAACCATCTGGAGTTGGTGGTACAGGCTCCATAGGTTAAACGTATGGTCCCCAACAAGGCTGCTCTTACTTCAGACACCAGCAGCGCTGAGGTGGGGGGTCCCCAGACCTCCTGCACTCCTGAAAGACTGACTATACATTTTGGGGTTTTCGTGAGCGCTTCAGTTCAATAATTTGCTAGAATGACTCACAAAACTCAGGAAAGTACTATAATTAGAATTATAGTTTCATTACAAAGAATACAAGTCAGGAATACTAGCTAAATAAGAGACACACAGAATGAGGTCTGAAATGGAATGCAAATTTTCTGTCTCCAGCCCCACTCCCCTGGAGTCAGGTGGCTGAAAGCCCCAAACTTCTAATTGTGTGGTTAGTCTTTCAAGGTGACTGTCCCCATCCTAAAGTTATCTAGAGGCCTACCATGAGTCCCTTCATTAGGATAATGTGGATGATCACTCATTAGGATAGTCACCGTGAACATTCTGAGAGTTTTCGGAACTCTGTCCCATGAAGCTGGAACAAAGACCATACAGATTCTTTATGATACCACAGCCCTCTCCTGCACTCTCTTATTTAAGGTTTACAGAAATTCTGTGAAATAGTTATTTTTCATTCCTACCTTTTAACATGAGAAAACTAAAGATCAGAAATGTAACATTTATATGCCCCAGGTCACACTGCAAGAACACAACAGAACAAAGATTAGATCCCAGCTTGGTCTCCTTCAATGGTCACGCTTTTCCTGATACCTTAAAGAAAACCAAATGGACAGTGATTCTACACTGACAGATAAGCATGCTTATAATTGCTTGTTTGATACCTGTTTTTCCCTGGTAGTTTGTAAGATGTGAAAGAAAGAATATGTGTTGCCTTTTCTAACAGCCACTCCCCCAACCCCAGCACCTAGTATATATTATTTTCTATTAGCTGTTAAATAAATACTTACAATATGAACAAGTGAACCTGAACAAAGCAGTACTCATTGTTCCTGGAGCGGATGAAATAAACTAGGGACTGGCCAGCTAGGAGCAGAGACTCCCAAATATGTAGCATTTTTAGTTGGTACTGAGTGTGTGAATGAGATGGGTAGCTATGGCATCCAGGCTAGGTGAAGTCAGTTATAGGCATGGATGTGGAGGACTCCGTGGGAGGGAAAGAGTGAATGGTTCAAGGCACTGGAGGTCATGCAGAGATTTGATGCTATGAAAAGCATGTTGCACCTGTGCGAGTGTTACGTTAATAACACCCTCCTCTTCTGTCTGCCTCCCTCACAATCATGAGGCTTGGAAAAGTGAGGGATGGAAGTTATTACCTAGGAGCTTGTTCACTGCTGCCAAAAATAGTTAGCTTTATTATGAGCTCTTGTACTGGCTTCAGACAGAGCCTTTGGGCATCATGGGAGTTACTACTGCTTCCCTTGGGAACTACTGTCACTGCCATGGGCATCTGCATCTGAGAAGCATTCCTTCTCTGTGACAATTATCATAATAACTTTTGCCCAACAAGTTGGCTTTTCTGGATGTGTTAATGATGGTAATAATGATAATTACTAAGATTATGAATGTTTTGCATGAATTATTTCATTTAATCCTCACAATAACCGAATGAGGCAGAAACAATTTTGTGTCTTTTTTACAAATGGGGAACTGAGATTTGGGGAAGTTAAATCATTTGCCAAAGTCATTTGTGTTCAATGATGAGTAGTCTCAAAATTTTAACCCAAATCTAATCAACATGCTGTAAGACTGTTACAGTAAGAATGTTATTAGAACACCCTGAGAAAGATCTGATATACATATTAAAGAATCCTTCATTTTCGTGATGCCTACTCCTTGCTTGGGTGCAAGGTTGTTTCTGCTTGTTGATTCTGTTCCTTTGAAAATCAGATTTTAACCTCTAGCCTGCTAGTTCCTTTGTGGGGAGAAATGATTATTGCTCTTTTCCAAAACACCAAAAAAATGTCAGCCCAACCGCCTGAGTTTAATCAGATGTTTAATCTGATATAGCATCTGCACAATGACACTACAAAGAATAAACAAGAAGATCGGGACTGCATCATAAATATTGATTCTTCTATGGTCAGGGCCTGCTGACTTTCATATAAAACTTTTTAATTAAATCTATTGCAAACAATGCAGCAAAACCTTATTCTAGTTTTATCTTACAGAATGTTGAAATGGTCACGGCCCATAGAATCAATGTTTGGGGTAAGATTTTTTTTTAATGGAATTCTGTCTCTATTGTTTTTGAGTACCTGAAAATTTCTTTAATCTTTCACTGCATGAAAAATACTCTAATATCTTAAAATTTCATGTATTTCCAGCCTAAAAATAACATCTATTATAGATTTTCCTCATTTTATTGTGTAAATGTAGATAAGCATAAAGAAGAAAATAAAAATTGTCCAGAAAGAACCACAATTAAAATTGTCCTGCATATTCTTCCATTCTTTTTCCTATTCCTAAGTGTGTGTGTGTGTGTGTGTGTGTGTGTGTGTGTGTGTGTGTAGCATAGGTATGTATAGGTTTATATGCATATATACGCATATGTAACATCTATTAATATATTATAAAACATTACTTTTTTTTTGAAACACGGTCTCACTTTGTCACCCAGGTTGGAGTGCAGTGGCGCGATCTCAATTCAATGCAGCCTCGACCTCCCGGGTTCAAGCTATCCTCCTGCCTCAGCCCCTCCAAGTAGCTGGGACTACACGTACATGCCACCACATCCTGCTAATTTTTGTATTTTCTGTACAGATGGGGTTTCACCATGTTGCCCAGGCTGGTCTCAAGCTGCTGAGCTCAAGTGATCTTCCCACCTCAGTCTCCCAAAGTGCTGGGATTACAGGCATGAGCCACTGCACTCATCCACAAAACACTACTCTGAATCTGCCTTTTTCTCTTTCCATGTTTTAAAATATCATTTAAAACACATTAATTCTATAGTAATTCAGCAACAGCACCCTTTCTGTCCAGTTATTTTCCACTGCAGTTTCCTGGTGGGAGATTGTGATTCACCAATCCCATTGCCTGGGAGAGGCCCACTGGGATGGCTGAGTGGGAGGAAACTTCTAGGTAGTATGGCTTCTGTAGCCCAACATTCTCTATGTTGATCTCAGTGGAAGATTCTGTGGCTGGTGTCCATCGCCAACATTGCTCCTTCTTTTTCCCTCACCATCTAGGTCACTGGGTCTCACTTGGGAGTGGCTTTCCTCCCCAGGGGACATTTGGAAATGTCTGGATACATTTTGATTCCCATAACTGAGGGGTCTGCTACTGGCATCTAGTGGGTAGAGGCCAGTATGCTGAACATCCTATGACATTCAGGTTGAGAAACCTGGGCTAGGTGAATGGCACTATCACACTCCCAGGCTAGAAACACATTTAATTAGGCAGTAGATCCTGACAGTGCCTATGATAAAATTTTTATGTGCATTCTTGTAGTTTATTGAGTGCTTTCTAGGTGTAGACATTTTCTTTCTCCACTTCTTTCTCCTCTCAGCATTTTTTTCGGACAAAGAATCGTAGCCTGGAGCTAAAAGTACACTGGTCTTAGCTGTTTTGTGGCTTAAGCCAAGAAGGAGGAATCCTGAGTTCTGTATGGCCGGTTCCTTCGTGGGTACTCAACCTGGGAAATTTCCTGCTGATCTGTGATGTAGGTATTGTTATTCTCAATTTCTAGATAGGCAGGATGGCCTAGATAACTAGCAGGGCTAGTATACAACAAAATGTGGGGACCCTTGTTCAAAATTATTAAGAATTTCAAGGTGGCAATAGCAAAGCATTAAACCAAGGCAAGTGCCCTTCAAAGCTCAGCATCCTATGTGATCGTGAAGATGTCAGGATCATGAAGCTGGCCCCAGATATAGGTAAAGTGGTGTTTAAATAAGTTAAGTGACTTGCCTAAGGTCACATATTCAGTGAAGGGCAGAGTAAATCTCGGAATCTGTGCTTTTCTGACTCCAAAGCCCGTATTCTTTCTACTGGACCTCTCTGCCCCCTTCTAGTAGGTAAAAAAATGAACAAACTTTCTTCTTTTGTTATTCTACAGCCTAAAAGCTTTTCAGATAAGTATATTGCTTATATTAGTTGGAACTTATTTTCTCATCAAGATCTGGTTATAATTGTCCTAATCCTAAACTTTAGGATTTGCCAGATCTTTCCTGGTTTGTACAGTTCCCAGACTTGCTTCCTCATATTTCCTTCTGCCTCCAGGTGTCAGTGTCTATACAGGAAACCCAATATACCAATCTCCCACAAATCATGAATTTGTGAACCCAAACATTAAGAGTAGTTAGAGGAATTAAATGATTTAGAATATGTAGTGAACTTAGTATAATACCTGCCTGGCACATGGTAAATGCTTAACGGGTATAAGCTATTATTATTGGTAATTAATATCTAGCGATCAAATCTCAGGCTACTAGACTTCCACCATGTCTGCTTTTGTGCGCCCTTTTCCGTGGTCCCCTTCATTCTTGAGCTCAACAGAGCATCTTTCCTTTGACTAGTGCAGGACAGGCTTATCCCATTTCACTCTTGCATCCGTTAAATTATTTCTCCCAAGTAAACCTAGTTTCCTTGCTAAGAAAATTTCAGCTGAATAAAACTTTTTTCATTTCATTACTCATGACACATCTCCCCTGTGCCCAGAAGTGGGAAAAAGATCCCAACAATACACAGATAATTTTTCTTCCCTGAAATTTTTTTTTCTAGAGTAATCCTTTTTAATTTTTCTTGAGCTAACCTGCATTTATATCAGCTAAATTACCAAATGTCAAAAATTTAATTTACTATTATGTACATTTATAAGATGATACTACTGTACTGGCCACCCTCAGTAAAGCCTGAGTTTTCTTTTTCACTGGGTATGATTAATTTATATCATTTATTAACATTACATTAATTTACATCATTTCTTTTACAATTTCTCATTTGCTTTTTCTTTCGAAGAAATTTTGAAATCCATTGATAGCCATAGCCAACGCAGCAATAGCACTCAAATTTAATACATGCTTACTGTTGACAATTTGAAAAACCAGAAAGTAAAAATTAAAACTGCACTTAACCATTTTACTAAAAGAATTTCACGGTTCACATTATTGAGTATGGCCTTCCCAGTGTTTTTTTTTTAAATGTATTATATTGTACTGTATGTCTTAGAAAATGGATATTTTAAAATCATGGTGGATTAGCTCTAGGAAGAATCTACCTAATCAGATTCCCAGTGGAAGTAGGTGAGATTTTTGTTTCCTTGTATCTTCAATGTACTTGCTTTTTAATACATCTTTTTAGTAGTTGTTAAAATATTTTATTCAGATTTTAAATAAGTGTGTGTTTAGTTGATAAATCAACTATAATCACATATTTAGATAAATGTTTCTCAAAATATGATTGGTTTATTAGAAAAACATATTTCTATTAGTAGTTTAACATGGTCATATTTAACAATAGCATGAAATTGCAGAAGATTCATTAAAATGTTTATGTACTTTTAATACCCTCTAATTTCCCCTGCTTTTCCTATGTCAGCAGAATGGCTTCCTTCATGGTCCAGGAAAAATGCTCAGAATGTGTGACTTAACAGTGACTCAGGCATTTTAGTTCAGCTCAGATGATATTCATTCCTTGATGGATAAAAACAAAAGAAAAAGCTATTCTTTGACTAAATAACACAATCCTCTCTATTATTCCAGTCTCTACAGATCGCTTGAAAAGTACAGCATATTTGGAATTGCTTTCCTAAGAATTAAGCATGAACAAACAAGCCCACACCATTCTACAAAAAAGTTCTGATGGTGTGTAGCAGGTCAAGAAGCAAAAGCGGAGGAGGCCAAGGGAAAGGTTAGAGAGGGAGAGAGGAGAGGATTCCTGGGGTCTCCTATGGGCATGTCCTGACTTCAGAAGCCCTTTCAGGACACAGACATAACTGTCTTTTCTAACTGAGCATCTTAAGTAAGCCCCTCCTTTCTCTTTCCTTTGTTTTCCTAGGTCTATGACTTTTCTATGCCATCAATAGCAACATCACTATCATTACAATAATATGTATAACTGTATGCACTATTTATTTAGCTATTTACAATCTCTAAATGTCACATATTTAAATTACCTTATAACTAACATTAGTATTGTTTAAGAAACATTTCTTGAGCATTTATTATGTGCCAGAAACATACTATTTTGTATTTATTATCTCATACAATCCTTAGAATTAATTAGGTGGTTAATCTTATTTTCTTCATTTTATAGGTAAAGAGACTGAGACTTAAAGAGGAAAATTATATTTTCCAGGATCATATGCCAAGTAATTGGCAGAACAGAGAACCAAACCAGAATTGCTTATTTGATTCTATGTTCTTAAATGTTTATGAAACTGAAAAAAAGTGTAAATTGTGTGATAATGGATTGTACAAATAAGTATGAACAGATGCATTCTAGATACATTAACATCTAGATGCATTAACAAACATTTACTGAAGGTTTCTGTCTGCTACCAAGCACTAAGCTACAAGGAGGCAAAGGCAAAGATTAAGAAAATATGTACTTTGGAGCTCTCTCTGTCAACAAGATGGGGAAACTCTCCTCAATGATATGTTAAATTTCCTTCAAATCAGCCAACTTTTATTGAATATCCACAAAATACAAGATACTGTGCTAGACATTGTGAGAAATACAAAAATACATAAGAAACAGTCTTTCCCTTAGGAAGCTTGCAGTAAGATGAGAACCGAATTCTCAAGGCTGCCTAGTATAAGTACCTAGACAAAGTATATGGTCCTATGAATTAAACACAGAGGGAAAGAAAACTTGTTTCTTGAAGAGTTCGGCCAGTGTGTAGCTGTGCCTCTACAGTGAATCACCAAAAATGTACAGGAAATAAGGCTGACAGTAATTTTTTCAATTTACCAAAGCCATAAATTATGAGTGATTTTAATATAGTGCAAGCAATATAAGTCACTCTCCTTAAAGGATGAACGAAAACTACCAGAGTGGTCCAGGATCTGAGAAACACAAATAATCAAAGGGATATAGTTGTTTTTGGTACAATGACAGTTACTATTAGTGGAACATAAGGCCTTAAAGGAGAATACCAAGAAACCCAGCAGTGCATCCTTTGAAAGGTCCAAGGGGTATGAATAAGGTGAAGCTTATTGTTCAGTAAGGTATATTGTGTGCTAATCCTATTTGGGACTTTTAAAATAGAAGACAATGCTTTAAACTTGAAGAAGATAAACTTGGGATAAATAGAATAATAATGACTTGCTTGGTATATGGTAAACATATATATCTCGTTGTCCCAGAAATCTGTAATGTCAAGAAACTATGTAGAGCAGTGGTTAAGAACCTGAGTCAGATAAAGCCTGGAGCCTGCGATGGTTTGTGTAACTTACTATGTGATTTGGGACAAACAACTATGTCTTTCTGAGACTCAGTTGTTGTTGTTGTTTAATCTGAAAAATTTAGAAAATAACACTTAGCCTATCGGCTCATAATGAGGCAATGGAGGAAAATGGTTAAGAGCAGAGCTTCCCCTTTCCTTCTCCTTTTCTTGCCCTTCTTTAAATCCCAGCTCAGTGGGTTTTGTTACTTTGGGTAAACAATGATACTTTTATGTTCTTTGGTATCATCCACTATTAAATAGTAGAGTTGACCTCAAACAATTTGGAAGGATGATGAGGCCACATCATCCTGATACCAAAATCAGGCAGAGACACTATATATAAAAAAAGGAAAACTAAAGGGCAATATCCTTGATGACCATAGGTGCATAAATCCTCAACAAAATACCAGCAAACTGAACCCAGCAGCACATCAAAAAGTTAGTCCACCAAGATCAAGTAGGCTTTATCCCTGGGATGCAAGGTTGGTTGAACATACACAAATCAATAAATGTGATTCATCACATAAACAAAACTAAAGACCCAAACCACATGATTATCTCAATAGATACCAAAAAGGCTTTCAATAAAATTCAACATCCTTTCATGTTAAAAATCCTCAATAAACTAGACATCGAAGGAACATACTTCAAAATAATAAGAGCCATCTATGACAAACCCACAGCCAACATCGTACTGAGTGGGTGAAAGCTGCAAGCATTCCCCTTGAAAATAGGAACAAGGCAAGGATGTGCTCTCTCACCACTCCTATTTAACATAGTATTGAAAGTTCTGGCCAGAGCAATTGGGCAAGAGAAAGAAATAAAAGGCATCCAAATAAGAAGAAAGAAAGTCAAACTATCCTTGTTTGCAGATGACATGATTCTACACCTAGAAAACCCCATAGTCTCTGCCCCAAAACTCCTTCAGCAACTTCAGCAAAGATTCAGGCAGGGTACAAAATCAATGTGCAAAAACAGTAGCATTCCTATACCCTAACATCATCCAAGCCAAGAACCAAATCAGGAACACAATCCTATTCACAATTGCCACAAAAATAATAAAATACCTAGGAATACAGCTAAGCAGGGAGGTGAAAGGTCTCTACAATGAGAATTACAAAGCACTGCTCAAAGAAATCAGAGATGATACAAACAAATGGAAGAACATTTTATGTTCATGAATAGGAAGAATCAATATCATTAAACTGGCCATACTGTGTGGGTGTAGTGTCTCACACCTGTAATCCTAGCACTTTGGGAGGCCAAGGCAGGCGGATCACTTGAAGCCAGGAGTTTGAGACCAGCCTGGCCAACATGGCGAAACCCTGTCTTTACTAAAAATACAAAAATTAGCCAGGTGTAGTGGTGTGCGCATGTAATCCCAGCTACCTGGGAGGCTGAAGCATGAGAATTGCTTGAGCCCAGGAGGTGGAGGTTAGTGAGCTGAGACCATGCCACTCCACTCCAGCCTAGGTGACAGAGGGAAACTCTGTTTCAAAAAAAAAAAAAAAAGGCCATGCTACCCAAAGTAATGTATAGATTCAATGTTATTTATATCAAGCTGCCAGTGACATTATTTACAGAACTAGAAAAAAACTGTTCTAAAACTCATATGGAACCAAAAAAGAGCCTGAGTAGGCCAGGTAATCCTAAGCAAAAGAAGAAAGACAGAGGAATCATATTGCCTGACTTTGAAGTGTACTATAAGGCTACAGTAACCAAAATAGCATGGTACTAGTATGAAAAAAGACACATAGACCAGAAATAAAGCCACACATCTACAATCATCCGATTTTTGACAAAGCTAACAAAAACAAGCCATGGGGAAAAACTCTCTATTCAATAAATGGTGGTGGGGTAACTGCCTAGCCATATACAGAAGATTGAAACTGGATTCCTTCCTTACATCATATACAAAAATCAACTCAAGATGGATTAAAGACCTAGGAAGTACCATTTTGGACATAGGAACTGGCAAAGACTTCATGATAAAAATGCTAAAAGCAATTGCAACAAAAGCAAAAATTGACAAATGAGACCTAATTCAACAGCTTCTGCACAGCAAAAGAAACCACCAACAAGTAAACAGGCAACCTACAGAAAGGAAGAAAATATTTGCAAACTATACATCTGACAAACATCTCATATCCAGAATGTACAAGGACCTTAAACAAACATACAAACAAAAAATAACCCACTAAAAAGTGGGCAGAGGACATGAACAGACACTTTTCAAAAGAAGACATACATGCAGCCAATAAGTATGAAAAAAAGCTCAGTATCACTGATAATCAGAGAAATGCAAATCAAACCAACAATGTGATACCATCTCACACCAGTCAGAATGGCTATTATTAAAAAGTGAAAACATAACAGGTGCTGGAGAAAAGGGAACACTTATACACTGCTGTTGAGACTGTAAATTAGTTCAAATATCATTGAAAGTAGTCTGACAATCCCTTAAAAAGCTAAAAACAGAACTACCATTCGATCCACAATCCCATTACCGGATATATACCCAAAGGAAGGTAAATCATTCTACCGTAAAGACACATGAACATGTATGTTCATTACAGCACTATTCACAGTAGCAAAGACATGGAATCAACCTAAATGCCCATCAGTGGAAGATTGGATAGAGAAAATGTGGTATATATACACTATAGAATTCTATGAGGCCATAAAAAAGAATGAGATCATGTTCCATGCAGGAACATGGATGGAGCTGGAGACCATTATCCTTGCGAACTAATGCAAGGACAGAAAACTAAATACCTCATGTTCTCACTTATAAGTGGAAGCTAAATAATGAGAACACCTGGGCAGAAAGAGGGAAACAACAGACACTATGGCCTACTTGAGGAAGGAGGGTGGGAGGAGAGAGAGGTTCAGAACAAACTCCTCAAAACCATTGAATACTAAGTATCTGGGCGACAAAATAGTCTGTACATCAAACACCCAAGTCATGAGGTTACCTATATAATCAAGCCTGCACGTGTACCCCTGAACCTAAAATAAAAGTTAAAATATTAAAAAAAAGAATTTGGGGGGATTATTTAACGAGCTAATGTGTACAATGTGCTTAGAGCAAGTGCTGGATATCACTTAGGTATTATCATCACAGGGTTGCTGTGAAGATTAAACAAAATAATTCTCAACAAAGGGCTTAACACATTGCTTGGTATAGAGTAACTACTAAATACATAATGGTTATTATTGTTATTTTAAAATTCCATAAATAGACTCAAGTAGTGCTTTTATTAAAGTTAGAATACTTTCCTGAACAACTAACATTGATCAGCTTCTCTGTCTCTTTGACAGACCCCTATTAATATAGAGGTTTTTTTTTAATCACTGTTTTTCTCTTATCTCTGACGTTACAAATCCCTGGTTCTTTTTTACCGGAGAAGGTATTAGAAATCAAGATTTGGGTGTTGCATGTTTTGCATTAAATTTTAGTAAATTTTTTGAAAGTATTTTTCATTACCAATGTCATGTCCAAAACATAATATACGGTTGGGTGATCAAACTAAGTACAGCATTTCTAATATTTTGCCCCTGCACTTTACACATCTAATCTGGAATTATATCTCCATCATTCATCTTTCACATGAGCATGGCTTCCTTTTCCTTTTTTTTTTTGTTTCTTTGAGACAGTGTCTTGCTCTGTCACTCATGCTTCAGTGCAGTGGCATGATCACAGCTCACTGAAGCCTCAGCCTCCCCCGCTCAAGCAATCCTCCCACCTCAGCCTCCCGAGTAGCTGGGGCTGCAGGTGCACACCACCATGCCAGGCTAATTTTTGTATTTTTAGTAGAGATGGTGTCTCGTCATGTTGCCCAAGCTGGTCTTGAACTCCTGGGCTTAAGCGATCTGTCTGCCTTGGCCTCCCAAAGTGCTGGGATTACAGGCATGAGCCATTGTGCCTGTGGCTTCCCTTACTCCTGGAATTCACCTTAACAGATGATCAATGAACCATGTGTACTAAGTACCTGCTGTCTACCTGACACCACACATTCTGCTTTCCTGGAGCTTGTAGCCTCATGAGAAAGGGTATTAAATAATTTCCTTATCCTCCTCCAAAAAAAACATGCTATAAAAAAGAAGTAGAAGGTGCTGGGGACCAACCCTGGGAGACCTAATCTCATCTGAAGAGTCTGAAAGCTTCTCTGAAAACGTGAAGTTAAATTTGAAACCTGACCCATGAGATGGTTCAAAGTCCTGCAGACAGAAGGGAGAGTGCTGATGCAGGGAAAGGACCTGGCCTCAACTTCATTTTTATCAAAGTACAGACATTCTCCAGACCTGTCTCACACTCCTGAGGGAAACATCTCTGGGATTCATATTTTGTTGCAGATGCTTCCTTTATTCTCCAAATCCTCCTAGAGACAACTCCCGAAACACCATTTTTACTTGTCCTCTTCTTTCTCCACTTGATTTGCATAGAATTTTTAAATAGACTTTATTTTAGGTTTACATTTAGATTAGTTTTAGATTTGTAGAAAAATTGAGAAGATATCATAATTTCCATATGTCCATATGTCCTACACCCAGTTTCTCCTATTACTAACAGCTTACATTATTAGTAGTATGGTACCCTTGTTACAATTAATGCATTGACATTGATAGATGATCATTAATTAAAATTCATACTTTATTCAGATTGCCTTAGTTTTTACTCAATGTCCTTTTTCTGTTCCAGGATGCTATCCAGGATTCCATAGTACATTTTAGTTGTCTTAAGCTCCTCTTGACTGGGACAGTTTCTGCAACCTTTTTTGTTTTCAATGACCTTAACGATTTTGAAGAGAACTGGTCAGGTGCTTTGTGGAATGCCTTTCTTTGGAATTTATCCATGTTTTTTCTTCAAGATCGGACTGGAGTTAATGTGTTTTGCGGAGAAACACCATAGAAGTAGCATTAGTCAGGGTTCTCCAGAGGGACAGAACTAATAGGATACATATACATATGAAAGGGAGCTTATTAAAGAGAATTGACTCACGTGATCACAAGATGAAGTACACAATAGGCCTCCTGCAAGCTGGGGAAGAAAGAAGCCAGTGGTGGATCAGTCTGAGTCCAAAACCCTCAAAAGTAGGGAAGCCAATAGTGCAGCCTTCAGTCTGTGGGCAAAGGCCCAGAGCCCCGGAAAGCCACTGGTGTAAGTTCAAGAATCCAAAGGCCGAAAAACCTGGAGTTAGATGTCCAAGGGCTGGAAGCATCCAGCACGAGAGAAAGATGAAAGCCGGAAGACTCAGCAAGCTTTGTTCTTCCTCCTGCTTTGTTCTAGCCCTACGGGGAGCTGATTGGATGGTGTCTACCCACATTGAGGGTGGGTTTTCCTCTCCCAGTCCACTGACTCAAATGTTAACCTTCTCTGGCAACACCCTCACAGACACCCCAGAAACAATGCTTTGCCAGCTACCAGCTGTCTAGGTATCCTTCAATCCAATCAAGTTGACACCTAATATTAACCATCACGGAAGTAAAATGCCATTTTCACCACTTCATATCAGAGGGTATGCTGATAGCATCAACATAACATCACTGTTGATAATGACTTTGATCCTGGCTGTGATAGTATTTGCCAATTTTCTCCATTGTAAAGTTACTAGATTTTGCCCTTTCCACAGTGTATTCTTTGGAAGGAAGTCACTGTGTGCAGCACAAACCAAGGTAGTGGAGAGTTATGTGCCCCCTTCGTGAGGGCAGAGTATCTATGTAATTATTTGGAATTCCTCTGCATTTATTAATAGAGAGTTTATTTATATCAGTATGAATTCATGGATATTTATTTTACACTTTGGGTCATAATTCAGTAAAAATCTCTTTATTTCTTTTTTCAAATTATACATCTTGGCCATTAGAAACTTTCAGTTGGCTTCTCTGTCTTTTTGACATACCCCTATTAGTATAGGTTTTGGGTTTTTTTTAATCACTGTTTTTGTCTTACCTCTGGCATTACAAATTCCTGGCTCCTTTTTATCAGAGAAGGTATTAGAAATCAAGATTTGGGTGTTGGGTGTTCTGCATTGAATTTTCATAAGCTCCAGCTAGCATCCTCATGAAAATAGTTGCAGGTCCAAGGGCAGAATGCATAAAATAAAGCAGAGCTATCTTAATAGAAATCAGGCAAGGAGCCTAAAATAAATGTCATAAGCCTATCTACTCTTTTCCATTGTTGTTTGGTTAGTTGGTGTTAGTAGTGGAGCTTTGTGGACAGAAGCTTGTGGCCTTTTTACCCCAAATCAAGAGTTCCATGCCAAAGACCGGAGGGTTTAAAATTTCCATGGATATTCACTACAGTGTTCAGACAGGATGAGAAACACAATCTAGGTAAGATAAAGTAGTTAAATGCAAAAATCAAGGGACCAATCCAGAGAAAACGGGTCACAGAAAGAACTATGAAAATGAGGTAGAAAATGAAATTTTAAGGTATAAAAGGAGAAATACCAGAGCTGAAAATAACTGCAACGTGTTATACTGAAATAAAGAGTGATTTGAAGAGGAAGAATGAATGAGAAAACAAAAGGATGAGATGTTAGAGTAAGTACAGAATGAGTCAAATAAGGACATTTTGAAAACCATGTAGGGGAAAGAGTGGTGAAATTATAGCCCTCTCAGCAATGCAGGATCTGTTGGGTACTTAGGTTAACCTACTGATGTGGGGAATGAGTAAGGAAAATCCAGCTGGTAGATGCGAGGGAAGGAGGAGCCTAGAAAACTCATAGCGTGGGCAAGACTACTACAGGTTCATGGATAAATTATGTTTTTTGGACCTAGTGATATTTGCACACAATCTTCAAAGCTAAAGTTAACATTTTAATAGACGTCTGTCTCCGTTGAATTTAGATAATAATGCTGCAATTTCTTTTCTAACACATACTGTATTTATGGTTTTATAGCACTTATCCAGTATAGACATGGGATGTACTTACTGAGGTTGCTGAAGCTTTTCAGTAATGAATGAGCTCCATTAAATAATTATGTCTCAAACTTGACTTTATAGAAGTGCAGTCTTGGAGAATTTGCTGTCATCCCCATATTCTTAACTGTAAATGTTTTGTGTGAAAAGACATTTTTAATTGGTAGGTACCACAGTTTTTTAAAATTGATTTCTGTGAACTCTCAGGGTTTGTGTTTTCTGTGCAGCAGCACAGTCATTGTAAATGACTCTTCTTGCACTTGATGCACTGACAAATACCAGTTTTCAGCCCCCAGAGAAATTTAGCAGATTTGTATTTCCTAATTTGGAAGAAACAGCTTACAAGTTATGATAGCATGTATCTGTCAAGAAAAATTCCAGGCTCAGGTTTTCACTTTTCTTTTGCAGTGAACATTGGAAGTCAAGACATTGGCTCACTGAAGCAGGCCAAGTGACCTAGAGCTGCCAGTGGTATACTCCTACATCCAGAGAGTTTAAGCATTTGCGCTGTGCCATCACTGGAGTCTTGCCGAGGATTTTTGGTTTCGTTTGCAGTTTGGACTGTTTTCCCACAGACTCTGGCACAGAACATTGCTTTGTTTATGGCAGGGCATATAGAGCTACCTCTGGCTCTTGTTAATTTTTGTCATATAGGAGACGACTCTAGCATGTAATCTTGATATGAAGAATATTGACTGGCAAACTTCCTCACTTGGCACCATACTGTTTACACTTGTAAATAATTAGAAAAAAATGTTAAGGTAACAAAGTTAGTACCGTATCCGCAATTGATGGGTTCTTGGTCTCGCTGACTTCAAGAATGAAGCCACAGACCCTCACAGTGTGTGTTACAGTTCTTAATCATGGTGTGTTTGGAGTTTTTTCCTTCAGATGTTCGGATGTGTCCAGAGCTTCTTCCTTCTGGTGGGTTCGCGGTGTGGCTGACTTCAGGAGTGAAGCTGCAGACCTTCATGGTGATTGTTACAGCTCTTAAACGTGGTATGTCTGGAGTTGTTCATTCCTTCTGGTGGGTTCATGGTCTCACTGGCTTCAGGAGTGAAGCTGCAGACCTTCACCATGAGTGTTACAGCTCATAAAGGCAGCGTGTCTAGAGTTGTTTGTTCTTTCCAGTGGGTTCGTGGTCTTGCTGGCCTCAGGAGTGAAAGTGCAGACCTTCACGGTGAGTGTTACAGCCCTTAAAAGCAGCGCAGACGCAAAGAGTAAGCAGCAGCAAGACTTACTGTGAAGAGCAAGGCAACCACACTGTAAAAGGAGACGCGAGCAAGTTGAGGCTGCTGGCGCTGGTGGCCTGCTTTTATTGCCTTATTTGGTCCCACCCACATCCTACTGATTGGTCCATTTTACAGAGAGCTCATTGGTCCGTTTTGACAGAGTGCTGATTGGTGCGTTTACAAACGTTTAGCTAGACAGAAAAGTTCTCCAAGTCCCCACCCCACCCAGAAGCCCAGACAGCTTCACCTCTCACTGGGTTTGCTGCAATGCTTTGCGGCACTTAGCCCGGGCACTCTGGCAGCCCAGAGGGAGCTCGTCCCCAGATCAAGCCCAGCAGGCGCTGGCGGGCCGCACCGGGCCGCACCCATCTGGAACCCGCGCTGGCCCCTGAGCACCGTGCACAGCCCGGGCTCCCACTGGCGCCTCTCCAGGAGCAGAGGGAGCCGGCTCCGGCCTTGGCCAGCCCCAGAGAGGGGCCCCCACAGCACAGTGGCAGGCTGAAGGGCTCCTCAAGCGTGGCCAGAGCGGATGCCGAGGCCGAGGAGGCACCGAGAGCGAGCGAGGGCTGCTAGCACGTTGTCACCTCTCAGTACCACTAGAAAAAAGGGTGGCAATTTGGATGTGATTTTTACTTGCAAAGAGTGAGAAGATAAAGATTTAAGTGCTTAAATTTAAATTGAACACTTCTTTATTATGTTAGATATTAGAAACTTGTATTTAATAATTGTGAGAAAATAAGTTTTACTGCTAGGTTTGTTATAATAAAAAATGTTAATTTTAGAGCTACTGAAAGATAATTCAGTCCATTTTCCTGATTATGAGTAAGACAGCATGACTCCATTTTTGTATTCTTTCTTTCGTTATTAGGAGAATCTTTAATAATAATAACCATAAAATAGCTAATATAGCCACAGCTGACCTTTATTGAAAATTTACTGGATACAATGCATTGTGCTAAGCTCTAAACATAGATCATTTTACTTAATACTCTCAACAACATCTTGGTGTATGTAATATTATTGTGCAGAGTTTTGGCGTCTTGTCCAAGGCCTCCTAGCCTCAAGGCCCTAACACCCCTTATGATTATGAAGATCTTTTAAAGTCTGAATTTAATCTCCTTCAATTCAATATACATGTGATTTTTCTTATGATAATAATAGATCGTAGAAATAATAACCAAGATATTTTGTACATTATATTAACTCTTTACATAAAAACAAATAGAAGCTGTCTCCCTGGTCTGTTAAACATAATATTGAGTAGTTTCTCATCTTTCATGAGGCAGATGAGAAAGCAAGAGAAAAACAGGACACTGGTCAGGAAATGTCTTGCCTAAGATCCAGGATAGAAAACTAGCTTGTTTACTTGCAGGACATAAAGTGTATCCTGACTAACCACTTCTCCCACCATGCCCACCACCCCACTCAATTTACGTTGAAACAGTTGACTTGTTTACCTTAAAGGCACCAGGGAGTTTACTTAAGGGTTGACCCTTTGCTTTTGTAATTATTTGTTCTCATCGAAAGCAGAAGATAAGTCACTGTTATTAGAACAAACCCAATTTATTAGTTTTGCCTGTCCAGCCAAAATTGCCTTAATTACTAACCCATGGAGTAATAAGTAGAAACAAATAACAGATGTAGCAGTGCAAATTGCAATGTAAACCTCAGCAGCCATTTTCTTTCTGAAAATTAAACCGTAGACATTTTAAATCTTGTACTCTTCTGCCAACTATTTTATAAGCACTTAAACTGATCTCTGATGATGCTACCATTCACCAAAGTCTACTGAAGTAGGATCACTAAGTAATCTGATTTTTCAGAACATAAGTGGGCCCACCCATCCATCTGTCATCAAAAATAATTTTAAGTGTCTTGAGAAGCTCCATGGTGACAGGAACTTTGTTTTGCTCACTTACCTACATTTAACACCCAGAGAAGAGCTTTAAATAAAATAAGGGAAGAAAATAGGCTGTGATCAATATATTTTGTTCTGTTCTCTGAGTTGGTGCTCTCTTAGTTTGTTCACTTATTTATCAATTTAACAAATCTTTGCAAAGTTTCTACTTGTGGTTAGGCTTTATGCAAAGCACTGAACATGTAACTGTGAATAAGATGAGTAATATTCCTTACCTCCTGCAGTTTGCAGCCTGGTCCTATTTCCCACTAAAGAAGGGTAAATGTACTGTCTAACCCATACACTATGCTGAATTTTTAAAAGCATTTAAAGGTCTTATTAGATACCTCCTGCAGAAAGTCACTAACCGTGCAATTCCCCTGGTTGCATGCCCAGTTATTTGCAGCCCATTGCCATACATGGAGATAGATTTTTTTGCTTTGTCCATTGCTGTAGGCTCAATGCCTACTACTTCAGCTTTTCTTTCCTGGGATATAGTAGGTGCTTATATGAATAAAGGAAAAATATGAGAAGAGAACAAAATGTGTTAAGGATCAACTATACTAGACTCTTTGTAGACATAATCTTACTATAGACATAACCCCAATCTATTTTTGGATTATAATTTTCATTTTACAAGTGCAGAAATTGAGGGATGTAAACTAACTTTGCTCAAAACAATGCAATGGGCAAATTGCAAAGCCTGAGCTCAAAATGGGCTGACTTGTACCACCTGATCCATAAATTCACTTTAGCAAGTACTCAATACTACCATAGATTACCTTTTGGTTTCCTGTTTTAGCCTGCTTACCAAGGGCTCATACCAAACTCAAGTCTTTTGTATTTTGGGCTATGACATATACCAACTATGTTAAAAATCTAGAGGATGTTGTAGTGACAGCAGCATAATTTTTGTGGTGTACCGAAACAAAAGTTTATTTCTTGTTCAGGTAGGTCTTGTCCAGGACCAGACAACTCTCCAGGTCAACGGTCTTCTACACAGCACACTGGTGACCTAGGCTGAGAGATGCTCTGCCAGCTGGGCTGTGGCATGTGAAACCCTTAGTCTCTCCCATTCAGAGGAGCAGGGCAAGAGAACCGCACATCACCTCTTAAATACTTCTACCCTGAGGGGACATTCATTATCTTTGTTCATATTTCATTCATTAGAATAAATCATACCACCATACTCAAATTCAAAAAGGTGGAGAAGTTGTAGTTCTTCCACATGTCTAGAAAAAGAGACGAGCATCGATGTTGGCAAATAGTTGCTATGTCTGCCATACCAGCTACCTTCTCTGTCTATCTATGTCTAACTTGTGTGAATGTCCTATATTTAAAAGATAGTCTCCATAGTCCTGTGTTTAACAATAGAGTGAGTACCTTCTATTTCACAAGTGGGCCTCCTCCTAATGACAGCCCTATTTAAAGGATGAAATGTCTCTGATTTTTTTAAATAAGTTATCCAGTTAGTAGTGAGAAAGTAGAAATTGTAGATAATCAAAAACAAAGTAATAAAAAAAAAAACCTACAAGCCTACCACCCTATTGTTCTTTAGCAGCAGCTTTCCCTAGTGAACACTGAGGAAAATTGCTATTGCCTGGCTTGTATTTGATTCCCTTCTCCCATGCTTTCAGCAGCTGATTTGGAAATCCTGGCTATTCCTCATAATAAGACGCTACTTTAAGATTTTAAAACTGAGAGTGTCTCCCAAAATTTCAGCCCAGAAAGAATAAATGCCTTTATAGCCTAGTCTATTTGTAACGCAGAAAAATGACTATATTTGCTTGTTTATGATGTGACTCAACCTGTTACACACTATTCCTCTAGATGCATAATTTTAGAATTTAGGATTGAGCTCGTTTTTATTTTTTTTATTTTTATTTTTTTATTTTTATTTTTATATTTATTTTGTGTGTGTGTGTGTGTGTGTGTTTTCTTTTTTTATTATACTTTAGGTTTTAGGGTACATGTGCACAATGTGCAGGTTTGTTACATATGTATCCATGTGCCATGTTGATTTCCTGCACCCATTAGCTCGTCATTTAGCATTAGGTATATCTCCCAATGCTGTCCCCCCCCCC